>NC_079299.1:8262923-8622923 GCF_023638135.1 Falco biarmicus
TTCCGACAGGTGAAATTATAAATTTGGAAAATGGATGTTTGCAGAAAAGACACTGAAATCATAACATTAACAAAATCGTTCATACTTGTTTTGATAAATTAATTGTAGCCATCCTGTGATACTTAAATATTTCAAAATTAACGTGTAACAAGAACTGGAGAACTCACTTATTTTAGTAGGTATCAAAGCAGGCTTGATTTGCCAGGTTGAGACCATTCAACAATTTGGTTACTAGGCTAGGAGAAATGATGGCTGGTCTTTGGAGGTCAAGGTAAGTTTTGAAAATAATACACAAATTTAAATTGAAGGACAGTTGCTGTGAAATCTTTGTAAACTGTACAGTTTTCTAAGAGTCAACCTTGTTTGTCGAAAGCAAGCAATATATTCCTGAATGTATAATGGCAGTGTATACATTAGACATTGCCCTCATCAGAAAGAATGTGCCATAAACTTATAAATAATTAGAGAACAAAACGTTACAGAGATTAAACACTTGTGATCAACTAGCACACACAGTTATCTAACCAAAAAGGTCCAACACACTAGAAAATGTGGCATGCAGGAGATGCAGCCCTGTAAAAATTTAAGGCACCTTTTGCAGTAGTAACATGCCCAGCGCTTCCTTAGTTTGTTACTCTGTATTGGGGAGAAGGGGTGTTGAACCTCCCATTTTAGTTTCTCTTAATAAAACATGTTTTTCATAAGAATATTTTACTTTTAAGGTTTGATTAGAGATTTCAGGTATAGGGTCACTACAGAAAGAAGGTATAGTTGTTTGCCTTAAGAACACCCCTAAAAAACGTGCCCCAGAAACTACTTGGGTCAAGCTTCAGGAACATAAGATAAATAGTACTTCTGTGTTGTTTCCTGAGTCTTTTGAAACTTTATGCAATCATTAAAAAAATAAAGCCTTTAAAACAATTTAACCTCATTTTACAAAGCAGGATCAAATATGCAGTAAAAGGACAAATTAAGAATGAGAAGCTGAGCATAAAAATCTTAATTATCTTCTGAGCTCAATTCTTTAACCCAAACTTCCCATCTAGTATGCTTTTTTTTTTTTAACTGTCTCTCAGAAGTACTCGCATTCCAGTATGGAATGAGCTACATTCAATTTTCCTTCCTGTTAACTTGTTTCATATGATGGTACATAAAAAAGTATCTAAATTCCATGTGTTATGACATATTTTCTGTATGACTTTCAGTTGTTTGAGAGCTGGGTTTTGCCACAGGTAGCACACTGAGGATTTCCTCTGTAATCACTGTTACCAGTACAAGACAGCCCGCATGTGCGCTTTGGCTATAGACCTTGGCTATTTTACAGGACTCCAGAGCCCTTTGCTCCCATGCATGAGCTGTAAATAATAATTAACAGTAGCAGCTGTGCTTTTTGAATATACTTATACAATCACTCTACTCTTTTAGCTTCAGAGATATACAGACTATACAGATACCCATAACAGTGTTTCTAAATGCTGAAAAAGTTCTTAAACCAGCTAAACCTGTGATTTTGATACCTCAAACATTGCTGTTTGCTGTAAACAGATGTGAACTTGAGGTCGCATTGAGATCATCTACAGTAGCTAGCCTTATCACCTCATTATATTATACTATACCAAGTAGATACCTCAAGCAAGAAAGGAAAGGTATTGCGTAACAACCTATTGCCACTTAAGCAATACTTGCTGCAAATAATGTGAGGGAAGCCTAATATATCATCTTCTATGTGGTGATTAATCAATTCCTCTGTATTTTTTTCTAGCTCTGTGCTCAAGTGTCTACTTGGGGTATATCATTATATCATACATGTGAGCCCAACCCAAAAAACCACGTAATCTACACAGAAAAAACTGACAGGAAAACATTAAAAGCGATTAGCTCTGCCTTTTAAAGAATACAATGTGGTTATCAGTACTACTTTTTCCTGACAGAGAAAAGCTGAGAGGAATGGATGATGTTTTTTGCAAGTGTGAGAGTTATTCTCCTGTTTGGGAGCTGAAGGCATCGTGATTTGCTCTGATGTGTGTTGGGGAACAGATGTAGAAAACAATACAATAGGAAGAATGTCAGGACATGCTGTGTTGAGGAGAGGAAGGAAGATGTAATACATTTTCTTAAATCAAGAGTAGTAAAAGAAATGCAGAAAGGATGGTAAAATGTAAATAAACAGGCTTCTGCATACAAGTGCAGTGTTTGCAGTATCTTGAGTATCATTAGCCTATTTTGTGTCCACAATTAGGCCATCTACAAAAGCCTATTTTATATTTAAACAAATTAAAGTAGTGAGTAAAATTGCTGTTGTCATCCTTTCTTGAGCCTTGTACTTTAGTCTGGGCACCAACCAACTCTGTAGGTTTGATCCTGAAAAAATTACCTTTGTTCAAAATGTACAAAAAATGAGTACTGTGTGTAGATATATCCTTTCTTAAAATTTCTGATAAAGAGTTTCTGCTGCTGTTCTTGTTTAATGCCAGATTTTATTTTAGTGAGAACTAAGTTCACTGTTACACAGAGCATGGATATTTGAAAAATCTTCTCTAAAATGGCTATATATCCCTGTGTTTCTTAATTGTATTTTTAAAAAAGTCAAAGCTCACTTCATTACTACTCACTGGCAGTAACCCACTTTCCCCTTCCTATCCGCTTAAACTGTATCTGTTTTGCAACATTATATAAAATATTTTGTTCCTTGTCTTGAAATGTACAAGTTTGCTTTTTGTTTCTTTTCAGCTTTCAGTATGGCTTCTCCAGCTTTACTCATGCGTGTGGTTGCCTCTGCATATTCCATTGCAGAAAAAGCGGCAACAATTGTTAGAAATGTAATGGCTGCAGGAGATCTGGGGATAGTGGAGAAGGTATTACTTTTACTTTGTTCTAATTTAATTTCTCTTATTAATACTGAATTAGATACAGGTCAAAGTGGTATTTTCAGAGATCAGCAGCTGGGGAAAGAAATACAGTCCTCACCTCTCTTGATACAAGAAATATTCCTTACTAAAGGATTAAAATAGCACTGGAAGGAAATACAGTCCTTACCTCTCTGATACCAGAAATATTCCTTATTAAAGAACTAAAAAAGCACTGGAGAAGTGTTTTTTGACCAATATTTTTAAAGAATGTTCAGACACTTTCAAGAAACACACCATAATTTTGTCCTGATTCCCCTCACAAAACACAAGTTTTGGATAGCATGTCAGAAATCATAATGCAGCATCTTTCTCATTTATTTCCATACCTATGTTTTAACATCTGTAGTACAGCTTAAAGTACTGTGCCTTTGATTAATTTTGGATTAGGATAAATCAGTGCTGAGTTTCTTAAGCTATAAAGAACCTTAGATTTGATTGTAAATCAGTTTTCAATATAAATTTGGAGCTTCAACTTTAATTCTAAATAGGAAACAAAAATGAAATCAGTTATCTGCCTAAAGTTCTTAATTTGCTCTGAGTTAGTAAGATGCACTGATAAGCCAGGACCTTTGTTTTGACTATAGTACTAGAATAGGTGGAATTAACTTTTGAAATTAATTCCAGCTTTACAGGTATGTCACAATATTATGGACTGCATTAAGTATCTATATTTTTTTTGTCTTTACGTTGAAGTAATTGTTGGTATTTACATTCTTTACATTTAAGCAAGCACTTTCAGCCAGTTTTAAAGAAAAGCCTAATCCTTTATGACTTCTACTGTCAGTTCAGACAGTAGATACAAAAAGATTATTTTCCTTTTTCATCAGTTATCTTCACCACTATGAAAACTTTTGCAAGTTTTTCTTACACTCTTTTTTTCCTAAGCAATCAAAATCAGAGGTATGGGGAGAGAATTAAAAAAAAACCACCCCAAACTGGAGACTAATGATCTGTGTTTTCAAAATTATTTAGATGCATAGCAGGATTTTCAGACACTTGTATGTACAATTATACTCTCCCACATAATCTCCTTTTAGGTTCTTGGAAAAACTAATGCAGCTTCACTACAAGAAAGCCTTAAAATACTTGCATCCAGAGGTACAAAGGAAGCACTATCTGTACTATGATTAACCTGTTAATTTTAAATGCATAATCAAGTTTCCTTAAGCTTATTTTTTAAGAGTCCAGCAAGTTTAAGGTAATTTTAACTACAACTAAATGCTGGCTTCTATCAGTTTAATTCACTTTCCCTTTAAATAAAATTACATGTATTAATATTATTTCCCAGTAAATCAGAAATGCATTGCTCAATCATATTTTAATATAATAAAACAGCAAATGAACACAGTTTAAGCTCTATAACCAATTAATACTTATAAATATAGCATAACAAAAATGATCAGAAGCAACAGGTGATACTGGTTCTAAACAGGACTGGTTATACCTACTTTCTATTTAAATGAATACTACAAACACACAAAATTAGATCAACAACAATGACCAACAGAAGAGGTTCCTGTTTTAGGGACTAGTGATTTCAGAATTCCTGCAAGCTTATTGTCAAAGGTGGCTGATGAAGAAAGAGGAAAAATGCAAGAGAAAGAACCTGTTATGTGTCTGTGCTTTATAGTCTGGTGGGAAGAGGTGCACAAGAACAGAAAGTGCTGTTTCTTACCATTCTCAGCGAGCAAACATCAAGACCAATTTCAATCGGCCTTACTGAAAGCTTTAGAAGAGCTAGGATGCCAGTGTTCCACCTTCTCCCTCAACACATTGACCTCCCATCCATTTATTTATCTCGATGAGGAATAGTTCAAATACAGTTGAATTTTTAGCTAGCTCCTCTCCTGATAGCCAGTTTTATTTCCCCTTGTCAGCTCTAAGCTCTCCATTTATATTGCTTCTCCTTTAGCATTTTTACTTCTTTTTTTCTCTCCCTTTTTTGGTAGGTAGACATTTTATCCAGCCATTCTTGCATTGTTGGTAACTGTTTTGAGAAACTATTTTATACTGGTTTATGTGCTGTGCTGAACAAAGGACATTCTCTGCAATAACCTGATCTTTCTAAGTCTAAGCTTAGTGCCAAATTCAACCCAATTTATTAGGGGACAAGAAGGAAATTCCAAAGAAAAGTACCAAGTTTCATGGAAGTAGGCAATCAGATATGGGACCGACTTGGTTTTGAGCATGCAAAAATTAACCCATAACATGATTTTAAATGGAATATTCCATTCCTATCTATAGCTAACTTCTGTAGTTGGATAGAACACACTTCGTGTTGTCACCAAATAAGATATAAGCAGATAAAATTTTTGTTTGATTCAACTAAGATGCAAATCCTTGGGTGAACTGACTTTCTTAATTCCACTGCTAACAAGTATTTCTTACTGGTATTCTGTCCCTGGACCTAAAGGGCTCCTCCATTCATAGGTACGTGAAGATTAAGGCAGGGAAGTATTAATAACTTATCCAATTCCACTATATAACAGGTTATTAATGTTTAAGAAGAAATTACTGTAACCCATCTGGCCACATCCATTTGGCTGCACTGCATCTTTTGGGAAGACTTTCAGTCATTGTTTCATGTCATCTTGAGACACCAAATCCACTGTTTCCTGTCTAGTATTTTTGCTGGAAAAAAGTGTATGGGTGTTACTGTCTAGTTAAATTTCATTGATTAGTTTCTGGCCCTCCTTGGTCTTTCTTTGCTAAACTAAGGAACTGCTCACTACTTAGAAGATTATACATCATAATTGCTTCCAGTTGTTTCTTTTTTTTTTAAACAAGTTAGATTAATTGGACCTTTGAATCGCCTTTTACTAACACCTTCCCTATATTGGCCCTCTGTCCTAATTTGCCGTGTCTCCCCAGTGAGCCTTAAAATATTTTTTCCTATTAACTAACTAATTTTTTGTTATCTCTCCTCTTGTATTTATTTGGGTTCATACTTGTATTAATTTATTCTGTGTGGTATTTGCACAAATACATATTCCGTACAACTGCACCAGTGCATGAGAAGAACACAGCATATAAATATTGTTCTAATATCATACCAGTCTATCTTAGTTCTGGAGCGTACAGGGAGTCTCTACTTTCAGTTTTTAGCCTGCCTCTCTCAAGATCACTTACTAGGTTGATGATTTATCAAATTAGACTTCTTTTCTATTACAAGGTAGATACTCAGAGTGATATATGGGCCATTGCACTGTGAGGTTTGTTGTTGTTTGGAAATACAGAAATTCCTATCCATCCTTTCACAGACTGGAGCCAATGACTTGCAGACCAAAGCTGACAGACTGGTACAAATGAGCATTTGTGCTTCCCTGGCACGGAAGTTTCCCAAGGTGACAATTATAGGAGAAGAAGTAAGTACCTGGTTTGTTTCATACTAACAATTTAACTTGCTATAACTTGCAGTAGAATTTGCTTTGGCAGGTTTTAGGAAATCGTTTGGGGTTTTTTTTGTTGATTTTTTTTTAATAGTATTTTCATCCCATTTCATCTTTCCACTGCATTAGCTTCATCAGGTAAGCTGCAAGCAAATCCAGTTCTAAGGCAAATTCAAGTGACTCCAACACCTTTTTCCAAATAATTCTGAGAATCCTTTTGTTAGGAACTACCCACTGATGAGGTAACCGAGGACTTAATTGAAGATGGTCACTGTGAAGAAATACTGAAGAAAACTTGTCCTGCTCAATACATGGGAATTAAAGAGGAGGAGGTAATGCTATACATATGTTTTCCTATTTTACACTCTTAACTACATTACTTACTGATTTTAGCTAAGGATGTATTAAGAAAAAACATGATTTCAGGGTTGCCAGTTTTTCTGTTTAGTTTGAAAACTGAAATGTAGTCACAGGAATCACAGCTCCAGAGCTGGAAATGCTGCATAGCTTTGTGTGCAATAACGAGAAATGGAAATTTGATTTTTACAACTTGTGATTCAAATTAATTTGGAAGGAATCTACTTTGGACATAAGAGAGTAATGTCATTTCCATGTTCAGTTTAAGCTTCCTATTAAGATATTTGCTGAGAAGTTCCAGTCAGTTTTTAAGCTTTTTTTGTGTAAAATACTACTGTGGCTTCAGCCGTATCATAATGTTGAAAATTCAAATCTCTATTTCCTTGCTGCTATAAGGAAATAAAAGCACTAAAATAAAATTTATTCTTTGCATGGTAATTTACATTATTTGCATTTGTTAATTTTCCTTACTTTTTTATTTTTAAAGCTTGTAATATGGGTTGATCCCTTGGATGGAACCAAGGAGTACACTGAAGGTTGGCTTCTCTTTTAATTCTGCTAATTAAAAAAAAAATACAGCAATGTAATAAAGTAGCACATACATGCAGATAGTTTTATGACAGAAGTTACATAGACTATTGTTTCTTGAGGCTGATATTGTTTCTGGCTTTGAGTTCTATGGAATTTTTTAATCATTCTATTCAGTTCTAACCAGTACTGAATATTTCTGACACGCTACTGAGTGTCCACCAGTATTCATCATTTCAGGGAGCAAAGGGCTGCTTTTGATTGCTGGCAGGTTGTGTTTTCAGTCAGACTCACAAATTTTGCATACTTTGAACTCAGGGACTAAATCTCCCATTTGCACATGAATATGCTCAATTACATTTACATCTTCCTCTTGAAACAACCCAAATACCACAGCTGTATTTGTAGCCCTTCCAAATAAAACATCTTTCCGCAAATCATAATTTTTCAGTTATGGGAAGAAACTTTTTTCAGGAAGGCCTAATTTGTCCCCATAGACATAGACTCTAAAATTTATTAAAAAGAAAAACCTCCAAAATCAATATGCTGAAACTAATCTCCTGCTGCATCTTTTAGTGAAAAAGATGTACAAGTGTCAACACATTGCTAGTTTTGAATACCGTTGAAGAATTCACACCACAATTATAGAACGTCATCATATACTGCTATTTAGTTGTATCTTTAAAGTTTTCTCATTATGTGTTAATTAGAATTCTCTTAATAGAACTAAATTATATCAGGGGCATTATTTTTGCAGACCTTAAGGCTAAAAAAAATACTACCCAACCTATTACATCTGAAAATCCTGATTAGTATTTGCATTTTTATGATACCACCCTGTGTATCAACTTCTGGACTTTAATTGAAGGGTTGTTTTTTTTAATATATATATTCTTTCTTTTTTTCAAGCATATCTACATTCATATTATTTCTGTACAGGTCTCCTTGACCACGTAACAGTTCTTATTGGAATTGCTTATGGAGGCAAAGCAATAGCAGGAGTTATTAACCAGCCATACTACAACTATGAGGTATTAAATGTATTGATTTGTTTAAAAGTTAGGTGATTTCTAACTGTCACTTCTAAGCCATTTCCAGTTAGTACCTTTCAAATGACAAGCAGTGTGTAGTGGAACTAATGTTGTAATATAAGGTGTTCGGTCTTTTTATTAGATATATACAGTTTTGAGAAACTGAATCTCAGGGACCTATTAACAGCCATACTGAATCCTGAGGCTTGTGTAATACAGTATATATTACATATATACTGCACTTACTACTACACTACATATAAAGTACATACTGTAAAACAAGTACAGATCAGTGCTTTGGCAGTCTTTGCTAGATATTCTTTAGTAAATCCATGCAATACGTGAATGTGTGCCATAAATCTCCAGCCCTAAATAAACCAAGAGTACTTGTCACTGACAGCTGGGTTAGAGTGTATCAGGCCAGGTTTCAGGTATAAGTCCAGGATGGCCAACCTACAGGCATTCACACATTTGGAGATAATTTCAGTATTAATCTGTGAGGGGGAAAAAGCTCATGATACAGGCTGATGACTTAAACTTACTAAAATTGAAAGAAAAAGCTCTCGAGCTGATGTAATGCATATCATCAGCTGCATCTATATGTGGTATATGTATGATGAAACATTTAAAATTACAAGATATGTTCAGTTATGGATTGTGCCTGAAGTATGGAGATATACAAATATTAATTTGTCAGTCAATGGAGGCAGGATGTAACGTACCACCACAATGTCACAGATAAATGAGTAAATAATGTCATTGCCTTAGAGGGAAAGAGCGGGTTTCTCACTGTGGGCTCTAGAGTAGTTATTTTTACGTGCCACTGTTTAAATGCATAACCCAGTATTAATATTATACTCCCTGATACGCAAAGATGTCTCTAGGTACTTCTTTCCATTTCTGCTTTCAGTGCTGATCGCAATGATTACCCATCACTTGGACTTGTGTACCTTTTTTGTAGGCAGGAGCTGACGCTGTGCTGGGCAGGACAATCTGGGGAGTCCTGGGCATAGGTGCCTTTGGATTTCAGCTCACAGAAGCACCTGCTGGGAAACACATCATCGTTACCACCCGTTCTCACAGCAGTACCCTGGTCAACGAGTGCATCAGTGCCTTGAATCCAGACAGTGTCATCAGAGTTGGAGGAGCAGGAAACAAGGTATGAAACTCCAAATCTTTTGGTTTTACTGGAAGGTGGTATCTTTGGAATAAGAAAAAGACCTTTTAAAGAAATCATTTGCTTACTTGCATGAATGTACAGCAGACTTCCTCTTCCTTCCCCAGCTCATTTTTTCTTCATTCCTAGCATTCAGTCTGCTGTAAGGTAGACAGAGGTACAGAAACATTTGTAACAGTGGCTGTGGTGGTCATGGCTGAGGTCCATCTTCCCCAGTATTCTGTTTCTAGGGGAGAAAATTAAAAGTTATAACACCAGAATGACTGAATGGGAATTCAATTTAATGACAATTATAGACATTTCCTTCTGTTCATGTTAATACAGTTCTTATTCCAACTACCTAGCAGCACATACAAAAGGATAAAAATAGGAGTACACAGTGATATTTCCTTTGCAAAAGTTTTCTGCATATAGGGAATACTCATTTGCTACAGTTTGTAAAGCTTAGTTTTGTCATGGCTGTCATAAGCAGAGTGTCCAATCTCTTTTCTCCAATGTGTGCAAGGCAAAAATGGCAACAAGACAACACGGAGATAGTTTCCACTTTATTTTTTTTAGTACTCGCACAAGATGGGAATTCTTGTTTCTGAAACTAAAAGTACACACACTGATCTAATCCCTGTTTCCTGGTGTTATTTTTACCCATTTCTAAATGCCTAGATCCTTTGCAATGATTGCCACTCTCTATTCATAACAGATCATTCAACTTGTAGAAGGCAAGGCATCTGCTTATATATTTGCCAGTCCTGGGTGTAAGAAATGGGATACATGTGCACCTGAAGCTATTCTACATGCCGTGGGAGGTAAGTTAATAGTATTCAGAATTCCAAGATAAATTAAATTATATCAATTAAAAGCTATTTATACTTTTCATAGAAAAAAAGAGTTTCCAAACATGGAAAATATTTTTAAATAGTCATGATTCACTAGGAGCTTTGAGCCCTGTGAAATCAACAGTAACTCCAAAGGGACAGCAAATTATGCTCTGGAAAGCATGAATGATCTGTTTTGTCCTGGACTAATATGGTCAATAATTGTTAGATAATTAAAAAAACAGCAGGTCAAGGGAGGTGATCCTCCCTCGCTACTCCACTCTCAAGAGACTCCACCTGGAGTGCTGTGTTCAGCTCTGTGGCCCCCAGCGTAAGAAGGACATGGACCTGCTGGAGTGAGTCCAGAGGAGGGGCAGGAAGATGCTCAGAGGGCTGGAGCACCTCTCCTATGAAGACAGGCTGAGAGAGTTGGGGTTGTTCAGCCTGGAGAAGGCTCTGGGGATACCTTACAGCGGCCTTCCAGGAGTTAAAGGGCACTTGTAAGAATGATGGGTCTGACAGACTTTTTAGTAGGGTCTATAGTGACAGGACAAGGGGGAATGGTTTTAAAGTAAAAGAGGGCAGATTTAGATTAGGTATTGGGAAGAAATCCTTCACTGTGAGGGTGCTGAGACACTGGCACAGGTTGCCCAGAGAAGCTGTGGATGCCCCATCCCCAGGGGTGTTCAAGGCCAGGCTGGACAGGGCTTTGAGCAGCCTGGTCTAGTGGAAGGTGTCCCTGCCCAAGGCAAGGGGGTTGGAACTAAATGATCTTTAACGCCCCTTCCAACCCAAACCATACTATGGCAAAAGCCAAAATCCAAAATTATGGGTATATTAATTTTAATATTTTAAAAATAAATGTGGTTTTTTTTCATTGGCTTCTATTTTACAGTAAAATCACACTGTCCTACTAACTGGATATAATAGTGTGGACACCGGATTCTTTAAAATAACAAAAGTAGGCCAAATCATGAGGTTGTTCCTTCAATGTACAAACTCCAAAATTGAGTCATTCATTTAATTCAGTGGTGTTCAGCCAACATAAGCCACTTCACCTTTCTAGGGGGTAAGAGATTAGAGAAGTTACAAAAAGTCTCGCTAACAAGTATCTGAATATGTTTTATTGTTATACTACTTCTGCTTTTTGCTTTGATAGATCTTTTACCACTGTATGCTAAAGTTGTGGGGTTTGATCTCCTAAATTCTGTCAAGTGAGGACAACAGTTCATAAATAATGACATTATTTAAGTCCTCTGCAGTCTCTGGTGTTGATAACTGGGATAGCTTTAAACAGGTTAGCTCAGGCACAAAAACCCACCAATCTGGGGCAGCAGTGCTGTATTTAGGCTCCTTGATATGTAGGTATCTCGTGGTTAAATTAGCTTTGATAAAGATCTGCGTTGCTCTTGCTAAGTAATTCTAGAAAACTAGTTTAAAACCAGCTGGGGTACTTCTATATTATGTTAGTTTGTTAAATAGATTTACCCTGGGTTTTACTTTAACTGAGGATTCTTGTTTCCTTCTTATCCACCATCAATGTAAAAAAATACTCAGGAAGTATTTTAATTAATCCATGCGAGAGAGATGTTGTTTTCTTTTTCCTGAAACACAAGTTAAGGTATTGTTGAAAGAAAATGAAACCATTACTTGGTTTCAGTCAATGAAAAACTGTCACATTTGAACTGGGAGCAAAGATACTTCACATCTGGAGACAGGCATGTGTACACCAAAGACTGACTGTTTTGTTTAGTTATTATCATTTGTACTAATAAAATAGATCCTCTCTCTCCAACTTTTGCTTGCTGGAATGTTAATTTTTATTTTCTTTGCAGGCAAGATAACTGATATCCATGGAAATTCATTTCAGTATAACAAGGAAGTGAAACACATGAATTCAGCTGGGATCCTTGCCACTTTGAGAAATTACGACTATTATTCCAGTCGTATTCCTAACACCGTTAAACAATCTCTTGTGCCTTAAAGCAGCAAAGCATCTTTGCTTGGCCTGGAAGGCTGAAAAAGTGAGCTTGGAAAAAAAGAAAGAAGATAACTGAGGTTGAAATTTTGTTTTATAGAATCTGAACTGAATTCTTACATTAAGGTGTTCAATAATTTCAAAATTACATACAGAATCTCTAGGTATACAGTGGATCAAATTGTTTTGCTGCGTTTAGCAGACAACATCAAAACAGTCACATTTCTTCAATAGTTGTTTTCCATATTCTTTGGAGTATTCGTTCTTCATTACTGTGCTTAATATACTGTTAATCATAATACTACTGTCCAAAAATAATCTTGATATTCAGGGCACAAAATCATGTTAAGTCCTTTACCTGATCTTGCTCAATGATTTTTGTTGTATGTAGTCAACAAGGGTTTATTGTGTTAAATACAAATGCACTAAGAATTTGCCTGGATGGATTAGACCATTTATAAGAAAGTTGACAGTTTTGGTTCTTAGAAGTGAATCTTTGAATTTTTTGACCTGCGCTCAGTTTTGGAATGGCAGAGATTGCTATTTGTGGTGAGCTAGGTTGTCTGAGTTTTGCAGGGGCAAGGACACAGTCCAGCTGGGCCTCTGACATCTCAAGCAGGGGTTCTTGGATCACTGATCCATTGAAGATCAGTGAAGCATTAATACAGCAGGGCTCAGGACCCCTCAGTCACCTTCTCATATGAGAGAAGTAGAAAAGCAATTTAACCAAGTTTGGTAGTAAATGCAACAGTGGTTTAACAAGGTTCAAGGGCAAGGTATACTTGATTATTTACTGCACAGAGGACAGGGTCAGACAGAACTGTCAGGGAGGTCCTCCTGTTGAGTCCTGAGGTTCAGAAAGGACGCCCTTGTGTTCTAAACTCCTTCTCAGAGGGGAGTTCAAGTGCGGCTAGGTCCAGACTTAGTCTCAGACTTGGTCAATGGTTTATATTTAAAGGACACACATCCTGCACAATTGATCCTTTATACTACTTAGCTAAGATTTCAAAAGTTTAGCATGCTATTAATCACTTACCGAGAATCTGTTGAAGCAAGGAGTCTCTCAGCCTCGAGGAATAACCTTGAGAGGTGTCCCGGCTCCAGGGGAGACCCTGTCGTGCAGCCTGCTGCCATGCAGGAGAGCTCAATGGGCCTTGGGCTGTCCACTGTTTATGGAGTAAGATAACAGACTCATGGTTGTCATTGCATACTGACTACGTGAGCTAAGTGGGAATGAAACTAACTTAAGTCAGACCTTGACCAGCACTGTTAGGTGGGCACATTTTCAGTATCTGTCTCCTACAAATTCAGTTTGAGTTGGATACAGCCATCACAACCACCACAGATAGTTATCACTTGAGCATTGTCAGGGAAACCAAGGGCAGGATGGAGGGGCAGGGGGAGCACACCACCAAACACAGTTGAGGAGAACCTGAGGGAACAGCACCTCTCTGATGATCTGTGTCAGGGTCTATACAACCTCAGTCTTGAAAAGCTTTGGGCATCCTAGGTCACTGTGTTATACATGGGGACAACAGAAATGCCAGAACTTGAAAAATTTCATGTCCAAATTTTGAGAGAAATGAAGTTCAGGTGCCTTTCCAACAGCCCCAAGAATTGAGGAACCTGACACTACCACTCCCCCTTCCTGTGGAACACAGGCATGTTAGGGGAGGGGAGAGAGCAGGGAACAAAGTTACCCAAGATGAACTTGAAAACTGGAAAGCCTGTTTCAGTCAACTTTTCCATAGGTGTGGGAGTTAGGAAAGCAGGATTCAACTCTTCAGCCCACTTGAACACAAAAGAGAACAAGTAGTAAATCAGCTAAAACTGGCAACCTTAGCCAAAACAGATGAAGCCTCTTCAAGTTGAATTGAGGATTCTGGAGTATCTTGAACCAGTGGGGCCTGTATGTACTTTGTTTTCTCCAGAATTTGTGACCCTAGTCCCTCACGCTCAGATTAAGGGAGTCTTAGGGCCTCCCTTTCCCTAACAAATGTGACACATACTGAGGCATACCATGAAGAGAGATCAGTTTAAATGGACAACACCATAGTTGTGCTTATAGCTGTGCTTTTTTTTCTGTTCTCTGTGTGGATACAAGAGTGGCATATATCAAGGTCTCAGGCTTGTGGTGTCACAGAGGATGCCTGAACTTGGCTGCTTGTTTACATAAAGACTGAACACCTAAGCTCTCTGAGCATTTTTTTAACTTAACCTCTCCTGACACTATAAATGGCAAAGTAGTCTGCAAGTTACACTGCACCCATTCTCATTTCCTCCCCGCCCACAAGATTTAACTCCTGTGAATAACTACACTCTTGGTCCACTCAAACCATCTTTACGCTAGCAGTGAACTTCAAGATACAAAAAGCTATGTATTCCATACAGAAGAAAACTTCAAAATTCAGTTTTCAACAGTGTGTTCAAGTTACCTCTCTCATAGAATCACACAACATATTTAACAACTCTAATTGTCCTTCCCTCACAGCAGGGTAACACCAATGTGACTTCATTGGTTTAAACTTGGTTCTATTACCAGCAAGCAGGAACACCTTGACACCAAAAGATACGAACAAGACAACTCCTCCTAAACTGTTCCCAGTCTCTCCCAGTGCACACATGGAAAAGGATCTAAGGAAGTTCCTTCCCTAGTGAGGTCAGCTTATTATAACATTTGCAGACAAATCAGCAAGATTGTCACTTACCTCATTCTATCATCATCAGCCAGTCCATAATGCTATCATGACACTGGATTAAAGCTGCATATATAGGAACAATGCATGCTTTTAATCCTTTCATCTACAGCCTACCTTTCTTGTCCTTCCTCAAGCACATGACTAGTAAGAGCACGCAAGACAGATTCAGCCTGCTTTAATTACAGCCTTCTTCATGTTTTGACCCATTGTACATTTATTCATTCCACATATTGATAGTGACTTAAGTTTGAACCACATAGCAAGTACAAGATTAATCTAATTTCACTGCCTAAATTACATGTAATTTTCACCTTTATCTTCTGCAGGATTCTTGGATATAGATGCTTTAGTGTTCACACCAAAGTCTTCACATGAATTTGCAAAGCACATTAAGATAGAACATAGAATGACTTAACACAAAGCCTGCCATAATAAGTCTTTCCATGTAATCATTAAAATACAAAGCCATGTACAGAGTAATCTTCATCTATGTCTCTGCATCCTTATTTTCCTCTGAAATCTGCTGTTTGAAAATTTCCTCAGCACAAGCTTCTTTCTAATTCTGTAATTTATGTGCTTGCTCATTTAGTATTACCTCACTGGCAGCAAAACACAGCATATATCATCAGCTTCTACCTCATGTATAAAGACACTTATGTATGGAACCATTTTCCATGCTTACAGAAACTGTAAAACTGCTAAAACAGGAAAATATTAAGGTAAGTTGAGATAAAATCCAGCAGGAAGAATTAAGGATGAAAGCCAGCACATAAAGTTCAGTCATGCTTTAGCTATACCACGATGCCCACTGCACAAAAAAGCACTGGTCTACCAATCAAGCATTTGGTAATTTCTCTGCTAGCACATTAGGTGCTACAGTACCATCCATAAAATAGACTAGGGAAAAAAGCACAGTGACACTGCAACGTCCTTGCAACAATGTGAACTTGAATCTGTCTCCTGTGACAAACTGCTGACACAGCATTTTTTGTCATTCATTCCAAGGCTTGCTTGACCCACTGCAAAATCTGTGCATTTGTGAGGAGCGTAACAAGTAACACTCTACGAAAACAGATAGGTTAACCCACTATACTCAAAAGCGTCGGTACACATTGCGCTGTTTGTTTCAGTATATACAGAAAAGGGATCAAGCTATCTCTACAGCTGCCGCCAGACACCTAGCTCATGAGAGTTTTTACGGTTAACGCCCGCAGAGCTCTCGGGAGGGCTCTGCCTAATCGCCGGTGCAGCTGTGAGAAAAAAACCCAGCAGCCTCCGGCCACACCGAGAGGCAGGGCGGCCTCCTCACAGCCACCAAGCTCCCCTCCGGGGCTTCACTTAGCGCCAGCCGGCAGAGCCCTGTGCACAACCCGCTAGTCACCTCCTGCCCGGCTCCAACCTCACCGCCTGTCCCCAACCGCGGCAGCCACCACGGGAACCCCACAGAGCGGCAGCGAGCAAACTACTCCCCGCCTCACGCGCCCCCTCATGGCTTCTCCCGCCGGAAGTGACGAGCCGCGGCTCCGCCCCGCGGTGGTGGGCGGGGACAGGGGCGGGGCCCTCCCGGGTGGCCCTTGCCGAGCTGGCGGCGCCGCGCGCCCCGCCCCACTCTCCCCTTTGGTTCCGGCGCGGCGCCGGCAGCGGTGGCGGGATGGCGGCGCTGAGCCTCACCGTCAGCGCGGGGAGCCCCCCGCTCGGTAAGTGCGGGCCGGGCCCCGCTCCCCCTGCTCCCACGGGGGGGCCCGGTGGGGCGCTGCCCCCTCACCGCCCGGCCGGCTGCGGCGGGGCCGCTGTGTTGCATCATGCGACGCCGCGTGTCCCCGTGTATGAGGACGGGCGAGGCGTGAGGGGAGGCCCGCGTCCGTCCGTCCGTCCCGCCGCCCGGCCCTGCTGCGGCCGGCGCCGTGTGCCCGCTGCGGCCTTGGCGCGGGCGGGGCGGGGCGGCCGGCGGGTCCACAGGGCGACCCCCCTGCCGCCGAGGGGGCCGGTCCCCGCGAGCAGGCCGCGCTGAGGGGGCCGCCGGGGCTGCCCGCGCGGGGTCCCGCTGGCACCTGAGGCGCCGGGGAGGCGGCGGCCCCGGGGCCCGGCTGCCTGTCGGGCCCGGCCGCGGTGTGCAGGGCCGGGGCAGGGCTGGTCCCGCCGCGGGTCCCCGCGGGCCGCCTGTCGGGTAGCGGTGACAGCTGTCGGCGCCCAGCGCCGCCTCACGCTGGAGCAACCGCGGCGCCGGCAGACCGAGCCCCTGGGGTGACTTGGCAGGCTGGGGCTCGGTTTGCAGGGCAGCCCCGCGTCGGATCGCGGGCGTCTGAGCTCAGCCTCATCGCGGCTGGCTTTCGCTGTCACTTCTCATCTGCTGCTAAGGCTGGGCTCGCCTGGGGAGCAGGGTCGAAGTTGCACTGCAAAATCCTGCTTTTTCAGTTACTCGCTGTTCTTCGGTGTTATCTTACCTTTAAAAATCTGAGAACCTCCTTCATTGCACTTTCTGCCAGCTGGAAACGGCCTTTTATACGTATTCTATACCGTTTCTCCATTTTGTTACAATATTCAAAATACAGTTTCCTCCCGTTCTTCATCTTACTGATTTCTTTTTCATGCTGACGTTCCCAGGTGCGTTTCAGAGTTGAATACAAGCTGCACAATTACAGATTTAAAGAGTAATAATACATAAGTTTTAAATAACATTTCTTCTGATACTTGTTTGAGCTGCTTTGCTAGAAAAGATATGATGCAACGTGAGCAGTGATTAACATAGGTTTAGGGGCTTTGGAGGATTCTTTTATTTTGATAGCTAGTGAGTGGTACTGGAGATTTAATTCAGGAGATTGCATAATTATGTCAGAAATATCACATATTACAGATGAAACACTTGAGTAAACATTTGTATTGAGAAGGCAAGCATACTCATCCTATTCATTCCAACCTCGTACTATTCACCATAGTTGTGCACTGGGAAAAGTGTAGTAGCTTTTAATATCATTAGTATTAATTACATAGCTTGGTGTGCATAATACTTGTAATTTTCAAAGCACTTCCGTGCATGTTATTAAAATACTTCTATGTCTTGCAAACATATTGCATAAGGGATGTCATCCTGACTTTCACAGATGGATAACTGAGGGTTGGGAAGAAGAACCTTGACTTACTGTGGATAAAAGCTTAATGCCACAAGAAGGGTTTGCAGCTGAGCAGGGGTGAGAGCTAGGGAATTCCTAGTGCCAGTGCTTTGTATTTAGGCCAGCGTATTAATAGCTTACAACATCGTCTGCCATGGGTAGTCTGTGCATTGCTCTAGGGAAGATAGTGTGCCGTACACTTCATGAAGACTAGCAGGTTAAATGCCTTTTGAGACCTAGAGTATAGTTCTTTGCCTAGTTCAATTTAAGTAATAGCTGCCTATTCAAAAGCTTGCTGTCTTTATATGTGCTTCTGAGCAAAGTAAAAGAACATGAGCTCCTCTACTTATGCTCAGCAGGCTGAATCTGGACCAGAGCCAATCCAGAAATACAGCCAAGTTAGCTCAGTGCTTTGTTTGAGCTGCTGTCGTGCTATAGAGCATCAAGATCAGAGAAGGTTTGCATCAAGCCTCTCTGGATGTGGGCAGAGCTGTCTTCCAGTTGATGATGTAGCCTAAAAACTTCTATCATTCTTTTACTTCTAGAGGCCATCCTTTATTGTCACTGGTGAACCACTTTGAAAAGCCTGTGTAACCCTCCTGCACTTCTACATGGATAGAATTTCTTGAGTTTTGAATGGCTAATCTTTCCATAAACATTAAATCAGGTTAAAAAAAGTCTCATCCTTGCTCAGAAAGCACTGGTATATAAAGTAATTGATCTCCTTTGATGCATGTATCAGGGCTGGGATAGAGTACATTACTGTTCAAAATTAAAAGCAATTTGATTGCATTCTCTACATATATTGGGGGACAGGACTAATATTATAATACCTTTAGGAAGCAAAATGTACTGCTGCCAACACTTGCTGAGCTCACTGCAGGTTATTGTATGCTGGACATAATCAATTTGGAGCTGTAAGACTTGCCAAGAATAAGAAGCCTCTTGCATATGAGACTGAACATTGATTTCTTCCCTGGGCAATCTTACTTGAAGGAGCCAGTTCAGTCACCTGGTCTTATTTGATAAGAAACATAGCTGTTTTGTTTCTACTATGAAAGATACCTTTCCTGGAAAAAAGTTCAGTATTTTTTTCTCTTGTTTTTTAAAGGAGTTCTGCTGACGGTAGAGCATGTGAAGAATGATATTGAAATTTCAGTGGAAGAAGGCAAAGAAACCATCCTCCGTGTGTCTGAGTAAGTGACTTTGCATCTCTCCTTCTAGCTTTGGGTCAGCAGTTTTAAAAATCACATGCTTGTAACACTGACAATAACCTTTTCAGGTAGAGGAAAGAGAAGAATACGGTTTTATTCATCGCTGCATTACTGATGCCTCCTTGTCGCACAGGCAAAACATTTACAATATATTCTAAACTTGATCTTTGAGGAAAGAGCTCTGGTATTCTTATTTGCATTCACATACCTCTGATCATTTGTGCTGTACCAGTCACTTCAGTGTTTAGATATTTGCCTTTTTGAAGGTGCCATGGATTATCAAAAGTAGGGCCGTTTTATGTTAGGCAAGATTGGTATACATGATTCCTTGGACTTATACATATGTGATGAAAGGAATTCCAAAGGTTTATATGGCATTATTTTGGGTTTACTGCTGCATATAAGTGAAGGCATGATGTTATCTTGAGAAGTGCTAATTAACTGTGCCATGCTATCCAGTGTATCCTTCTGCATCCTGTAGGAAGGATATTGGAATTTTTTGTAGAAATCTATTGTTTGTCCTTCTAAAAACACTCTGCCATTGGAATAAATATTTCCAAGTTTATGGCATGAAGGTTGTTTTTATGATCTGAGTACGATTGTATGGATATCGGAAATGCAGGACTAATGCTGTTGGTTTTGGGAAGCTGCACTGTCATCTTAGATTCCATATCAGGTAAGATACCTGGATATATATCAAGAGGAGATATCCTGATATCTTAAGTACCAGTGACACATCAGTGGAAATTTCCTGATGTCTAGTGTCTACAGTAAGGAGCATATTTTGACCCATAAATATTGCAGTCCTAACTTAAAGCATCTTAACACTATGATGAGTTTGGAATTAGTGATTATAAGTGTAGTTTTTGAATACTGGTTGTTTTTTTAAAGAACAGGGGGAAAATCTGTTGTTCACAGACTTGCTGACAAACTCCAATTTTGTAAGCTATTTCAGTAGAAGATGCTGTTAAAGCCACCAGTGCATCATAAATTAGTATTCCTGAATGTCTATAGAATTGCTATAAAAACAACATAGTATTTTTATGTTGTGTTGCAGAGATCCTGACTTGATCCTCGTAAATTAACACAGACTGAGCTTTTCCCGCTGTCTTCTAACCTCAGGGAAAGAGTGCCACTATATATATATTTCTACAAAAAAATCAAAGCACAGGATGATTCACAATCTTCAATCATAAGGATTATTTTACTGGTTGCAAATATTGCTTTCTGTTTAAAATGTTGGACTTGAACTCAGATATGAGTTCTTTCCTTACTGTAATCTCATTTTACATGTTACGTGTTGTCTTTTGCTGTGGCTAGTGATGGCATGGAATTGTGATTTTGAACTGAAGCCAGAGGAATGTGGCACGTTGTACTGGGACTGAATTGGTACAACATTAAAAAATTTCAGTGCGTGTTATGCACATGTGGGATACAGCTTACATAAGAGGGTGAATTGGGTGGTTTTTTAATTGCATGAGAGAGTTTTCCCCTTAAGTTGCATTAAGTCAGATTTTGGTTCCGTTTTCCTTTCGGAGTTCAGGCATTGTGTGTATGTATATACCAAAAGTGCTGTGACACACAGGGATAATCTTGGAATAATACAAATTTACATACTTGGCTTTGAAATAGTATTTTATTAAATGATTTTATAGTACCATGCCTTCTTCCCACTGCATTACAAAAACACTCATTGTAACTGTAATTGAAATTGTCAGAAATGTAAAGCAAAAGCTCTTCTGCATTTTGGCCATGTGTGGATAATATCTAGAATCATGGTTCCATCAGATGGAATTTTTTGTGTGTTAATGTCCTCTCATCCCTGCCATTGGATTACGTTTCAAAAGTTATTCCAAACCTCAATATTGCATTAATCTTCTCTTGCTCAGTTGAACGATAATTTTAAAAATTGATTCTCTATTTTAAAGTCTGTTAAAAGTGTATCTGTAACTTGAGAAGCATCAGCCGAACTCATATCTCAACTAATGCTTTTGGTAAATGGATTTCATGGCATCATTTCTGCTGAAGCCATCTTATTTTGGCATGACTTTGAAATTCACTTAGGATATTTCAGGCTGATTTTTTTTCTTTTTTTTTTCAGGAGACCATTAGTTCTAATGACTTGACTTAAACAAGAGAGAACATTTTATTTATTATTTTTCTGGGTTATATTTTGAAGTTCAGTTAAAATCTGGTGATAATCTTTTCAGCTAACTAGCTGAAACTTTGCTGTCAGCTAGTTAGCTGAAAAGATTAACGCTAATTTGAGATTATTAATTTTACTTTAGAGGTTATTTTTGATGGCTTAGCTTCAAAACTTCATGCTCCTAAATAAACCGGTCTGCTAACTGCTGATGGCTTTATGGAGTGTTTTAGCGTAGCTGTGTCTTATCAGATAACAAACTGCAGTACAACTTTTCTGGTTTTTGTGAGCACATGCATACTTCAGAGTAGTATTACCATCTTGTCTTTTGCTTCTTGAATATTTGCCCTAGTATTTAATTACGTGGCATTTTATATTGCTTTTGAGAAACTTACTCTTTTCCTGTAACATTACCTTGTCCCTGGTTTATTCTTCCGTATTCCTGAAGTTAGCTGGCGCTAGCTGCAAGGAGCAGCCTTAATGTTTTTTAACTTCTTCAAAGAAAGGAGGCCAGTTAGCACTGTGTTTGGGTGGAAGTAGATCTTTTATTTCCCAAAGAAAATAAACAACTTTTTAAGCACAAGTTAGATTTTAGTCAGAGTAACATTGTTACATTTCATGTATTTATTTAGTTTTGCTGGAGTAATCAAGGGGATGTGTTTGGTATGAACTACTGCAAACAAAACTTCAGTTTTCATACACTTTCTGTAGATGCAGGTGTGTTAGAAATGTTTTTTCTTCTAAGTTTGAAAAAGCTTCATTAAAATCTGATAGAAGTGTGAAATTATAATAAGACATACTTTGTGTATGTTTAGCCCTCCACTGTGGCTTTTGGTTTTAGTTATATTTTATGACTCTTCTGTATACTGGATCCTAGAAGCTTGAAAAGCTAGAAGCAAAAAAACTACAAATGAACAAAGTTCCTTAGGTTTTAGTGCAGTTAATGTGACTGGCTGATCTATTTGTATTAAAAATAGGACTCATTATAATTGTTAATATATCAAGAAGTCTTCTATATCTTCTCCAGAACTTCCATTGATTTTTTGCAAGGCTTTTTGAGGGCTATCAAAAATTCTTTTGATTTTATAAAGGACACAATAGGTGTAATGGGAAGTACGGAACAATGGCAGAACAGAAATGAAACCTTGTTTGGACAAGTGTAGCATTCAGTCCATTAAACTGAGTGGAACAGAACACTTACAGGAATGCTTTTTGTTGATGTCAATGCTTGCTTAGAAGCAATTGGAGCTCTAATTTTGTAATTTACACCTATGTGGGACTGTGGAGATGAGTATTATCTGGAGAACTGATGGTTATGATGTATCTTTCTTCCAACGCTCTTTAGTAAATATTAATGAAAATACATTTATCTTAGATGAGTTTGAAGTTAGATTTCTGACAGTACGCAGCTTTTTGAAATACTGTATGTGAAGGTAGAAAGGGAGATTAAAACAGAAAGAACTATGTTCTTTGGAGAGCCTTTCGCCTGCGGATCTATTGAGAATTTCCAACAGCAGAATGGGAAAAACAAATTTAAATTAGCCTTTTATTTGGAGAAGACTGGGTAAAAACCAGAAATACAGAGAGCTAGGTTTGTTCAACAGGGGACAGTCTCTATGAAGTGTGAATTGAGTAAAGTGAGTAACAAATAAACATGTTTTTTAACCCTGATGCTAGCCCTTAAAACCGTAGTGGAGACCTCTTGTTTCCTCTGTAGATTCTCTAGGAATCCCCTTCAAAGGCAGCCTTCTTGTATGAAAAGAAAAGAAAACAAATATTGATTTAGCTGCTTATATTCTGGAAAATATGTAGCTCAGGTTACACTTCTGCATTCTGTCAGATGTGGGGAGAGTTTTATTCTTTGAAAGTATAATTAGAGTTTTATTTTCTTGATTTTTCTCTGTCTGACCAAAATTGTTTCATGTTTAGAAGCTTGTTGTACCATCTGGTGATAGCAAATCAAAGATTAATATATCCTTTTGTTAGATTATTTTTTTTATTTTATTCTGGTGATCTGATACCTGTTGATTCACCCAGAAATTATTTTGCATTTGTTTTACACCTGTTTCAACTATGTGTATGATTAAAATTGAAATTGAACTGGAGGTAGTAATTTAATATATCTTTATCTTGCCTCTTTCTTTTTTTAGGCATGTTTCATTTACAGATGTGAATTCAATAGCTCGTTATCTGGCAAGAGCTGCTGGTTCTGCTGGGTTGTATGGTTTGAATCTGTTGGAACACACTGAGGTGAGAAGGAGTCATGCATCTGGGGTTTTTTTTGGTTTTTTTTTTTAATTTGTGTCTATTGTTCTGCATTTTATTATTAGACTGTTTCCAGCTATGGGATGCTGAGGTTTCATTTTCTTAAGCTTGCTCCTACTTATAAAGAAGAGTTGTAAATCTGAGCTTTGAAAGGGTTGCCCTTTTCCACCCCTGCAAGAGCAACTCCTAACCTGACAGTTCACTAACTCAGGTTGAAGGTGGTGTCTGCAGTTTTCCCTCTTCACTTTCCTCAGCTCTGTTGCCATCAGTTGCTACCTTGTAACACTTAGTGTAACACCAAGGAACACTACTGAATTAGTTTTTGCTGTATATGATGGATAAACCCCTGACCCCAGTTTTATTCAGTGAAATGTGTTGAGACATCACCACACAGATGGACTCTTCCCTCCTGCATGGTCCTGTATTCTGTAACGCTTCCCTCATGATGCCATGAGGGCATCAGAATTTTTGTGCCGAAGAGGGAACTTCTTTGGTCTGCCTTGGTTATACAGGTTACAAAAAGTTATTAGGAACTGTGAGTATGATATGAGAGGGAATTCAGCTTGAGCTTAGCTCAGAATAATCGTATGCTGAATTTTAAGTTGGTAGCTGAAACTTACAGATAAATTGAAATTTGTTTCCTCTGAGATCTGGGGAGGGACTGAAGGTCTTGATTTAGCTCTTTTCTTCAACTACTTGAGGCTAGTAGTAATCATTCTTCAGCCCTTATAGCTGGTCTCAAGGGAAGTGTGTCTTAGTATAATGCTTGTAAGGTATTTAAGAAGTTGTAGGTTATTTTGTTGCTATTTAAACTTTCTGACCAAAACCCTTCTTTTAACTTAAGACCCAAGAGCTCTGCAAACACGCTTTCTAGACTGGTATTTTTGATAAAATACTACTTATTCACTTCTGCATCTTTCAAAAATAAAGTTGTAATTTGAGAATTACAGTGACAGCTGCATTTGTGGTGGAAATATTTTGAAGTATAACTGCAAATGACTGAAATGAATTCTGTGGTGGTGTAATTACATCTGTGCCTGCCACGTTGGCTTGAATGTTGGAAGGATTCCTGATGCGGTTTAAAACACTTGCACATGAAATAGGGACAGAGACATTTAGCCTTTTCCAGGATTGAAGGATTCAATTTATAGACAGGGCTACATTATTAACCAAGAGCCTGATTCTTGATTTTTCTTTGTTTATGGATCAAGATACATTTCATTTTATAGGAGAAGACTGTTTTGCAGGAGAGAGGGGAGGGAAATGAAACGGAGGAGGGATTCGATTTCTTAAAATCTAGAAGGAGATGAGGCAGAGAAGATAGGGACTGAGGGGAAAATGGTGTACTTATGCAATAGCAGTACCAGGAAAATCAAATAGGTTGCAAATATGGTATCTAAATAGTTAAAGGATAATGAAGATTATTATATACTCTGTGTGATAAAACCCACTGATTATTTTTACCAGTGGGAATAGCTTCAGTAAAGCCAGTATTTTCAGCAGTTTGAATACATCCTGAAGGAAAAAATTAAATTTAATCATTTAGTATAGTTCTGGGTGAATCTTTCAGTATATGTTATTTTAAATGTTCTTTAAGCATATATTGTGATTTATTGCCCAATATATTTATGTTCCAGTTAGTATTTTCTGTTCAGCTATTAAATGGATTGTATATTACTTCTGTTTTGTTTTTTTTTTTTTTTTTTTAACAAGCTACTTTCTTACTCCTGTTGTAACTTTGACTATCTTTTGTCACTTAAAACTAGATTGACCACTGGCTGGAGTTTAGTGCTACAAAATTGTCTACAGACAGCCAGTTTCTTTCGGCAGTCCAAGAGCTCAACCACTGTCTGTCTCTAAGAACCTACTTGGTCGGAAACTCTCTGAGTCTTGCAGACTTGTGTGTCTGGGCTGTACTAAAAGGTATCATTGCATGTTCTCACTTTCACTGGCTTGCAATCGGTGTATGCCAGGAGTCTCCAATTTACCTTTTTCTGGATGCCAGTAGCAAATCTTAGCTGTGTGCCAGACTGTATACTATTGTGCATACTGCTCTGGCCTGTGCACTGCTAGTGATGGCAATAGTATAGGAAACACTAGAATTTTTTTTAAGTGGTTGTTATAGTTGAAAATTTATGAGATGTAATCATTGATGGGAATTTTGTAATTTCTTTGGTGTTAACTCTAAGAGTGTCTTTTTATTACGTGTTGCCTAAATATGAAAATTTGCTGTGGCCCAAAATTTTGGATTAAATATTTAAATTATATTGCAATCCAGAGTAAAATTATATACACAGACCTTTCCATGACGTTTTCTGAATAGAGGAAATTTCTTTGGTGTTTTGTTTGAATTATTAAAAGAGGTTTACGTTACTCTGTGAAATACCCTTTGGAGGTTAAAAGAAACTTTGATGATCTGTTTTTATGGGTTTGGGTTTTATATTCTCTTAGATGTGTATCTAAAGTTGATAGGTGTCAATCTACCATTCATTATAACCAGCTTCCTCTTGAAAGTAAAATGCATGTTCAAGATTAAAAGCTAACATCTTTTGGTATTTTTTCAAAGTTGCTGCTCTTGAGAGAAATCTGAAGGGAGTGTACTTCTTTCATAATTTTTTTTTCCTTTCTCTGTCAGAATCTTTCTAGTGAGGTTGTGTTCCCGGAAAATTAGACTGTGGAAATACAGCCCCTTAGAAATAAAGGGTATTATTGGTACATCTGATAAAGCTTAGAAAACGTCAAATGTAGTCACACTAGAGAGATATCCTACATTTATGTCTTGAATTCTGTCTTGAATAACGTTGTTATTAATTTTGAGGTGGGTGATACAAATAAACATGTGTGTTCCCCAGTTGCTCCCACCTTCTGCTTTGATGAACCCAAGAAAGAATGCAGTATGTCTTGGGTTTGGGAAGAGTTTATTTAATTTGCTTTAGAGTTACTTGTGTCCCCGTGACTAAATGTCTTTTCAGAAGTGAGCATAAGTAGATTTTTTTTTTGAAATCATAATCTTTTTATTCTTAAAAATTGCTGTTGGTAATCATTCCATTTTTCTAATTTAATAGCTTGAAAAATTATTTGTTTTGTAACAGATAATAACATATGGCAAGAGCAATTACAGCAAAACAAAGCTCCTGTCCATGCAAAGCGATGGTATGGCTTTCTTGAAGCACAGCACACTTTTCAGTCAGTAGGAGCCAAGTGGGCTTCTGGTAAACCAACGGCTAAAATGGTAAGATGTACTCAGATCCTCTGGAGAGACTAGCTTTATTTGTGTGAATACACTATAAGAGATTTTTTTTTTTAAGTTAGAGATTTAAGAGCTAAAGAGAATCAGTTGTAGAGTAAATTCAATTTTTGTAAACTCTTTTTTAAAAATAAAGCTGTCACTGTCATGTTTAGAAAGGCATGAGTGGTGTAGTCCAGTGCTTAAATGGAATAATTTAAAAATGGCACCGCACCTCTTAATTAGCACTTCTCTTTAGTTATATTGTTTGCTCTTTCTAAAGAGGATTTTGAAATCCAGATAGACCTGCAAAGATTGCAGTCTTTAGTTGATTGAACTTGTTGATCACATTCATTTTAAGAACACTAATATAAGAACTTGGCTAGCATCTGTTTTCTTCTATGAAACAACTTGGTGGGACTTCCAGTCCTGGATCAAATTTGGTAACAGAAAAATTTAAAACTCCAGAATTAATCTTGTTTTAATGTACTATGAATAATGTGAAAGTTGCGAAGAGATGTATTTGGGGTCCAATATGGCAGCTTTTTGTCTTCTGGTTTGAAAGGAGATTTTGGTGCAAAAGGTGTTATCTAGAGTTTTATATCTGATTATACAGTTAACGCATTCTGTAAGTATGTCTCTTGTTTATTTTCAAGGCAACAGAAAAGAAAGCAGATGTTGGGAAGTTTGTTGAACTTCCTGGTGCCGAGATGGGAAAGGTCATTGTAAGGTTTCCTCCTGAAGCAAGTGGGTAAGAAACACAAATGATTTGAGAAGGTTCTATCTGTGCTTTTTTTTTTTTTTTTTAAAAAAAAAGTGTGCTTGTTGAGGATGTTAATCAGCTTATCAGACAAGACTTTTAAGCCAAATGAGTATTTAAAGCTTTGTCCACATCTACATTAGAGCTGAATATTTACTTTTCCTCTATACCTCATTGCACTGTTGCCTGAACTTGGAATAAGGAGGTTGGTTGCCAGCAGCTGACATGGTGCTGCTTGGCAGTGGGACAAGGAGAAGCAGAAGGATGGCATTTGCGTGGATAATGGTGGTGTGTGCGCTGAGAGAAGCTGTGAAGTGTAAATACATTCTTTGTGAGCTGGGTGAAAGGACTCACAGTGCTTCTTAACGAAGCTTAGATTTGAGAAGGGAAAGGAGTATGGGATAGCCTCCCTTTGGGAAGCTTGACACCAGATGTGTGATGAAGGGCTTATGCCCAGGGGTACAGATATGTAGTCCCAAACCACAAACTCCTTAAAAACCACACAGTGGAGATGTGATGAGCCAATTTACTAAATACGAGTTTCAGCCAGCTTTTAATTTTCTGTTTCTTTTTAGAATTGTCTGATGAGCTGTAAAATTTCCATGATTGCATTTCTTCATTAAACTGGCTGTTCAGCATCGTGTGACTTCTGTAGTAGTGTTCCATACTCTATTAGTGCAGCATAAACTGTTGCTCAGATATCATAAGTTATGTAATGTGCATGTATGTATACAGCATATATTGTTCTCACATTACTTCGTAGCTTTTAGTGTCTTAATTCTGGTGTTTTACTTAAAACACTGTTCTTTAGGGACACTGTTTTACATTGAGAGTTATTTTTGTTTTGTGGATTTGTTTTTTTTATATTTAGTTTAAATTGACAGTAGCTTTTTAGCTTATGTTAAACATACACAGCAACCACCATTTCAGAAAATTCCACTCTTCTGAATGTGGTAGGTTCAGGTTATCTGATAGCTACTGAGTATCATCAACAGTTGGTTTAAGTTAGTCTGTAAAACTTGTGATAAGTGGAGTCCTGCCTTTATATCCGTAATGACACTCTAATTTACAAATTTAGGTATTTTTAAACAGTTAACTACTAAATTTGTGGTAGAAAAAAACATAATCTACTTTTCATAAATGTAGGGTATTTCAAGAAATACCCTGGGTTGTTTTCTTTGTTAGACTTAGGTATTGCTTTCCATTCTTTCTCATTCCCTCCCTCACACACACAAATATTTGGCTGAAGTAGTGCTGGTGTATATATTAATTTTTTATTTCCTTTTTAGATATCTGCATATCGGTCATGCCAAAGCTGCCCTGCTAAATCAGCACTACCAAGTTAACTTTAAAGGAAAACTTATTATGAGATTTGATGACACAAATCCAGAAAAAGAGAAGGAAGACTTTGAAAAGGTATGATAAGAGAGCAGGGAAATCCACTCACTAGCTAATTCAAAGGTAAATGACATGCAGATCTGCTCTTGCACACTTTTTGTGCACTAGATTATTATATTATTAGTATTATACTTATGTCTTGGTCTTGGAAGAGATTTCTGTCATCTTTACCTTAAAAAGCTTAAAGCCTTTTTACTGTTAGCTTATTTCTGCTCTTTCTCCAGTGTTTATTCTACAGTATAAAGATACTCAACTCTTGCAATACACTGTTGTTTTCATTGTATAAATACTGCTTAGTCAATAACAAGTGATTTGTTTCAGCTTTCATCTCCTTTTCTTTTCCTGCCTCTTTCTTGTATTTGTTTGAAGTCTGATCTCCTGTAATTATAGGCTGTGAATGAATGATAAGTGCCCGCCTCTCTTTTCTTTCATGCATGTCATGTTATTCTTACGGTTTATCCTTCCTGGACAATGGAGCATTACAACCATCACATCTGGTACAAAGAGGATAAAATTTTAAGAAAACTAGCTTTCCCAAATGTTAAAGTATACAATTTCACACTTTGCAGGTTATTCTTGAAGATGTTGCGATGCTGCACATCAAACCAGATCAATTTACATATACCTCAGATCACTTTGAAACAATAATGAAATATGCAGAGAAGCTTATCCAAGAAGGGAAGGCATATGTGGATGATACTCCTGCAGAACAAATGAAAGCAGAGCGTGAGCAAAGAATGGAATCTAAACACAGAAATAACTGTAAGATATTTTAAGCTTCCATCTTGCTTTCTTATTTTTTTTAATTTGGCATCAAAACTTCATTTTTCTTGACAAAGATGGATGAGATGACTAATTGCATATCTCTACTGACAGGTGTAGTAAACTTGTGTATGTATGAATTCATCACCATTCATTACTACTTTTAAAAACCTGAAATTATAAAATGCATAAAAATGCATGCCAGTGTGGGAATCCCATAAAGTGGGGGGTGACATTGCATTTTTTTACTGCAGTAATAAAATGTGGTTCTGTATCAACTTCATAATACCTTACAAAACGATTTATATTTTTTATACTTAGGTGTTAATAAGAATCTACAAATGTGGGAAGAAATGAAAAAGGGAACAGAATACGGACAAACTTGTTGTCTACGAGCAAAAATAGATATGAATAGTAACAATGGATGTATGAGGGATCCAACTCTTTATCGTTGTAAAAACCAGCCTCACCCACGTACTGGAAGTACCTACAAGTATGTCCGCTTCCTCCTTGTGTGGCCTGTGATTTTTGCTCTTTTCAGGGCATTTACCATTCCTTAGTAAACTTCTTCTAATACTTGGAACCTGCTAGCATCTTTTCGGTCAGAATATGTAATGAGTCTCTTGACTTTCTGAAACTTCTGCTCATGAGGCTTAAAACCTCTGAGTTGGCCATTATGGTCAGCAGTGAATATTGTTTCAGTTTTGTCCATAAATATGTCGTGTCAGTGAAGATCTTTCAGTCGAAACATGAATTAAGACTTAATGGCCCTATCTTGGACAGCAGAGCTGTTTGCTTTATTTCTTGGAGCTTAAATAGAACCATGGCAATTCTGTGTTGCTACAATTTTACATTGCTGCAAAACATCCTTGATCTATTTACCTGAGTGGCTGCTTTGGTTTTCACAACAGCTTCTGTCTTTGTGCAGAATGAAGAATCACTGTGGTGTGCATTGAAGTAAGCCTACCCAATTGTTCAAGGCTATGGTTCAGTGCTTATTTGAAACCTCTGTTTCCAGCTATACAGCTCCCTTTTTGGAAACACTGATTTGATTTAATGTGTGTATAATAGTAGAGCTATTGCTGTGGGTAGGGGGTTGTTTTTAAACATGAAGGCTTTGCTCATTATTCAGTTAACTAATTATTCTTTTTGATATTTAAGGAAGAAACCCCTATAAGTCAGCATTTTATGTGTTTGAAAAGAACAATAGCAGTGTAGGATTTATTTTTTTTTTTTTGTCTTGAATATTAGGGTTACAATGAATTAATTTCTTGAAGGTTTTCTTGTTTTAAAAAGTTACTGCCCTCTGGATCTTTTTATGGACAATTTCTTGTGTATGTGCTATTTTAGTCTTGATCTGAAAGTTTTCAGGATCACAGATTATGAATATTTATAATATATAAATATAAACTATCCTTAGTTTAAATGTTTACATGTGAAGAAAGTGTTTTGTGCTTCTGCCCTGCTAATTGAAGGTCTTTATTCACAGGGTTTATCCCACATATGATTTTGCCTGCCCCATTGTTGATAGTATCGAAGGTGTCACACATGCATTGAGAACAACTGAATACCATGACAGAGATGAACAATTCTACTGGATCATTGAGGCACTGGGCATAAGGAAACCATATATATGGGAGTATAGCCGCCTAAACCTCAACAACACCGTGCTCTCTAAGAGAAAGCTTACGTGGTTTGTCAATGAAGGGCTTGTGGATGGATGGTATGTTACATGGTTGTAGTTCAGCATTGTTCCTTAAGATACTCATGACTGATGCATGCATGCATTCTCTGTTTTGGACAATGCTTTGACATCAACGCAGCATGAATGAATATTTAAGCAGTATTTAAGAACACTGCTTAATTACAGTGGCTTCTGCCACTGGCTGTGCCACTACTGTCTCAGTCTATTTACTACTCTACAGTAAGTCATTCATATCCTGTAATAAACACGCGGTAGCTTATTTTTGAACTCTGGCTTTTGCCTGTAGATGCTACTTACACATTTTCCAGTCTGAGTCATTGGATACATTCCTGAGCAATGCCAGAACGGGGCCTGAATTGAAGAACTTCTGGACCTATCCATCTAGTCAAACCTGCCCTGCTTCCTGCCTCCCTGCCTTCCCCCTGCCTTCTTTCTTTTTTTCATGTTTAACTGAATTTCTGCAGAGACTACTTGGTGGTATAGTAGCCTAAGTATTTTCTGGGAAAGGGTAGGCTGTGGTTTTACACTTATGCAAGTAGTTTGGAGTCTAGAGAGGCTCCTTTGTTCATTCCCGTGATGGGCTAGCTGTGGGAACATGCCATCTGAAGTCATCTCTTCATAGTACAGGAGTCTGAAGAAATCCATGGATAATGCTGTCAGACAACTGCTTATAGTGTTTTTCCTGGGCTGGTTTTAGGTTATTCTGTGCTCAGCCTATGAGAGCATCATTTTACACAAGTTCCTAGCTTGCCTGGTTGTCTTACTAAGGTGTGCCAAGTGTGGGGTTTGGGTTTTTTTTTCTGATTTTATTTTTTTATTGTGTTGAAAGCCTGGATTCCTAGCTTATGCACGGAGCCACTCTGCTAGAGCCAAAATTCTTAGCAAGGTCCTCAGCAAGGTTTGATTTGTGTTCCCACCACTGCTTATTTTGCATTTCAGATTAGGCCTTTTTATTTCTTGTATAAGAGAATAAAATAGAATTCTATCACTTATGTCACTGAGAGATAACGTTATTGTCACTCAAATCTTTCTGTTTTTTCTTGGGCAAGAAAGAATCAAGCCATGTTGTTTCAGGTTCCATTATTCAGGTGCCATGAAAAGGAAGTAACGTGATAGGGACATAACTTTGCCTTGCCAGTTTTTGAGAGACTTAAGATTCAATAGGTACAGGAAAAGAGCTACTTCACCAAGAGGTCCCTCTCTGGGGTGAGCTAGAAGAAAACCTGCTCATACATTTTTGTATGGATAAGAGCTCAGTCTTTTCAGTTAGATCTTCTCATCTAGCTCTTATTTCATGCAAGCAAAACACACTGAAGCTGTGCCTTTCATGTGTGGCAGTATTAGTAAAGCTTTTGATCAGTGTAACCCACAGGTAGAACTTAGTATGTGACACTGATGAAACATCTTTTTCTACTAGGGATGACCCACGATTTCCCACTGTGCGTGGTGTCCTAAGAAGAGGCATGACAGTTGAAGGGCTAAAACAGTTTATTGCTGCTCAGGTGGGTGTTCTGTTCTGATTCTTTGAATCTCACTTGAAAAAGGATAAGTTTTTGTGAAGTTTCAGTTAAAGTACTTGTCATTGGGATGTTTCTTCTTTTGAAGATATGCTGCTTTCATGTGTACCACCTCAACAATACGAACACCTGTGAACAGGTCTGGGCAAAATGGGGTTTCTTACTTTAAGAAGTGTTTATTTTGCAAGCTCAAAATGCCTTTCTAAACTGTTTTGATGAATGCAAACCATAGAGGGCTTGTAGTCTTTGAAGGACTTTGGTTTAGGTAAGTCAAAGAGCTGGAATGTTTATATTAATGTGAGTTTCTGGGGTTTTTTTCCAGGGCTCCTCTCGATCTGTTGTAAATATGGAGTGGGATAAAATTTGGTCTTTTAACAAAAAGGTATGTGCTTACTTGAATTTGTTGCTACTCCTGGTATTCTCTTTCTGGGATATGTAAAGAATCCAGCATTCATTGGAGTGCTTATCACAACAAGTAGCAGTAGCAGTATGTTGCATCATTTGGCACACTTTCAGGAAAATGGAATGTCCCCCCCCCGCCGTCTAACCTGAACTAGCACTAATGCTATTGATTCTCCTATACCAGCACTTACTTGCCTTACTTAGTAGTACGGGAAAGATAACGGTATTTGCTGTAAATCTGATATGAAAACTGCATTTCATTTTTCTGCTTTCAAGCTGCGAGCTATCTGTAAGAAGGTATTACTTAATGCTTTTTACCTTAGCATATAGCTTACAGTGCTGTAAGCATACATAAGCGATCATTTTGCAGCTTCATAGCACAGTCACATTTGCTTATATAACAGGAGCTCTACAAACCCACTGAAAATGCATTATTCCTAGTTTTAAAAGGCTGCCCATTTCTGGTTTGGCTTATTTGTTAACATAAACAGAAATCTTAAATTTGACTTATGTTGGCCGCTTTTCCGTTCTGTGGCAAAAGGACCAATGCGCTGCGTATACTGCCTGTGTAGATAAAGCCAGCACTGCTGATGTTTCTGACTGAATGTCAAATAAGGAATATTGCATCTTGACATGGTTAGTCGCTTTTTGGCAGTGGATGCTTGGACACTATAATAAGGCGAATTGTTATAATGCTGATTGCATATTTTGTGTGATTGTGGAAACACCTGTTATTTTGCATTGGGATTCCTGCTTGAATTTGCTTAGACAGTACCTGGATCTGTTCATTTAAGTAGTTTTTGCTTGTCTGGCATGTGTCTTGTATTTCTTCATTTATTTTGCATTTGGTCTGCTACATACACAAAGGTTTATGAATTGGTTCTTTCTGTTGCTGCATAAATATATTTATGACTAAGAACTGGATTTTGGGGAAAAATCCACAGTGGGCTCGTTTTTTGAATTGGCTTTTAAACTGAGTTTCTTAGACCTCTGACTCAACTCCTTGGACAGCACCATATTTCTTAGCCAATTTTGTTTACATGTATCTGTGCAGATAGTTTCCAATTTGCAATATGAACAAAACCAAATGGTTGCGTGCAGGTAGTTCCGAGCTCAAAGACTTCATCAGTGTGAGAGCTCTTACTTTATATGTTATCCTGTAATTACGTTACTGACTTTTTAGCACCTGTTGTCTGAGTAAGGATTGTGAGTTCTAATGAGTGAAATAAAGAGCCTGGTAATAACATTGTAAAATTCAGTCATTTAGTTATCAAAATTATGATATTAAATCACACAATACACCTATATTTTGAGATAGATACACAAGTCCTTTTTTTAAAGTGTATCTAACACTTAGGAGTCTGATTTCAGTGACTACAAACTTAAAAATGTAACTTCTTACAAGTATATCATCGTATCACCTTACTTGCTAATGCCATGTAATTAGATGCTAAATTTCTAAAATTGCTGTGTAGTTTTTCACTTGAGCAGGAATAAACTAAGGAGAGAAAAAAAGTAACTTTATATTAATAAAAGCAGGTGTTTTCCTTTGTTAGTTTCCAGTTAAACTGGTAGATCTCTGGTATTCCTTTTCGACCTAGACAACTGGCTTACTTGAATTATGTTTTTAAGTGCTTCTGAACAGTTTGACAAACCAGTGTTTCAGGTATGAAAATGCTGTGAAAAATTAGGTCAGCTGAGTTTGAAAGTGGGCAATAAAAATAAAGGAAGACATTTTAGTGATAGCTTTTTCTTGCCAAACTCATGTCGTAGAAATCCTGATGAAGTCAGTGTTATGATGTTGCCTTATTATAGTATCTAATGCGTCTGTATTAAAATGCCAGATTTAATTGGTGCTTCCTCTGTAGCCAGGCCTGTCCCTGATGCTGCTGGAGTACTGACCTGGAAAATTAGTATGGGATCAGGTCTTGTGCTTCTGGAAAAAGAACAAACTGCACTGATAAATTATTGCTTTAAATACAGCTACCTAGAGAGAAAGTGGTCCAGATGTAATAGCTAGCCTATGTGCATAGTATAACTATGTCAAAGTACATTTTGCTGTCTTTCCTATGAGGCATTAGCTTGTAATTTTGGTTACTTCTGGTATCAGTAGTGCCCAGTCCATAGTTTTTACTCAAAATATTTCAGTAAAGATGGGAAATTGTGAAGTATTACCACTGTTTTCTCCCTTTTGTCTTCTATAGCTTTGGATTAGAGTAACATTAAAGCAAACATAAAAAAATGCAGTAACATAAAGAATACCAGTTAATATTCCATTTTGGTGGTGGTTGTTTTATACAACATCTTATTTCTCTGTCAATGTCATATATTCATGATCCACCTCATTTGTTTTCTGTAGGTTATAGACCCAGTAGCACCTCGGTACACTGCTTTACTGAAAGATGCAGTGGTCCCAGTAAATATTCCTGAAGCTCAAGAGGAGATGAGAGAAGTGGCTAAGCATCCAAAGGTTCTTGCTTTACTCTCTTGATATTCTTGTATTGCAGATCAGTAAGGTTGGAAGTATCTTGGCTTGGAGCAGTCAGCATGGAGAGTCCTGCTTTTAACTTGCTCAGACAGCATGAGATAAAACCAAGGTGTATTTTTTTTTCACAGAATTGTCAAAAACTGGGCAACTACTGAACATGTTTGTTCTGCAGGAGGATGTAGGAAACTGCTTTTGTAAATAATATATAGAGTGCATATAGACAGTGCATTGAAAGGCCTCTGTGGGAGTTTTCAGAGGAGTGTGGAGTTGTGCTCAGACTGTTTTTATTATTGCTTAATACTAATTTGCACAGAGTAGTTTAAATATAAAATTTTATTCAAGCTTTATGGGTATAACACAGTAGATACTGTTTATCCATGAGAGTGAAGAATGCAAGAGACTTTTTAAAATAGTTAATAACATTAGACTTAATGTGAAGTGACATACTAACCTGTTAATTGCACCAGTCTGGATTTTTTAATGTCACTTTTAAATTTGGATAGCAGATAGTTATCAAAAGTTTGAACTTCCTAATTTAATACTGCTAGTATCCAGTAAACGGAATAATATCCCCGAGAAAGGGGAGTGCATTACTGATAAAATTCTCTTTTGGCACTACTGCTAGGAAGGATGCTTTCCTTTGAGTGTGGCATCTCAAATTGTACTTAAGCTTCACTGAAAGCATCCCTTAGATATCACACTTATACTGAGGAACAAGTGAATATTGCTGAGGTTTTGCTTAATTTCTTTGTTATTATTTTGTCACTCTGAGTGTTCCTGTAGCCGTTTCTTGTAACTGAGAGGTGGGCATCTATTTTGCCCTCTCCTCTGTGGCAGATAAACAAGGAAACAGTTTTAGAGAGTTTAGAGCAAGTGAGAATTGTGACTCTTATTTTAAGAGTCAAAAAGTCTGAAGTTTGGGGAGATGCAAGCCAATATACTGAAACACTGATATTAAAAATGCTGCCTCTAGTATATAATGAAATAAATACTGACCAGAGGAAACCAATTTCAAACTCCTGATCAGTTGAAAAAGTCTGAACTCCCAGCTGTCTGACTTTAAAAAAAAAAAAAAAAAAGTTGTATCTCCATTGCTCAGATGTTTTAAAGCTGAGTGTTTTTAGTGTTATAAGTGACATATTTCCAGTTTCTGTCTTTAAAAATCTATGCAGCTGACAGAAGCTTCACATTTGTTTCCATATTAACTATATAAAAAGAAAGAATGAGAGTTACAAAGTTATTTTTGAAGGGAATTTGCATAGCAGAATGGAAACTTGAGAAAAACTTACATAGTTTTTACCTGTAAGATCTTTAAGATGTATGGACCTTAAGGAGATGGGATATGCTATGGGTTGTGTTGGAGCTAGTATTTGATAGAAGAATTTTCTTTAGCGTACTGTCAGAGGAACGCGTGCAACACTTGTGAACAGGAAACCTGAGAGAGTTGTGGAAGAATACTGCAGCTTTGCATTACTGTTATTGTCTGTCTTCTATCTTCATCTGTCTTCTATCATAAAGCAGTGTTTTGCCTCTACATTAACTTTAGTCAGCTTCATATAATAACAGTCTCTCCTTTGAAATTAAAATCATTATTCACAGAACGCCGATGTTGGGTTGAAACCTGTGTGGTATGGCTCCAGAGTCCTGATCGAGGGCGCAGATGCAGAGACCCTAACAGAAGGAGAGGTGGTTACATTCATAAACTGGGGCAATATTATCATCACCAAATTGGACAGGTAACCCGTTTACTAGGAGCTGAAATTAATTTTTGCTTTTCAGCTTTTCGTTGATTTAAGATGTAGGTTGTAACAGTAAAATATTAATGCTTGTCCATATAGGTCCATTCTGTGATTCTTTATATAGATATCCACTTTGAAATATGCCACAAAACTGCATTTTAGCATAGAATGTATTTTACTATATTTTCAGGTCTGAAATTACCAGTCAGTCCTTGTAGTGCATGGCCCTCTCATCCAGCATTCTCCATGTTTCTACGGTCTTATTTCCACTGTGAAACAGCTTTTTCAGACAAAAAAAAACCCACCTGGAATTTTAACCAGTTTCACCCTGTAATGCATACTGGTTTTGCATTCTAAAAACCTGATCCTATCACAGTTTCTGTTGCAGAACTGTTGAGGTGGGGAAGGGGAGACCATTCATAATGTCTTTGAAATAGATGGGTTGAATCAGTGGTGGAATGGGGTGAGCTGGGACAGAGAACATAAATATGTAGAGAATTTTCCCCCATGATTTTTACTGTCTCTTGATATTTAAGATACCAAAATTAAAGAACTTCAACAGGAGTGAATACATACAGTCTTTCATTTCCAACATCTCTCAACCTTCAAGACTGAACTCTAAACATTTGTTTTTCAGTGAATCTATTGATGGTCTGTAGTTCCAAATGAGAACTAATCATTTAGGCTTTACTCTTATTTCTGTTTTCCTGTAGAAATTCAAGTGGAAAAATTGTGTCTATCAATGGCAAGTTGAACTTGGAGAATAAGGACTTCAAAAAAACGACTAAGATCACTTGGTTAGCAGAAACTCCACGTGCACCACTCATCCCAACTGTCTGTGTTAATTATGAGCATCTGATCACTAAGCCAGTTCTAGGTAAAGATGAAGATTTCAAGCAATACATCAACCAAAATAGTAAGGTAAGTTATCTTTTTGTCTCCTCTATTCCATAAAGGTTAATGTTTAGAGGGGTGTTTTGCCATCACTATTTCCAGTTACTCTTTTTGATCTAAAGATTTAATTTCTCAGACAAGTAAATCCTGTGCTGTTGTATCTCGTTTCCATGTTTCCTTTTAACCTCTCATAATTTTAAAATTAAAATTTGACTCATGGTTTTTTTCTCAGACATTACCTGTTTTTTACACATCTAGGACCAATAATCTGAGTTTTGGTTTTGATACATTCTTACGATATGGCATCTTCTTGCTAGTACTTGTTCTGCTGCCCCTGGAATTAACTAACATTTCAACACTTCCAAAATCAAAAAATCACCAGTATCTTTCTACAGCTCTACTGTATTTCTTACTATTTCTTTGCTCTGTTAGATTTGGATTGCTTTCTTTTAATACTTGCAGCAAGAAGAACTGATGTTGGGTGATCCTTGCCTTAGAGAGTTAAAAAAAGGGGACATCATACAACTTCAGAGAAGAGGATTCTTTATTTGTGATCAGCCCTATGAGCCAGTGAGGTAAGCTACCTAAGAATGGCCTGAGCAGACTTCACAGAGTTTGCTTTAGCTTGCTATGTTCTGATGTTTTCATACATGTGTTGGCAAGAGTAACGTTGCCTGCAAATATTTTGCCCTTTACCGTGATCTTTCTGTGGAATATTTCTGTGGACTGGCATGGCTTTTAGTTTGTACGTTCCTACCTCTTCAGACTGTCTAAGCCAAGTAAGTACATGGCACTTCTGTGCACCCCAGCTAACCCACTCAGTGAAGAGATCATGCTTTCCTTGTGATTCTAAGTATATAAATTAAGAAACCATGTTACAAAATAAAACAGACATTTCCCCAATTGGTGTGCACATACTATTTAATTGTAACAGTTCTTTAGCAAGCTACCAAACATCTAAATTACGCTGCATTTTGGCATAATATTGTAACATAAAGAAAACTTGTGCATAACAGGATTCTATGCAGATCCACAATTGTGTAAATCTGGGTAACTACAGTTGTGTACAAACGTAAACTTGCAGTTGTGTGAGAGCACCTTGTAGAAAGATTTGTTTCAAAAAACATTTCGTATGCATCTTATGTTTCCTTTATCGTTGTATTTTCTATAAACCATTTTATAGTCCTTACAGCTGTAAAGATGCCCCATGCATTTTGATTTACATCCCTGATGGACACACTAAGGAAATGCCAACATCTGGGTCAAAAGAGAAGACCAAAGCTGAAAGTGCAAAGAAAGAGGTAAACTTGTGTTTTAGAAAAGTGACATAAAATGTATTACTGTACATCTGTTACTGTACAAGATTATTATGCTGAATACTTGGCTCTTTTTTTTTTTTTTTTTTTCCTTCTCATTGTTAAGGCTGGTTCAGCTGTAAAAGGAAAATCTACTCCACTTGTTGGTGATACCTCTACTCCAACCTGTACTTCATCTGAAGGTCACCTGGTTATGTACAACAGGGTGTCTGCACAGGGTGATACAGTTCGTGACTTGAAAGCTAAGAAGGCACCAAAGGAAGATATTGATAAAGCTGTGAAACAATTGCTGGCCTTGAAAGCAGAATATAAAGAGAAGACGGGCCAGGAGTATAAGCCTGGAAATCCTCCAGTATCTGTAACTGAACAGTCTTCAAAGCTTGAGACCTCTGGTACTCTGAACAGTAAAGCTCTGTATGATAAAGTAGCAGAGCAAGGAGAAGTGGTCCGAAAACTGAAAGCTGAGAAAGCACCTAAGGTGGCTGATTAATATTTTTTTGTTTGGGTTTGCATAGCCCTTTGTCCTCTCTTTCTGTAGATGAATGGGTGCTTATGGATCCGTGTTTCTCTAGTGATTATCATTTGGACTGGGCTCTGTCCTGTCAAGACTTGTGTTTTCCGATACTTCTCTTTTAGCTAGATGTGTTTGCCAAAATTTGTGTCAATATTCATAAAGATGCAAGTAAATTCCTATATTTCTTAGATTGCTGTTCTGAAATGTGGACAGAATTCACCCCACAGCATAAGCTGATTAAGTATTCACATATGGTCCTTGGGGTTAAAATGTCCTGCAGTATTTATGTATTTTTTTTATTTATTTAACTCAAGATGGTCAAATTATGTGACTTCATAGGATTGACTTGTTGCTATTTAGACCTTAAAAACAAAACAAACCCCAGAAACCAGAAAGGAAAAAAGAAACTAAAGGTCCAAATAGAAAACATAGCTACTAGTACCTGTGTTCTTTCCATCCTTTCTAATGCAGAACAAGAAAAGATGTGAAATAACACTCTTTGCTTGGTGGTTAAATACTGTTCATAGTAGTGTCTTGGTGGCACTGTAAAATCTAAATAAATGGGAAGGTCTGAACTAATTTATAGGGTTATTAGGGTTGTATATCCCTTAACAGGAATTACTTTGTTAAAAGTAGGAAACTAATAGAGAAAACTTCTCTGAACAACTCTATTAAATAGTTAAGAAAGTGAAATAGGTGCACATAAACTGCAGGTCTTTTCATGAAAGTATTTAAGATGCACTTCAGTCTTACATATCTATATCTTTGTTCCTCCCTCTTTCTTCCCCTTTCTTTCTTTTTCAGGATGAGATAGGTGCTGCTGTGGAAGTCCTTTTATCCCTAAAGGCAGAATATAAACAACAGACAGGCCAGGAGTACAAACCTGGAAGCCCACCTGTGGTCTCTGTCCCTCCTCAGTCTTCTCCTGTTTCTACTCTTCCATCCCCATGTCCAGTAGACAGCAAATCTCTGTACAACAGAGTAGCTGAACAAGGCGAAGCGGTCCGCAAACTTAAATCGGAGAAAGCTTCAAAGGTGTATTAATAGTGAATACTTCTGAGTGGAACAATGTTTTCAGTTTAGACTAAAACCTCATTACAGGTTTTGTGAAGCTTGGGGAACAAAATATAAGCAAGTACTTTCAAATTTCCTAAAGCGCTTTCCCAAATTCTCTTCAGCTGGTATGACTGACTTAATGAGTTCCGTAATAGTGTATGGAGAGCCCGGAAAATAAACAAACTAGTCCTTTTTGTAGTGATATAAGATAAGTGAAGTAGAATATAAGCAATAACTTGAAAAAAGGGCTGGAACTTGAAAGCTAGAATGGCAATAATAAATTTGGTAGTAATTTGACAGTGGCCAGGGAACCATTCTTTATTCTCTTTTTTGTTTATTAATTCATATAAATTAATTCATATTATGTATATTTATATACATATAAAATAAATTCATATGTATTAATGGGAGAGTATTTGCTTCCATTCTCCAGTGTACAAAGTCATGGACTGCTGTATCTGGAGGGTGCTAAGCTGCCTGAATGGGAAGCTTTCATGGCACAGAGGTCAGCCCTTGCATATACTGCCTGATTCAGTCCTTTTGATGTGCAACTTGTCATTATTCTGGCTACCAGGTTTTACTACAGAACTCAATAATGACAACTTACACTAACAAGTTAGCTCTAAAAGTTTTATTGTAACAGCAAAATTAGTGCAATTCCAGTAAAGGTTATGTTATCTTACCTATTGTGTTGCATCTCTCTTATTTCTATCTTTATCTGCAACTGTTGTTTTTCCTTTCTTGCTTCAGGAACAAATAGATGAGGCTGTGAAAATTCTTTTAAATCTAAAAGCAGAATATAAAGAAAAGACAGGTCAAGAGTACAAGCCTGGAAACCCACCTTCAGCTCCTTCTTGTATACCTTCTACTACTCTTCCATCTTCTGTATGCTGCAGTAACTTGGCACACTGTAACTTAGTGGATGGCAAAGCACTGTATGATAATGTAGCTGAACAAGGGGAAGTGGTACGCAGACTCAAAGCAGAGAAAGCTTCCAAGGTATAATAGTCAATAGAGTAAGCAATTGTAACTCCTGCCACTTTTTGCCACTGGGGGGAAATCTGTCACCAAATAATGATCAAACTCCCTTATGTTTGGGTCATAGCTTAGCCATCAAACTTGCATGGTCTGGTAACACCACACAAGACTATTCTGATGCTGGATACTTTCTTGACTCAGAGGTGTGAATTCTAAATTCAGCTGGTGTAGAAAGTCAAACTTAACTTCTCACATCTAAATTAATAGACACATGCATGGCAGACGTTAATCCTGCAGAAGTTTTTAATGTATTTTACTTTTTCTTACTGTATTTGGGATGGGTGAAGATAGAAGTATGTAGTGTCCTGCAACAATAGTAAGACTTCAAAACTTGACAAATCCAGTGATAGTTGTGGAAAAGAACACAAGACAAACCTATATGTTTTCAGGAGCTGCTGGGTGTTTTTTTTGCTTATATTTTACCTTGCAGAATTGGTTTTGGTGTTGGATTAGGTTTTTTTCTCTGTGTGTTTGGTTTGTTTTTTTTTTAAAAGGCTGTTTTCTGAAACAGTTTCTTGTATTTTTCAGTACAGATTCTGTTGCAGTTTTTAACAGGCTATAGCTGGCCAGGTGGGCTAAGCAAACGTTCCGGTACAATGTGCCAGCTCTCATATTCCTGTTGCTTGGAGAAGAGCTGTTACTTGAGTCCTTGCCTAATTATGAAGCACTGTTTATTGCTAGATGGAAATTTTATTTTCTTAGCCTGAAAATCAATGCTGCTTGTCAGTTCTCTCTAATTCTTATCAGTACATCTTGCTATTTGTCCTCCATATAGGATGAAATAGATGAAGCAGTAAAACTCCTTCTTTCTCTAAAAGCTGACTACAAGGAAAAGACTGGGCAGGACTACAAGCCAGGACATCCACCAGTAGCTCAAGCCGCTTTGCCTCAGGCATTGGACACAGTACCCAGTGGTCCAGACACACCTGAAGCTAAAGCTCTGTTTAGCAAAGTAGCTCTTCAAGGAGATGAAGTTAGGAAACTGAAAGCAGAAAAAGCAGAAAAGGTAAAAATGTACTGTAATCTAAAAATCTATTTTAAAATCAGTGTGATTATGGGAACTAGAAATACACATTTAGAATAGGCAGCATTTGAATTCTGCGATCTGAAATATACTTTTAAAATTATTCCTGTCAGATACAGTCCTTAAAATGGTAATGCATTTAAGTTAAGCATTGGTTTTTGCAGATTTTTTTCCCCAATGCTGTATGGATGCCCACAATGCCATACATAGATCTATTTTATTTCTTTGATAAGAGCCACTTTATTCCTGTGATTTCTGTATAAATTTCTCCTTTTTTTTTTTTTTTTTTAATTCTTCAAGGAAAAGATAGATGCAGCTGTTAAGGAACTTCTTCAGTTGAAGGCCCAGTATAAGTCTGTTGCAGGAGTTGATTATAAACCAGTTTCGGCTAGTGGCACTGATGACAAAGACAAGAAGAAGAAAGAGAAAGACAACAAGTCTGAAAAACAGAGTAAGCAACCAAAGCAAAATGATGGCCCCAAAAAAGAACCTTTGCAAGGACAGCGTGGCAATGAGCTGTCCTCAGATGGATCAGGAGAGGGTCAAGGCCCTAAGAAACAAACCAGGTAAAGATACAATCTTTAAGCTATTCTCTAGAAACCTTAACTGTTTGCTTCTATTCAGATTTAGAGTTGTGTAGGCTTCTCATTTCACTTGAAAGTGCGGACATGTGCAAAATAACTGTATTCGTATTTAGGATCAAAGCTTATTTAGTGTCAGCTGTACCTTGGCATCCTACTAAGGAAAATCCTGCCTAGCCTGTAGGAAGAATATAAAGCAGTGTGCACACCTAGTAACTGTGGGTATTGTTATTGTCATTGAGAACTTGGTATGCTTCTGCAAATGTGCTGCTGTATCTTGCTCAGTATAAACCCTGGAGGAAAAAACCACCCTTATGCTTATTTCGTTGTACCAAGGTTTCCAAAATACTTACTGCAAGTACCATGAGAAGTACGTAGCCCAGCCCAGAGCAAGGTACTGCTGCTGTTAATGGTGGAAGCAGTGATGATTGCTGTGCATTCCCTCACTAGCTACTACCCTGAATTTTAGAAGTCTTTGCACAGCATGTCTTATGCAGCACTATTTATTTCATCTTTCAGATACGCAAATTACATGCTAAGAGACAGAGATGTGGTTATTTTGTATAGAAATTATGCCTGAAAAATGTATTTTTCACCCTTAAAATTTCTCTGTAGAGATGTAAAAACTTTACTTTTGTCTACTGTCATTTGAGTCTGGTGAGTTTAGCCTTCTTTAGAATCATGTAGTTTTACTGGTTATCTTTATTTTGATGGTAGGGTCAGTTTTCTGTCTAGAACAGTGTGACTGATGCTCACATGAGTACTGAATTCAAGTTGCATATGTTTCCTGAAATTGTAGCCACTGGCTAGGTAAGAAATTTTTAAAACAAAGAGTAGAACAGCTTACACCCAGGTCTGGTTAATCTTAGATTCTTACTGGAGGTGCTTGAGATTCTTAATGCATCATTATGGTGAGAATTACAAGGGTTCAAGCAGTAGAAAAGGAACTGAGCTCTTTTTATGAAATCTTGTTAGCCAAGGTAAGGAAATACTAGCAATTTGTAATAGGCAATATGTACTAAACTTTCAGGAGGAAAAAAAAAAAAAGGAAAAATTAGCTTTATGAAGTAAGATTAAAATATTCTGTTCCATGGCCCATTTTTTCTCCACCCCAACCTGACCCTCCCTCCAAAAAAAAAAAAAAAAAAAAAAAAAAAAAAAAAAAAAAAAAAAGCGAGGGTAAATTTCACTGCTAAATACTGTACAGCACAAATGTGGTTCTTTTCTAATACTGTAGGCTGGGTCTAGAAGCTAAAAAAGAAGAAAATCTTGCAGACTGGTTCTCCCAGGTAAGTGCACATCAGTTTGAATTAAAATACTTGCTTTTTTCTGTTTCCTGCATTTCTATCATGGTCTTACGTAGAAGTGCCTGGATTGAAGGTCTGACTAACTTCAGGAAGCTGTAAAAAGGATGAGTGTCAACCATTCCACCCCTCCCTCCTTATATATATATATATCTCTCGATACATATATATATATGATTTTCTTAATTCACATACGAACTCCTCTTTCATTAAGAGTACAAAACTTCAGTGAAGTAAGAGTATTTCACAGGCTTGGGAGTTTGATTTCACCTCAGGATGGTGTATAACAACAGTCAGAATCTGTTGATACTGAATGAATTTGCTGGCTCATAAGGCTCAAAACAACCAGAGTAGGGATGATTAGTTTAGATTAGCCTACTTACGAAAGATTGTAAAGAGATATTAGTGGTGTACATTGCCTCTTGCTGGTATAATTTTAATTATACCCTAAGAAATAAAAATCTTTTCTGACATGAGCTAGAGACATTTGTTACAGAAGTGCAGTTTGTTGGTTCCTGTAAATTAGCTACTGTCTCTTATTTGGATTCTTGAAATTCAGTTTTAGTTAAGTGTGTTTACATTATTTAGATCTATTATTAAACTTAATGTTCCTGCATAACTTTTTCTAATTACAAGAAACAGAAGCAATATCAAAGCATATCTTTGCTAACTTTTTGGGCACAAAGTTGTAAATAGGAGACTTTGCTTGAATTGCATGCCGCACAGATGAATTACTAAATGTTCTTTGTGTATAAAATTGAAACTTTAGTATCTAAATAATCTTTTGAAAGGTGATCACAAAATCAGAGATGATTGAATACTATGATGTGAGTGGCTGTTATGTTCTTCGTCCTTGGGCTTATGCTATTTGGGAAGCTATCAAGAACTTCTTCGACGCAGAGATCAAGAAACTTGGAGTGGAAAACTGTTACTTCCCCATGTTCGTGTCCCAGGCTGCCCTGGAGAAGGAGAAGACTCACATTGCTGACTTTGCTCCCGAGGTACACTTAAAAACTTTGTTCTAATCTGAGTACAAGAGAACCCAACAACTTAGTCTGTGGTTGAGTATGATAGTAAAGGTTTTTTTCAAACTTCCTTTGTTTGATTTTTTTTTTTTTTTTTTTTTTCCCTCTCTTCCCTCACCCCCTTCCTTCAGGTTGCGTGGGTCACAAGATCTGGGAAAACAGAACTGGCTGAACCAATTGCTATACGTCCCACAAGTGAAACAGGTAGACTTCTTTTCATGCAGTTTGGCTGTAAATAACACAGTTAGAGGTATAATGTAGCTGATAGACAAGTTTCCATTTTAAAAAGCGGAAACCTGTTTTTTAGAACGTTTTCTATAACTCCTTACCAAAATTTCCTAAATTTGCTGCTGCTTATAGCAAATGTCACAGCATGTATGTTCCCTTAAATGGACTTTTCTAGGAAATGTACACTCTAGGAATTTTTCCCTTAGTATCCTGAAGAATGATTTGATTTGACTGAACAACATTTGTTGTTCTATATTGTTCATAGGAAAATTTCTTCATCTCATAATTCACTTTAGTTTTGCGTGTACTTTGACCATGGCTGTGAAACTAGCTTTTACTAAAATTTCCTCAGAGTAATTTAAATAAAAAATTTAAGACCTAAGGCTGGATGAGTTTTTAATTGAACCAGGTATGTTATAGCATCCTGAAATCTCTAGGTCAGTGAATTTCTATTTTGAACCTAGATGTATTTACATGCTCAAAGTCAGTGACTCAAACGTAGTGTCATTGGATGTTAAGCTTTGGATTGTACTTTGGCTAGCAAGCAAGCAGTTTTGCAGAGAAACAGGATGACATGAAAGTATTCTTTTCAGTGAAAATAGTATGTGTTAAGATAAAAAATGCTTTGTAAAGAGAATTAAACATAAAAGCATAGTTTTTACAGCAGAGAATTACATACAGCTTGTATGTAGCAGAAAGAAAGGTTTGGCATAAACTGGCTGTATTGTGCAGAGACCCAAAGCTGCTTTCTTTTTCCAGTCATGTATCCTGTCTATGCAAAGTGGGTGCAGTCACACAGGGATCTTCCTATCAAGCTTAATCAGTGGTGCAATGTTGTGGTATGTCTGTACATGATTTCTGAATAACTGTTGTATCTTAAGTGCAGTGTAGGACAATTATTGTATGTGGACGTGGCATGACGATACTGATCACAGCACGTATTTCATGGCAAAAGTGTGAATGTGGTTTGTGTGATTTGTTTTTCTCACTTTCTAGTAAAACGTGCTTTATCAATGTACATTTATATTGTTTAAGTAGAAATCTGTGAATAGTTGACTTTTTGTCTTTGCTGAGAATTTTCTAATACTTATTTATAAACATTATATTTAACAATAATTTGGCACTTCAGCATTAATCATGGTGTTCAATTATTTTATTCCTCCCCTCCAGCGTTGGGAGTTCAAACATCCCCAGCCTTTTCTTCGCACTCGTGAGTTCCTTTGGCAAGAGGGTCACACAGCATTTGCAACATATGAAGAAGCAGCAGAGGAGGTAAAAAGCAAATGTGCTGGTGCTTTTACTTTCACAAAATTACTTTACTCCATAGCAACACAAATCTTTTTACTAGGACCTCATGGAAATCTGTCTCCTTTTCTTTGGGAGTCCTTATGAAAAATGTCAAGTGTACTAGAGCTCACTGTTTTCTTAGATGTAGCCTGTGTCTGAGGCTTTAGTCTCTTCAAACAATATGGGGAGTCTGAAGAGTGCGATATATAAAGAATGCTTTTCCTAAAAATTATTTTCGTTAAAAATCTATATAATGTGTTCACATGTTAACTGCTAGAAATTTTAACACTTCCTTTGCCTGAAATACGGATGTTCCGTTGACTGTCATGGCATATCAAACTTTTAGCTGGAAACCAGAAGTTAATGTAACCATTGGGCTGGCATTTCTGCAGTGACTGTTCTTGTTTTCTGTTGTGGTTTATAGTTGTTGCTATTTGACACAGAACATAACAGCCAAAGTTTAAAGCGATTGAAAAAAATCTTATTTTTCAATCACAATCTTGAGAAAGCGTTAAATTTTTAAGTTTGTAGACTGGTACATAAAAGTATTTCATGATTTAGCAAATGCAAAATACTGAGTAATTCTTAAAGACAATATGTTCATCATAGGTAATGCAGATACTTGATCTGTATGCTCAAGTGTATGAAGATCTCCTAGCAATACCTGTTGTGAAAGGAAGGAAGACAGAGAAGGAGAAATTCGCAGGGGGTGATTATACTACTACTGTAGAGGCATTTATATCTGCCAGTGGAAGAGCAATCCAGGTGATTATCTATTAGAAGCTTTTTTTTTTTTTTCAGTAAGTACAGTAAGATGAAAGTCTTGAACTGATGCTTCATAGACTTAACTTTCCGTTGAGTAGAATTTTCTGTGTGCATCTGTTTCAGGGAGCAACATCACATCATCTAGGGCAGAATTTCTCAAAGATGTTTGAAATTGTATTTGAAGATCCCAAGAAACCAGGAGAAAAACAGTTTGCTTATCAGAATTCCTGGGGCATTACAACTCGAACTATTGGTGTAATGACAATGATTCATGGAGATAACATGGGATTGGTGCTCCCACCTCGAGTAGCCTGTGTTCAGGTGTGTAAAAATTCCTTAAACTACAATTTTGTTTCCTTTCCTGTTGTGGAATTCATGAGCATTTCATGTTGGACACCTGGAAGACTTAACATAGTATAGGAGCTGTTGAATTGCAGAGCTTGCTGTATGTAGTCAATACAAATTATTAGGGTATTGTGGTGGACAAGCTCCCTTTAATAGTCCATCCATTTCAAGTAATTTTATCTGTACCATTTGGATGAAAAGGGAAATGTATCCTTCACTTCTGAGAAATTGAAAGAAATTACTGTGATATAGGGCCACAACATTGTTTTAAAGTTTTTTATAACTATGAGATAACTTTTTTATAACATAAAGTACATGTCATGTTATATTGCAGGTTGTAATTATTCCCTGTGGTATCACAAATTCCCTTTCTGAAGAGGACAAAGAGGCTTTATTGAAGAAATGCAATGAATATCGTAATAGGCTGCTTGGTGTTAATATCCGTGTACGGGCTGATTTAAGAGACAACTATTCACCTGGTTGGAAGTTCAACCACTGGGAACTTAAGGTACTTCTGTTTTCAGGAGGCGTTTTGAAGCTTGTAGGTGGGGGGTATATATGAGGCGTGTTAAGCATGCCTTGTATTCTGAAGACAAATACTTCTCTAAGTGAAGAGTTTCTGCCTGATAATCAGTGGTCACTTTCATTAATAAATGAAGAAAAGATGTTTTGAGACTTGTTCTCTTCGCTAGGATTTACATGTCATTAGTGATTTTTGAACTTGCAAGTCTCCACTTCGTATAACTAGAAAATGAAATTAATAGAGCAAATTACGTGCATGTTTAAAAATGTCTGCTAATACTCAAGTGTCTCCAGGGTCACAACAGTGCTGCACACAGTGGAACAGCAAAGATAAACCTGTATGACATCAAACCAAAACCACCCACCAAAATGCATTCACACCCACTGTCTTCATTTCCAATGAAAAAATGTGTACAGCTTGGGACATGTGTTAGCAGGATGTAGAGAAAATAAGTTAAACTCAGTGGACTCCTAACTTATTAGTTAAATGGAAACTCTTTTGTTTGATGTTATATGGGAGATGAGAAATTACATAGTTTTTACCACCGAAGTTTATGAATCATAAAAGCTTTACATAAAGCAGCTGTCTGTTTGTAGTCTAATATTCTATGTTGATATCAGGGCTATATTTAACAGAACTTTTGCTATCTGCTGTTCATGCCATTGGAAGTGTTCTGTAAAAACAGAATTAAAAGGTATTATTGGATGAACTAAAACATTAAAATGACTATAGAAGTCTTAATCATTCTTTAAAATTCAAAAAAAATCTTCAAAATCTTCAAAAAACTGGATTTGCACTATTGGGGATACGCATCTTAGTGTAATTTTAGTTGTGGTTTAACTGTCTTAGTATTAATTGCATGTTGGCACAGATGCAGCATCCAAGCTAGTGAAGCAAGGTTGGAGCAAGGTATAATGCACAAGTGAAGAGAGTGTGGATGGAAAAGATAGAAATGCATAAAAGCAGTGGACTATATTCTGATACTTCTCCAAAGAAACTTAAATGTGTAGAGTGATTCCATATTAAGATGGGGCTTTAGAACAAAAAAAGAAAGAGAGGTGGGGAGAGAGAGAGAAAAAAAACCCAACCAACCCAAAGACTTCTGAGAATGACTTACTCATTGTACCTTCTATAACTCCTAATGTTTTTTAATGAAGGGTGTTCCAGTCAGGGTTGAAGTGGGACCACGAGACATGAAGAGCCAACAGTTTGTAGCTGTTAGAAGAGACACAGGACAGAAGCTGACCTTTTCTGAACATGAAGCAGAAGATAGACTGAAGCAGGTTTTGGAGGAGATCCATGCTAACCTTTACAACAGGTAAATTGAGAAGTACAGTAAACAGCTGTGCTAATCGCAGATGCACTTCACCTGTCAGAAGAATTTCTCCCATTGTTGCTTCATTTGTGGAGAAAGACGAGTTAGGCCCATCTTTGTGACATTTCATTTTTGTGCCTCTGAAACTTGTTCATGTATAGTGATAGAAGTTTCCTGTTGTGCTACATAAAAAGAATATTAAAGGTTTGAAATTATTTTTTAAAATACTTATTTTAATTCATGTGAAGTGTTAATAAACAAATGCACCATAAATAGTTAATGGGATAATAGTGCACAGGATTCGTTCCTGAAAGATGCTTTTGGTAGGGGATTTGGAAAGACACAAAGCTGTCCAAGAAACTTCAGTAGTTGAAGTTCTGTGTTCAGAGGTATATTTTAGACCCTATGTCCTGTTGACTTTCATAGGATTGCTTTCTTATAAGCAATCAAATGCATTTGGAACTGTTATTAGCACTTATTGCATGTGCCAAAATCCCTTGTGTGTCTGTCATTGCAAATTGTTGTTTGTAAGTACACTAAGAACAGGCTGCTGATCCAGCACCAACAGCAGATTGAGTTTTTCTGCTTTCTTCTGTGGTGATAGAAGTTGCTTACAAGCAGAATATTTTTACCTGGTGTCGTAGTTTTTAACCTAGTTAAAAAGCATTTTGCTATTTAGTTTTAGAACATGATTAAAAAAGAAAAATCTGCATCTATAGTACTTACTGTTTCTATCTATAGCTGGTTGGCGTTGAACTGACATGCACAACAGTGTGAATTAACACAGTGAAATGTTCAGCAGCCCGGAGAACACCCCATTGGCAATTAATCAAGATTTTGTCTTTGAAGGTGGAAATGATAAAAAGACATAACCTGATTCAAATGAATATGTATCTTCTCTTGTAACTTTTTGTTTTGACTGACTCTGCAAACTTAGTTCATTTGGCCAGTAAGGTTATGTGCATAAATCTGCCCTGACTGAATTTTTGGTTGTTTTGTTTTCTTAGAGCTTCTGAGGACCTAAAAAGTCATATGGTGGTGGCCAATACTATGGAGGACTTTCAAAAAGAGCTTGATTCAGGAAAGGTAAGGAACTTTACTTCATTCTATCCCAGGAAGTGCCTTCGCATATTTTCTGTCCCTTATAGATAATCAGGGGCTAGAAATTTCAAAGCTTTTATATGAATACTGTTGTGGTTTTTATGGAACTTCCCCTTACAAGCAGATGAAGCCTCTCCTATAGAGTTGCACACAAAAATAATCAGCTTTCCCAAAATTTATGATACACATAGCTTTCTTCTTTTGCTAAAATACTGTATTTACTAAATAAAACAGTGTTTCGGGTTGCCACCACTCAAAGTGTAGTCCTATGCCAGCAGTGACAGGGTGTCTTGCAGTGACTTACAATGCTACAGTTTGGCAATTTGTATTTAGAGTGTTACATTTTTATCAGAAGGCGCTTTTCAGAGAGATTAATGTAAATACTCAGATTAAGATAAACTTACTGTCATTATCATAATGGTAACAGTGAAAAACACTTGTCAAATCTCATAATAGGGTTCAAGTAGGAGTTTAAAGTACATGCTATTTACGTCATAGAGTTTTACTTTTATGACCCAAGTAGAAGCCATTGGGTTCATTAATAATTACTGCAAGTCTGAAACCTTGGATTGATAGTAAGAATAGCTCATAATGTGGATGATTGAGCTCTACTGATCTAGAGATCTGTGAAAAATGTAAAGTTCTGACAAAGTATTTGTACTCTAGGTGAGAGATTAAAGTCTTCAGTAGAGAACTGAGCTGCGGCTTCTTTTTCAGAGGTCCACTGCAGAAGTTCTTAACCTTGAAATTCTGTCACAAACCTCAGCTTGTGAAATTGTACATGTATTAAGATTAATGTGTTCAAGTAGTAGGTTCTCTGGGATCAATCATTAAGGCTATGTTTTATAAAAAGAGATCAGCGTTTTTTGTGTATCAATTAGATCTACTCTGAAAACGTCAAAATTTCTGATGGAAAATGCACAAATACCAAGAATTCATAGTACTTTTGTGAACTTGCACTTCTGTTGCACTTAAATTCAATTTATAAGAAGATTTACAGAAATAATTATGAAGCGAGGAGGGACTGATTTAGCATGCTTATGAAGCTGAGGATGTAGAATTTTCAGGCATTCTGTGCGCAGGTGCTCTAATAGTAGTACTACCTTTTTTTCCTCTGCATAACTAAATACAGGTGTGAAATATTCTGCTTCCAAAGAGCTTTGGGCTCTTTCTGCTGACCGCACCATTTCCTTGGTGCGAGTGTGTCTACAGCATCTGGTAGTCGATTTTAAAACCCAAAAATCTTTACTCTTGGCTTAACAAATAACTGTGCTCTGCGTAGACGTTCAGCTGGTACTACTGCTCTCATGTGTTGTGATTTCAAGACGGCCCGTCATGTACCTTTCACTTCTGAATTAAACAAGCACACTGAAACTATTTTTGACTGTCTTCAAGACAAAGAAACAGTTAAGGAAGAAATAAGCTCTTAAAAAAATCTTAAAAATTACAGTAAACTTGTACGTAAAAAATAAACTGAAATGAAGAATCAAGCTCATTCCAAGGGCAGCAGGAATGGAATGTGAAGCTAATTCTGTATTTGTGCATGCACATAAATTGTTGTTCTTTAATTTTGATGAAATACTGCAGAAACCCCTTTCTTCTCCTGCCATAGAGGTTCCAGATGATACCCTCTGCCTGTGGAGAGGGTAAAATGCCTGGTCTTCAATGTCCAACATTCACCATTGTGTACAGCTAGATTTTGGTACTTATATAACATAGTTTATTATAATCAGCATCTCTGAATTGAAAAAAAATTACATACATCATTTTATGACTGTTTCACTCTCTACTTACATATGTCGTGTGGACAAAATTTAATAGCATATGTATTCTGTAATTTCTTGAAATTACGGTGTTAGCACTGACTGCTATTTAAGAAGAAAATTTGTAAGCTTAATTCCTGTTGCTGCTCTCCCCTTACTATAATTGCAATGTAGACTGTTAGCTCTTTAAAAATGCTGACTGCTTCTGTGTTCTTTTAAGTTGCTTGCAAAGCTTAGTTGAAACTTTAAGAATAATTGCATAGATATTTTTTAAAAAATCATCTACCTACAGTTTAATGCAAGAAAAGTGTAGTAGGCTGGTAATAGTTCCTTTTTTCAGTTGCAAGAAAGTGAAGCTATAAAATGAAGTCTAGTGAAGGTGTCTTCCAGTTCAAGGCAAATTGAGAATTTTGCACTAAGAACGCAATTTTGGTGAAAGCAAGCCACAGATGAGCAAACCTTATTCACAGTTTGGATAGAATTAAAATGCCTGAAGGCTTAATTTAGTAGCTGTTGTTGCCCTTAGCTGTTAGCATTACATAAGTGTTCATATGTGTGTAAGGGGTGTTTTTTTAACAGTAATCCTACTTTTTAGTAGTAAACAGAATTTTCACTGTGAAAGCCCTATAAAATGAAAAAAATCAGTGAAATAGACTATGAGACTTGGGAAAAGAGATTTGCTACAACAATTAAGAGTAGTACTGAGAAGAGTGTATGGGATTATTATTTCATCTTTCTCAGTTTTCTTCAGTTAAGCTAACGAAAGGAAAGAGCAGGAAAATAGTCACCACTTCACCCTGCCCCCAAGAAAAATGTGGTGTTGATGATTGTTTTCTTAAAATATGTATGTTCTCGTCTTACTCAGAAAATATGAAAATTCATAGTAATGGAATTAAAAATGAAACTTCATCATGAAAGCACTGTCTTGCAGTATGTAAGCAAGCATTTGTTCTGCAGTCTGAAAGTATTAAACTTTTCCAGGAGAAAACAGTGATTATAGTTTGCACAGAAGGAAGATATATTGGGTTAAAAAAAAATAAATTATAAAACCAGTACCCCGACTTGATTTAAATGCTGCTGTGGGTTGGTGTAGGTTTTTCCATGCTGCACTGTGGAGGGATGACTATGCTTATCTATTTCTCTGACAAGAAAGAACTACTAAAATTTAATTGTGGCAATTGGAACTTTTACGGTTTTGACTGTATGTGAGATGTTAGGGTTTAGTAATCTTCCATAGGCAAGGATGACTTTTTTTTTTTTTCCAGACGTATAACTGTTGTTCTCTTCTTCCCCTTCCCCCCGTCCCCCATCCTTCAGATTGTACAAATCCCTTTCTGTGGGGAAATTGAGTGCGAGGACTGGATCAAGAAGACCACTGCCAGGTAAAATATAACTGAACTGGAGAGTATCACCAAAGTCAAAATCAAAATGTTTTGAATATAAAACGGGGATGTAAGATGCCTCTGGGTAAACACTGATGTACAGTCCTCACCCTTGACTCTTGCTGTCCTGCATAATTCAGTGTATTTACTCTCTTACTTGGGAAACTTTCAGACTGCTTAGTGTGCTTTTGAGGTTTATGTGTAATACGCTTTATTGCATCTTTATTTTTAAATGAAAGTATCTATTTATGAGTATGCTTTTATTTCAGGGATCAAGATCTTGAGCCTGGCGCCCCCTCCATGGGAGCAAAAAGCCTCTGCATACCTTTTCAGCCTCTCCATGAACTACAGTGTGGGGCAAGATGTGTCTGCGGCAAAAACCCTGCCAAGTTTTACACCCTATTTGGTCGTAGTTACTAAATTACTAGTGAAAGCACCTTCTCCTTTATCTGTGAATTGAACTTTTTTTAATAAGACTGAAATAACCCCCAAACTTAATCAGTTTTGCGACTTTTTAAATGATTTAAAAAACAAAGCCATAAACCATAAACCTGCCCCAGTTGTCAGTCTTAGGCTAGCAGTAATTCACAGACTTTTCTGTAAACATCTCTAATAATAAACATGTATTGTGAGCTGTAATGTGCTTTGGTGTTTTTTTCTGTGTGGCTCAATGGGGAGCATAGGTATCCTTTGCTCGTCTTTTCTCCGTTGTGATGCATGTGTACATTGAGAAAATGCCTGAAAGACTGGAGAGAATGCCATGAACACTGTACAGTACAGTTTAGTGTGCCCACATCAACTTTATAGATAAAACATCTGCTTTTAATTTTGCCTTCAAATTTTTCAGTTTTCGGTACAGACTTGCTGCTGACTTGTAGGCGTGGTAAACGCTACCCTTTTTGAAAACTCCCCCTGGAGTCAGGCGTTTTGAGGAATATTTTCACCCACTTGTAAACAAATTTGAAAGCTCTCTTGCTTTAAATGCCACATTGTTTGCAAGATGCGCGTGAATGGCATTCCTTGCAGGTATTTAGCAAAGCCCTGTTTCTCTTACCTTATAAACTGGCATTTATACTTGTCTGTCAGTGATACTGCAATGAGCAATGCAAAGGCAATCCAAAGACAGGTATTTTCAGTGCTAAAGGTTTTAGGCTGTGGTTATATATGTGGTTATAGGCATGTTTCATAAAACCCTTTCGCTTCTCCTGCACTTAATATGTGTTGCTTCAGCAGAGAATGCTGGATGCTGCAGTTAGGAAATCATTTTAAAAATAAAATTACTTCCACTTTCCAATAAAATTACTCACGCTCTGATTGAATTAAAAAAATAATAATTAGATAGCCCTGCCTGGCACAAAATAACTTTTGGATGACACATGCTTAATTTGTTACATTTTTCTCCTGTCTGTTTGAAGGCTGTCTACTTAAATCCCTTTCCCTGAAAACAGTTACGTGAAAACTGGGCAATTAAAAAGCTGGACCAGTAAGAACCTCCCCAGACTCTTCCTGGGACAATACTCCATGGCTGCCTGTTTCCAAAACCCTATTTTTATGTAGCATCAATAGTCTAAAAGTCTTTTAAGTATACAGGCAACTTACAATGCTATTCCCAGATCTTCACACTTCTCTGCTTTTCAAAAGCATGCAGAATGTTTGCTTTTGCCCAGATTCCTGTGGTCAGCCTTCCTAATCAAAATTCTCATTATTAAATCTGAATCAGTGGCATGTCCATTTTAGGATCATGCACCTTGGGGTAATACCCTGATTCTTCACAGAAAAGTGTGAAAATTATTAAACACTTCAGCTTGCTGGGAGTGCTTGAGCACTTGGAAATTCTCTGTAATATTCCTTTCCTGATGGTTAGTCCTGAAGGGTTTGCTTCAGTTGCATCTTAAAATCGTCTGCCTTGCATTCACCTGTATAGGTATTTTGTATAGTAGGTATTTATTAGGTATAAAGACGGTCGCGGAGGTAGTAATGAGCAAAGGATTTGGGGAATGATATGTCAGTGCATGCAGTCATCTTTTGTTTTCAGTTGACAATACCAGAAGAGTTGCCCTAAGGTCTTTCTACCCTGGTATGCTGTCTCTAACGCTGACTGGAATTACACTTTGAGAAAGAGAGTAAGTAGTAATATTGGAGTGATGTTTTTCCAGCCTCCAATGCTGGGTAGCTAAGACAAGTCTTGAGAGGAATTGCCTGCTGCAGCGTTCTCATGCTGGGGGCGAGGGGAGGCAGCAACCAGCAGTTTCAGTGTCCTCAGGCATAAGACAGGAGCATGCCGAGATTTTTTTGATGGAGCAAAACATTATTAAGAATAGATGAGCACTTTCAACTCCCATCAAAACGCTCTACAACACCGGTGTTTTAAAAATGAGATGTGGAAGCAGTTAATAACGTGGAGCAAAGGGAAGGCAAGACAAAGTCAGTCGCCAGCACTGCTGCAACTTTATCAGTTTGAACAAACAGCAACCTCTCAACCAGTTGACTGGACCAAATTCATGAGCAAACATGTTGACAACACTGTTCTTAGAAATGAGTTGCTCTCAACTTACAAAAGGGTTTGTTTGAAGCCAGGGATTTCACAGGTCAGCCCTTCCCCCCCCCCCGCCCCTCTCTCTCCCCGCCACCCCCCCCCCCCCTTTCCCCCAGCATGTTTCTTCCTGATCATAGGTGGGCTTGAAGTGTCTGGAATGTGGACGAGTCGGCAGCAGATCTCTCTGAGGTGATCTTCTGCAGGGAGGCTGACGGCTGCCTGGGAGAGGCACTTCCATCTGAGGTGTCCTTTCACCAGAAGTGCCATCCGAGCTATCAGCAAAGCCTTATAGAAACATCCATCCTCTTAACTGTACTGGGGTGAAGGCTTTCAGACTCTCAGTAGATTGTGTCTGTTAGAAAATAAGTATATGAATCAGAATAATGCACTACAGTTGATAAATGATAGGACTTTGTGTTTATGAGAACTGTAAATCTCTCGGTGTTCCTCGGTTCTTATATATGGATAAAACTGGGTTAAACAGCATAGTAAGGTGGGAGGTAGGGGATCTCCCTTAACATGGTGCTTCTCCTCATTGACAAAATAGAGCACACTTGGGCGTTTTAGCCGTGCTGCAAAGGGAGTGCTTCATTTAGCTTGAGCTCTTGTTTTGGCAGTCAAAACCTTGCGTAAGGCAGGACATTTGAGAGCTCTGAAGTTTGGGCTCGGTCTGTTCCCATTGAAAGATGAATAACTCTTGAAAAAAATTTTCTCATTTTGGATGCTGTGTTGTTCAGGTAACAAAGTAAGCAGTTGAAAAGGAAGGAAACACCATAGAAAAATAGCTGGAATAGAAGTAGTAACACAGGTGGGAGACGATGGAGAAGAGCAAGTACCAGTTTGAATGTTGTAATTAGTTCTACTAATTCACCCTACCAGGGTTAGTGGTGGTCTTGAAATAGCGGCGGGGGGAACCCTCCGGAGTTGCAGCTGCAGTGTGTAGGTAGACAAATAAGTAAATTGCATCTGTTGGCAAGCAAGGCTTCCAACGAACTGGACTTTAAACGTAAATATTTTGGCTATTGAAATCCTGTGAGCAAAAAAATAAGAATTGGGGGTGGGTGTTTGAGTTTTTAAGTTAATTCACTTTGGGAAGCCTAAGGCCAGCAGGGACGGTTGGTCAGCTCAGGTTATCAATGTTACTATCTTATCTCTCGGTGGCTGTACTGCATGTAATTTCCTTCCATTTTTTCTTGTAACTAACCGTGTATATATGTGCGCAGGTGGGCATTTCAAACAAAAACTGGATCGTAAACTTTTCAAGGAAGGCACCTGGTCTTATCATCCATATTGCCTAGTGTGCTACGAGCAGCTAGATTTCCTTGGCAGCGGTTTGTGAGTGTGCCTAAATTAGGTGTACACCGAGGAGGAGCTTAACAGATGCTACAGTAAGTGACCAAAAAAAAGTTCACTGCTTCAGATTCTTACTCTGTTCCGGAAATGACACCAGGTACAAGCCAGGACCTCTGAAGCTCTTATTGCCCCCTTAGCTTCTGGTTGTGCTTTCCCCAAATCTGGCTCTTTCTTGCAAGTGTATGAGGATTACTTTGGGATTATGAGATAGACAGGGCTTTCTAAATGGGAAATAAATAATGTGCTTGGGGTTTGTTGTGAAGACTCAGCCTCCATGTCTACTGCCTGCATGTTTAGAAAGTGGCCTCCAACTCTGCTCCATTTCCACGGGCAACGTTAAAAAGCGCCACAAGTACAAGCAGTGGAGAACTCCAGGTTGCTAAAATGGAAGATCAGTTGTCTTTGAAACTTGCTCGGTGGACAACGAGTTCAATGACACTTACAGGCAGTTCACGTTTACCATGTTCTTAAAAATAATGACCACCCATCGTGTCTTCATCTGCAGGCAGGTCGTAGTATTTTCTCAGTACTAAAGTTACTGGTAACAGAAATGGTTGAAATAGACCTTAGAGGGGAGTTTTATGCAAAAGAAAAGCCTCAAACTGCTTAAAAATTCGAGCTGCCTTCTTTGGCTCTCCTGCCTGGGCCTAATTCATTTTTTTAGGACAGTGACATTAGGCAGGGTAGCAAGTGCTGGTGCTCCCAGCAGTGTCCCTTGGTTTATTTTTGGGTTTGTAGTAATAAAAAAAAAAAAAAAAAGCTTTCTGAGGGTGGAACCCTTACAGGACTGGAGCCTTCAGGCTGCCTTCATATGACAAATCTAGCTAAGCTGCCCTTTAAACTGATTTATTGCTTTACTGCTTCCTATAAAAGTGGCTCCTGCATGTGAGCAGCCCTGACAGGTGAAGGGCAGAATCGCAGGCAGTGAGTTGTTCCTTGCACGCTGCGTCTCGCAGAACCTCGGAGCAAGGGGAAGAGAGCAGCCGCAATGGGCCGCTACTCGGGCAGGAGCAGCAGGCTCATCCTCATGTGCGTGGTGAGCCTCATGCTTTTTGCCGTTGAGATCTCGGTAGCCTATGTTGGCAATTCTCTTTCCTTAGCGTCAGATGCCTTTGCTGTTCTCTCTCACTTGATCTCCATGATCATCGGTTTGTTCACCGTTCGGTTCAGTCGCATCAGGTGGCACAAGGCTAACACTTTCGGCTTCAGCCGGGCAGATGTGCTAGGAGCTTTTGGCAACTCTGTTTTTGCCACCGCTCTGATGTTTAGCATCTTTGTTGAGGCAATCAAGAGGTTTATCAATCCTCAGAAGACTGAGAAAGCACTGCTCGTCCTCATTGTCGGGATTGCAGGTCTGCTCTTCAATGTGTTCAACTACGTTATCTTCATGGACTGCTGTTACTGTCACGCACCCCAAGGAGACACCGAAACAGGTAAATAACCTATTGCAGTTGCTCAACGTTCCCAGCCCTCTGCGCTTCTGCTTAATGACTTTTCTAGAGACTATTTACTGCTCCTCCGAGATGGGTGAGTATAATGTCGTTTTCTTCAGTCCTTTGTTAGCAAGGACAATGGATTTTATGCCTGCACCCATACATGTTTCCAGCTATCACCACATGTGTTTCTCAGTACGTAATGTGTAAGTAGCGTAAGTGTTGACTTTCTAAAGCCTGCGGTGATCCACAAGGGACATTTTCTCCCTAATCCACTGGCTGGCCAAACACAGGACAAAGTGTACTACCACCCTAAGGAGATACTTATCAGGAAATACCTAATCCTGAAATACCAATCATCCACAATCTCCTCTCTCAGTGCTTTAGTAATTCTGCTGTATTTTTTGTCTAGAATGTAGTTTTATTTGGAGAAGTGTTCCCAGTTTGCATGAGACAAAAGAATAGGTGAGGGCAAAAGGAGAGTCTCGGTCTTCCCTTAATTTGGGGGTAAAAACTGTTTTGGGACTGTCTAGATGCTGACTGAAGAACCTGAGCTGAAGTTTTCTTTGCTGAGGTTTGTTAACCTGTGCTTGGGAGAGCAGGCGGGGGAGAAACTCTGCTACATAAATCTTTTGCAGGAGGTTCTGCTGAGTGCACAGAGGTTTAGCCTTTCAGCCTGTTTTTTCTTAGCATAGGGTTTTGAAAAGTCTACATTTGGGAGGAGGGATGGGGGCTGGTTTTTTATCCCTGCGGAAACTGTCTCACTTTATTTGACATAAGACACACATGTGAGTTCTCTTTCTTTCTCTCTGTACGTCTGTATATATATACATATCCAAATATATTTCTTAAAAATAGAAATATTTCAGTTGGGATAGGAACCAGACATTTGCAAAGTGTTAACTGGACATCCTGGGGGGAAAGCTGAGAGAACCCGTCTAATAAAGCAGCTGCTTTTATGTACTGCTCTAGGTGAGGTAAAGTAAGTCTTATATTCGACTTTCAGGGCTTTGGAGCTAGAAATTACAAGTTTTGTTAGTTTACATTTCAACGTTTAATGTGTTTTCTGTAGGACTTAAAGCGGAAAAGATTTCTGTTCATTATTAAAGGTACCTCCAGATGGTATCGAAACTTTAACTTTACTGGTGTATAACACTAAAACCAGATGCGCAACTTACTTTGCTGCCTGAGTTTAGATGCCTAACTGTTCAAAATCTGAGCTGCTGTTAGGCTAAAGTTGTGGTGGTACATGATTATCACAGGGGGTGACTGGAGTTTTTGTGAGGAGCCGTCAGTAATTCCTGACAAAGTCTCTGGTTTTGGTGGCTTCTTGGAAGACAGCTTTGAAATTATGCCTGTGGGCGAAGTCAGGGAGGAAGGAGACATCAGCACTTAAAACCAAAGGCAGAGAGTGTCAGGCAATTAGGGAATTAACTGATGTTAATGGCAACTGTGTAGGTAAGTGCCATTCTCACTGGATTTCCAGGATCCTGCTCTTAACAGCTCTCTGGGATGACACAGCCATCCCTCTCCTTCCGACAGTCTCTCATGTCCAAATACCTGGCAACTCCACTTTGCTTTCAACTGAATTTCCATAAGCCAGGGATGAATTTTGTACCATCCCATGAACACAGTGTGTAGATTTGTTGGTGGGTTTGCCTCTCTGTTTCTGATACGGTGAATCTCCTCTGCTTGCCGTAGCACCTACAGACAAGACAATGCTATTTTATACTGTAGAGGGGATGCTCCTCTCTTCTGGGCTTGATTTTATAATCCCCACTTAGGTAAAATTTCACATCTATTTCCTCTAATTCTCTGTTCAACCAGGGTGGGATTTCTATTAAATTTGTTTTAAAAGAAATGCTATTCCCCAAATAACTGTTCTCCGAAAAGTATACTTATCTGCTTTATATATATTTTATGTATATAATAAAACATGGAAAAAGAGGGACTCCATATCTCGTTCTCTTGTTATCCTGTATACGAGGAAAACATACTCTTTCCTGGAGGGAGAAGTGAAGGCAATATTTGAGTGTGCCAGTGCCACTAGCAGAAATTCGAGTGGATGGGCATGGTCTCTGAATCCTGCTGGTGCAGTCAGCTGTCCGCAGGCAACGCCTCAGGGACACCTGAGCGAACTCCTGGCATCAGTGATAGTTCACTGAAGGGTAAAGGTTCGTAGAGCAGCCCTCTGTCTCTTAGGCTCTCTGGGAAAGATGGAGAGCTGCTTTCAAATCTCTGTTCCCCCAGCAGGGAACCAATTTGGACAGCCCTCTCCTCTCTTGTGTGTGATCATTTGCATCGCTTTGAAAAATACAAAGCAAAAAATAAAGAGAGAGGTTCAGTTGTCTACTGCAGTATTGCGGGAACAACTAAATCCACAGAAACAAATACTTCCACACGTATTAGTGCCACGATTATTTGCAACAGCCAACAGTTCATCCAGTTCCTCTGTCGCATGGTCTACGGTTAGGGATAGAAACATTAGCTGGTGGGTTTCCTGGATGCTACTGACAGCAAGGGCAGAGCGAGCCATACCTGCAACAGGTGTGCTAGCCAGGTCTGAGATCCAGTGGACACAGAGGGTGATGTTCACAGATGCCAGCCCAGCTCTCTGTCCTTTTCCCTTGTGCTACTTCTGTACTCCTCATTTAGCACATTGAAACATCCACACCTCAGGTTGTCAGTACAAATATTCTTACTGAGCAAGTATAAATGCATTTTTCCAAGTTGCATTCCCTGCTTACCTGGGCAGACCCAATTTTCCTCCTCCACCCATCAGCTGGGTTTGGTTTGCCTCTCACCCCTTACCTTCTGTCCCTCCTCCTTCCCTTTTTTCTGGTTCTTGTTACCCTGTTGCTCTGTGTCCAACTCCCTGTTTTCATCTTTTGCTGCCCCCCTTTGCCCCTCTCTCTCTAGCATTTGAATCCACATCTGTCCCCTCTGCCAGCTGCAGGCACCCATCTCTTCCCACCGGCTGAAATGGAGGTCTCCCTGCCCTCTAGGTCTGTCTTTTGCACTTAATTCAAACAGTGCATGTAGCTTCCCATGCTCCGCTGGGACTAAGAGCAGAGGTTGGCAAGAGTACAGGGAGGACACGCCCCTGGTTCTTTCATTTGATGCTGGCCCGGAGCCGCTCTTACAGGTATAAAATATTTCCACACTCTCTAAAGGAACTGCCATGTAGCGGGACTCGGGCCAGCTGGGCCATCCAGAGCAGTGTGGAGGGCAGAAAAGACTAGCTTTTGCTTTGACTTAAAATTCAGGAAATACTTGTTAAAACATAGAAATATTAAAGTTTCCTCAAGAAACTTTTGCCAGAAGTTAACATGAACAGAATGCTTTTCTTACTGTTGCTGTTGGAAATGAGAGAGCAGCTTTAGCCTGAGTTTTCTGTCAATTTTGAGGTCTTGTATCTTACGCAGAAAGTTTTGGCACGAAAATGAAGAATATGGCAAAGTAATAAGCAGCTGAAAAAAAAAAAAAAATCAGGCTCTGATAATAAATACCAGACAGCTTTAATACTGGCCATACCCTTTATGGTCAGTCATAAAAATACAGAAGCCTGTTTTACTGCACACAGAGATCAGATTAGTCCTGTGTAGTTCGGTGTAATTGTCTCTCCTACTCGTTTATGTGCAGTTTTAAACTGTTAAGGGGACCACAGTCTGAGAAGCACCAGGTTAGTCTGATTATAGTAAGCCTCTGTTGTTTGTCTTGAGAAAATGAATAAAGGTTTCACACAGAGAAAACGTTTGTTCTGTCATCTTGTGATCTGTGGGGGGGAAGCAGGACATGAAGAAGATGCCACCCAGCCCAACCCGTCTGACACCGAGCTACCTGTAACGTGGCTGGGGCTGCGAGGAACAGCTCTGGTCTTCTCTTGAGAGACTTCGTGGTCTTTGCACAGTTCACTACTCGTTACATAAAGCACGTTCTGCGTTAGCAGCCAAGCCGCTGGCTTTTGTGTTGTGGTAGGCGCCGTTTGGCAGGCGTGTGTGTGAGCTTTTTATGTGGTAACGCTGCTGGGGCTTGACTCTCCTATCTCACTCCTCACTAGCAAGCCGGCCTCTCAGATAAGAGGTGCCATGCAAGCTAGCAGTCACATAAACCAAAAACATGCCTTCTTTCTCCTCCTGGACCTTATGCAGAGGGTGTTTGTTTATTCAGAGCCTTGCCGTGGGGCCTATCTTCTTCTCCAGGCTTTTGTAAGCAGGAGAGGTTTGGGGGGGGGGGGGGGGGGTGTGGGGGTGAATGAAGAGAGGCACTAGCTTTGACTGGCTGGGTGGCTCGGGAAGGCACTTTTGCTATAATATTCTGAGCTAAACTTTGCATCTGTTGTTGCAAACATTGATCCCAGGGGAAGCAAGAACATTTATAGGCCCAAATAAGTGGGTCAGTGGCTCTTTGACCCATACCTTAATGCCACAGACCCTCCCAGCAGAGTCCTGGTGAGCAGAAGCGCGCAGGTAGGGAGAAGCAGTTGCATTCGTGGCGATGCTCTGCGATGCCACAGACCCAACAGGCTGCACTGCGGGAGACAGGAATGCACCAGGGATTAGAGATCCAGAAGAGAAGGTTTCAGTCCCTTAGGTTGTCAGTGTGAAGAATTTCATGATCACTTAATATACCTGCCTTTACAAAGAGAAAAATCAGTTGGCCTGGATAGGTTTCTCCCTGGAAAGTGATGCTGAAAGGGTGCCAGGCTATGCCAGCGTGATGGCTTGGAGACCTTTGTAAAGAACGGGAAGGGACCCTGGGTGTAACACCTGTAACACCAAACCTCTGGCTTACTGTGCTTTTCACACCTGAAAAACCTGAAAGCTTGTCCTCACAGTCAGCATGACTACCTCTATTTTACCTCTCTTTTGAGTATATCTTCAGCCGGTTGATATATTTTTCCCTGAAAGCACAAATCCTTCAAGCAAACATGCCAACTCATCCCCTGACTGCATTTGCAGACAGATGATTGTTGAATGCGCACACACTACATCCTCATCCTTACAGATTTATGCTGCTTGTGTAGTGCGCTGTGGCTTCCACCTCCTAAACTCCTAAAATCCCAGAGGTGCTAGTGTGTTGGCACACAGGTAACCAAAGCCTACTCTAACCAAATATTTATGTTTTCTGGCTTTGATTTCTACAGCATTATTGGACATTGTCCTCTCAAATGGAATAAAAAAAGCCAAGAGAAACTCCCAAAGTAATTGTGTTTATCAGGGACATAAGACTGAACATGTATCTTTTCCAAAGGTCTACTTAAGTTTAATATGTGCCAGGTAATACCCACAAAATTCTTCCAGAGCTTTTCTGAGCAGCTACCCCCAAGGTAATCAGATCTGTGTTAACTTATATTACCTGAAGCTCTAAGCCAGAGTCTTTAAGAAAGACCAGACAGATGGGAAAGGACCGTGAAAGGTTTTTTAGCAATACGCTTCACTAAATTATCTTCAGATCTGTTTAGAATGCTTCACTTTCTTAAAAGAAACCTCAGAAGACAACCCGAGGGAGAGACCTTTTACTTTCCTCAGTTGTTTTCAGTGAGAAAGTCTTGCATCAAAACAAGTGAAAGCAAATGTTTCGGGGCTACTTTTTTGGCCAAAATGGAAAGTGTGGAATGAAAAGTTTAAGCCTATAAGTAAAGCAAACACAGCATCCCTGAATGGCTTTTGCAACAGCATAAAGGTAAGATCAAAACTTCTGAACCTAGATTCCAACAGCACTGGTACCACTGAACTTTGGGTAACTGCATTCGCTCTCAACCTTGAACCAATTGAATAGTAAAGGGACAGACTGAGTTACATCACGGTATCTGTGGTGAGTTGTAAGGAAATGAAAGGACTGTAAGATAACTGAGTTCAAAGTCATGAACAGTTTCAATACAAAGGTTTTTTTTTTTAAGGCTAACATGCTATATGTTAATTGCAATTGGTTTTTTTGGATGGTGTTCTGCACAGAGTTTGCTACAGGCACGTTTGGTGTCTGCTTCAATCTAGAAATGCTGCTGGGATAGAAAAAGAAGTTTTTGCAGAAGGACTTAGGGTAATTTACAAAGATGAAATCAGTGAGTGGCTTTCTCCTCTTCATGTTCTTTGCAACATGCTGTGCTACCTCCTGGCAGGAAAAGGTGTGTGTATATGGATATACATCCACATCTTTATATGGGAAACTTAATAGAACTACACTTTTTAACAAGTGAATTATCAAGTAGCTGAAATATTCAGGGAAGCTCTGTCCAGGTGCTAGAGCAGATACTGACCGGATACATCTTTAAGTATGTAAAAGGTCTCTTTGTGTTAGATATTAAGAACAGGGAATGGTGTTTTGTAAGTAACAAACTGAACAACCATCTTAAAATAGAAAACAAATCTAACAAAACAAAGGCATTCCAGGCTAGGGATTAAATAATCTCACAGGTTCATCATTTCAGATTGACCTACCAGTGTATTCAAACCCTCTTTGGAAGGACACAAAAAATCCATTCTCCATGTCCAGCTAGCCTGTGGTCTGTCTCCGGGACAGTTTCAGGACCATCACGAAGAGTCACAGCTTCAATTAAAAAAGCCAGGGACATTCACACCTCTGCACTCTGCCAAGGACACTGATAAAACTTTCCCCCAGACTGCTAAACCCTTGCAGGCGTCTGCTCCCCGGATTGAAGCAGACCCCATGAACTGATTTCCCAGCTCTCCCACCCTTAGCACATGCCAAGAACCCCCGCCTCCCTCTGCAGGTAATGTTATGAGCACGATGGGAGGGAGGTACAAACAAAAAGAACAAAGAACGAGGGACCAGCCACCAGCAAACAGAATGCTCCTGTACTAACCATCTCCCACAACAAGGTCTGTGGGTCGGTGTTTATTTTGTGGTTCCTTTTGTGGTCATATTTATCTGTGGCGGACGCCAACCACATTGTTTCAGTTTAGATTTGCTACGGATCTGGCCCAGCATTCCTGATTTAAAGAAACAAGCTTCACAAGCTTCCTGAGAGCCTTCAGGGCTGTCACCAGGTCTTGTTGGAATGAAGCTTAAAGGTCCACTCTCACCCACCCGTTGCGTCTCAGGCTCTTGCAGCCTGGGATGCTGCCTTTAAATGTAACGCACCTTGGGTCAGCCTTTGCTTTTTAGTGCAAATGTAGTATTTTTCTCCCCACAGCCTTAAAGCAGCACAACTCCTTTATCACGTACAGCAATGTGTGGATGTTTGTTTATTCCATTCTTTAGTTTCTTCCAGATCATTCCTGAAATATCTTTTGTAAATCATTTTTATGATGGGTTAAAAAGTAATCTCTGCCAGGACTTTGATAAGCAGGATGAAGAGTGATCTCTCTTACTTATAGTGTTCATAATTAGGTCTTTATTTTCATGACTTTTTTTTTTTACTATCCAAATTTTATAGCACCACAAGGTTATGAGTGATCTTATTTTTATTCTTCATTCAGCAGCAGAAGAACATTACCATTGTTATTGCTGTTATTGTTGCCATATTTCATACTGACACAAAGATACGATATTTTCAAAGGCTGGTAATGGCTTCTCTGCAAGGAACAGCTAAGCAGATTTTAACCCATCACCTTGAAAATGGATAACTTGAGGAGGGTTTGACTGAAGTCTGCAAAACCGACAGTGGCGTAGGGAAGGCCAGTAGATGAGTGTTTGTTCTGTCCTCTGATAGAAGAACATGGACATACTCAATGAAACTAGCAGGATCCAGGTTCAAGACAAAAAGAAAAAGTGATTCTTCACACCATGAGTAGGAGGTGTGTGATGCTTGTTGCCAGGCAATGTTGGTCTACATCAGTGAGTGAAAGGCTGGACTAGTACATGGAAGAGAAATACATTGAGGGCTACTAAATGCAAATATCTAGCTCAGAAACTCGCTGGAGGTAGAAATACTTGAAGGATGGAAGCATATTATGAGAAAGTATCACGTATACTTAACCCTGCTCTTACAGTTACTTAAGCAACCCCTTATGGCCACAGGCAGGGGTAGCCTGTTGGCTAGAGGGTCTGACTGCCAATAGCTAAGTGTTAAAAATTTTTGTGTTAATAACTTTAGAAACTTGGTACTTGCACCTTACAGGACTGCTTTGCATCTTTGGGGTTCAGAAGGAAAGTTGTCTTGTTTGCAGTAATTTTACCAGTTTGTAATAATTTTACCAATTTCTGCTCCTGATTAGGATGAGGAAACTGCAAGAACAACTTTTGCAGCAGTATCGTAGCTGAAACTAAAGTTGGTAAATAATTCAGAAAACTAAGGTGCTTGGACAACCCTTTCTGAACCTCCTAAGAGGGACTTGTTCAACTCAGCATAGTTAGAGAGACTGGGATATCCAGGCTGATGGTTTTGTTTAATAGTACGGAGCTCGCTCAGGCAATCTCAGTCCTGGGTGGATAAGTGGAACTGTAACGTTATGTTGTTGAATATCTGCAGTCAGTGTAAAACACACAAGGATGCTAAGCATGCTGCAAAACAATCAGAAACATGATTCCTTTCTAAAAGGATTTGAGATCAAATGTTCTGATAGTGGAAGTGGATCGGCACAAGCAGCACGGTAGTGCTGCAAGGGGGAAAGAGCCTGAGTGAAACCCCTGGTTAATGGGGTCGGTGCCTCCTACGTGCAGGATCAAGACTTTATTTTGGACTATGTGGAAGAAGATCAAGGTGCAAAAGAGCTACAGGGATAACATGGACTTCATTCTGAAAACAGGAATAAATTATTCTTGTTATTGAAATGATGACTTCCTGAACAAGAAGATTGGTGTAGCTTTTTTTGGATGGCAGTTTTGGGAGTTGTTTGTCTTGAAGTGATGGTGGGACCTGGGTGGAGAGGGCTGGGGAGGCTTGTATGCATAGTGGGGTGAGCAAAAGCTTGGATTTCCAAGAGGCTTTCCAAGCAGCCATAGTGTGAAGGGAAAGGCCCTCGTGTATGTAAGCAAGTGGAGAGAAGACGAGTAACAGAAAGCGGGAGAGAATGATCAGTTCCATAAAAAATGTTCCCTGAAGTCAGAAGACAAATGGGAATCAAATGTGAGGCAGTACTGGGAAAGGAGTAAAGGAAGAGTTGGGACCTTTGCCGTGCTTCTCTCTGAGTCTGTGGCTGACCTGTGTCCTGAAAACTGTGCGGCTTTGGTTCCCTCATCTACAAAAGATGTAGATGGGAACTGGAAAAAGTTCGGAGACAGAGCTGGACCTCTGGTCTAACCCAGCACAGACACTGCTCTGTTCCTGTGCAGCGTGTGGCTTGCAGACCGACGCTGTGCCGTGAGAGGCAGGCTGAGGTGCGTGAGCCTGATGGGCAGAAGGAAGCCTCCATGGGTCAGGGGCAGAAGGAAACCACCATGGGTCAGGGGCAGAAGGAAGCCTCCATGGGTCAGGGGCAGAAGGAAGCCTCCATGGGTCAGGGGCAGAAGGAAACCACCATGGGTCAGGGGCAGAAGGAAGCCTCCATGGGTCAGGGGCAGAAGGAAGCCTCCATGGGTCAGGGGCAGAAGGAAACCACCATGGGTCGTGGGCAGACGGAAGCCTCCATGGGTCGGAGGCTCTGCATGTGCACTGCTCCTGACTTCTTCAGTGAGTCATCTGCAATTGTGCTCCACGCCAGCGGACTTAGTCACAGCCTCATTTGCTGAAAATAGTATTTTTAGCACTATTTCTTCAAAATAACTGATATATTTTGGTTTTTGAAGTGAGTTCAGGGCTATGATGTGTTACTTTTTCTCAAAGAGAATTAATGTATATTTTGTACAGAAGGAATAACGATGTTCCAGCTACTGTGTCATATCACTTCCTAAAATAAGAACCCCTGGAAATTCTTTTCAGTTCTATGCAGGTGCAATGAGCTGGGCTGCAGTGATATTTTTTCATTATTATTATTATGAGTGAAGTGCCAGAGGCAGAATTTTCTATCATTAATTACAATAAAGAAGATACAGTCTGTCATTTTAAAGTTTATATCTAATAGTCTAGTCAACTTCCAGTAACTCTCATGTATTTCTCTTCTTCTTGTTCAACCTGTGTCACACTGCTTTTTATTTGGCACAACTGTTTTAAGATCTGTCATCTTATGTTGGTACATGTACCTACAGAGCTGAATGTGTATCGATATAAATTATCTGCTTCCACTGTTGTGTTTGTCTTTATGGTAAGATTATTTTCCAGACATTTATTTTTACGCATTTGTTAATTTGAATACTGCAGGGTACTTTGACTGCTCGGGCATTGAATATGTGAAGGAGATGTATGAGAATCTCCAGTTAACTGGGAATTGTGCGTGTGAATCCTTGCAGATATGTGGGGGATGATTCCCTGAATGGCTGTGCAAGCCCACTCCAGAGGTTAAGATACATCTTGGGTTACAGCAAGAAAGGCCTTGGCGGTGTACACAGAATTGAGGTGGAATTGAGAGGCCTCATTTAAAAGATGTATTCAAGCGAGGGCTCAAACTCGATTCGCAGTCAAAATACAATTGCTCCAGAGTTAGAATAAAGAGGAAATTCTCAAGGGCTTTAATGAGTTTCCGGCTGTAGAGAACATCATCTTTGGGAGGGGGGACATGCTGGTGTTCCCTGGCTGTGCTGGCTGATTATCTGATAGCGATGTATATATATATATGTACATATAGAGAGATAGATATCTCTGATAGCTTTCGTCAAGCCTGGCGATATGTTTGATGTGGCACTTCAGCAGGTGCTGCTGTTGCTGCAGCAGTAACTCTGGCACCGGTGAGCCTCTTGCATACTTGCAGTGCTCCAGACTCTTGCAGAATACCATTTTAAGGACATTATTTTATTTAGGTCTTATGTCTTTTATTTATGTTTATTATTTTGGAGTCCAGTCAGGTTATCAAGACCTCACAGTTGAGGATGACTTAATTTCCCAGCACCTCCTTTGATCAGTCAGTTGCTCCCATCATCTCGAGATGCTGTATTAGCAGCCTGGCTCTGTCCTTTTTCCATTTGCATGCAGGGGTGTCACATTCCCGAGAGCCATCGTAACAACAAAAAATATCTATGAGTACAAGACAGACTTACTCACTTGTTACACTTCTTATAGACTATCCTGTAGGTTAAAGAAAAGGCATGACATGATTTTTCTCACAGGGTGATGGTGCACGTGTAGGCACTGTTTTGACACCGGTTTCGACAGGCTGGCGGCGGGCAGTGACTGGCTCAGTAGATGGCACTCTGTCCTTTCAGTTGGCCACTAAGCCACCGGGGAAGCATCCCGGGGCGCGAGCGCTGGATCCGGCACCGATCCTGCCCCGGCGGCGGCGCGGCGGGGCCCGGCGGGCGGCCAGGGGCAGCCGGCGGCTTCTCTGCGGGCGGGCGGCCCAGCCGTGCCGGGGGGCCCTTCCAGCGGGGGCTGCGCCTCCCGTGGCCCCTTGGTCTCCGGTTGGTTTCGGGTTTGGATTGTTCGGTACCACCGGCAGGTGCTCCCAGCGCCCCGGGCAGCGGCAGGGCGGGCGGGGGGTCCGCAGCTCCCGGCCGGGGGCGCGGTGCCGGTGGGGCGGTGCGGGCGGTGCCGGTGGGGCGGTGCGGTGCCGTGCGGTGCCGTGCGGTGGGGCGGAGCGGCGTGGTGCCGGTGTGGCTGTGCCGGTGTGGCGGGGCGGTGCCAGTGAGGCGGCGCGGTGCCGGTGAGGCGGAGCGGTGCTGTGCTGTGCGGTGGCGGTGGGGCGGTGCGGTGCCGGTGGGGCGGAGCGGCGCCGTGCGGTGGCGTGTAGCGGTGCCGTGCGGTGCGGTGGCGGTGGGGCGGACCGGTGCGGTGGCGTGTAGCGGTGCCGTGCGGTGCGGTGGCGTGTAGCGGTGCGGTGCGGTGCCGGCGGGGCGGGCGGCTGCCCCCCGGGGCAGGGCGGCGGGCGGGGCCTGTGGCGGCGGCGGCGGCGTTAAGGGCCGGTTCGGCCGCCCTCGCTGCGGCTGGCGGCGCTGCTGCCGGCGGGGCATGGCCCGGCGCTAGCGGGAGCGGGGCGGCCGCGGGGCCGGTGGCCGCCATTGCCGTCGCCATGGGGCGGTACTCGGGGAAGACGTGCCGCCTCATCTTCATGCTGGTGCTGACCGCCGGCTTCTTCGTGGCCGAGCTGGTGTCGGGCTACCTGGGCAACTCCATCGCCTTGGTGTCCGACTCCTTCAACATGCTCTCGGACCTCATCTCCCTCTGCGTCGGCCTCTCCACGGGGCGCATCGCCCGCCGCAGCCACCGCGGTCCCCGCGCCACCTACGGCTACAGCCGCGCCGAGGCGGTGGGCGCCCTCAGCAACGCCGTCTTCCTCACCGCCCTCTGCTTCACCATCTTCGTGGAGGCCATCCTGCGCCTCGCCCGGCCCGAGCCCATCGATGACGCCCAGCTGGTGCTCATCGTCGGCACCCTCGGCCTCGCCGTCAACCTCGTGGGGCTCCTCGTCTTCCAGGACTGGGGCGCCTGCTGCCGCCGCCGCCACCCACCCGCCGCCACCACGGCCCGTGGCCCCCTGCCCGGGGCAGCTGATGAAGCAGGTGCCTTTCGGCTGCATCCTCGCCCGCCAGCCTTCCTCTCCCATGGCGACCTCTCCCCATCCCTTGCACCCTTCCCTTCCCTCCCCGTCCGCTCTCTCCCTCCCGGGGGCCCTCAGGACCCACCGACCTGCTGCACCCCTGGCTGGGCCCTGCCAGCGCCCCGAGCCCACCCGTGGGCCATGGGGGGTTTCGCGTCCAGCGCTGCCTCCGTCACCTTGTACTTTACACCCGGCTGCTGGGCGGCTGCTTGGGCGGGGGGAAGGAGGTGCTGCTCGGAGGGTGCTGCGTGGAAAGTGTTCTGGCTTCTTGTATGTCTGCTCGTCATCTTTGAAATAAGTTGGTTTTGAGAAGGTTGATGTTTTTTCTGTTTGTAGAACTTATACACAACACAGCGTTTCTTCTTTGAATGCAGGTGATTCACCAAATGACCAAAAAAGCCCTGAAGAGGGGTCTGAGAAGAAAAAAGAGAAAAAGTCCGAAGCCTTGAACATCAGAGGTAAAGCACGGGAGTATAGTGCTAATATTATATTCACTTTAAACACTTTCTGGTTTCCATTTCAAACTCCCCCCCCCCCCCCCCCCCCCCCCCAAATATCAGTAAGAAAAGAGCAAAAGCCCAGGACTCTTCTGTGTGTATGGACCCAGTTATCTTTAGCAGAAAGGTTTTGGCTGTATTGATGCAGCAGAGATAATGACAAAATAGCGTGGTGCCGAATTGGCTCCAAGTGTGCTCACATTTTGGTTTTAATTCTTTAGAAAATCGCAGCTGAACTTTTTGGAAAGGAGGCAAAGCCTGCTGCACTAAGTTCAAGTCGCTGGAGGCTTTATGGGAGGGTAAAGCAGGCAGATATAAGGCGCTTCTTGGAGCATCACTGCTGTAGTAGTTGAACAGTTTTCAACTTCCAAAATGCTTTTGGGCAGAAAACAGAATTTCTTTAAATCCCAGGGTTGCTAATGTTTTACTGTCAGCAACAGGAAGGTGCTGAAACTGGTGCTTCTGCACGTTGTTTTTCCAGGTCCTTGAACTGTGAACCTGTCCCTCTGACAGGATCAGCCCTTCTTACATTGTAATGCAGCAGGTCGCCGGGTATTTGCAGAATGAAACAGTATAGTTACTTCTAGGAATAAATAAGTGTCTCATTCTTTCTGTATAGGTGTTTATATGCATACATGTTTACATATGTATTCTGAGCAGAACCCAGAGTAGGTGTCTTTGAGTATATTAAACATTGACTTTGTCCACAAAGAAAGTGCTATCAGAAAGTTGAAATGGAATGGTAGTTTCAGGCTTCTAAAGGTCACCTGTTAGCATCTGTTATACCTCCAAAGTCATGTAAATTGGCATCACATCAATTCAGCTTAAGAGGTTGACATGGCAGTCAAGCACCTGAGTTTGTTGTTGAGTATTTTTTGGTTTGTTTTTTTTTTTTTTGGTGTGTGTCTATCAACCTGTCTTTCAAAAGTATTTTCAGAGTGACACAAATATGGCTGTAAGGAAGGACACTTCGGAAATCAACCCATGTGCTAGAGCCACAACACTTTCCTGAATGTCTGGAAATCAGTGTCACTGGATATTGTGGCATTATAGTGGTGAGATTATTGGAGCAGGAAGACCAAACTCACTTTCAGGGGTGGAAGAGAGAAGAATAAGAAACTGCTGAGTATATTTTAGAGAAGGCCTTGCCTGAGCAACAGTGCTTAGGCATAATGATGCTAGAAACTTTTGAGGATAAGGAGTTTTATGTCATTTTAAGATACCTGTCATCTCTGATTTTTAAAAAGAGAATTTTTCTTTAAGTGCCACTTTAGCATGTCATCTTTGCAAAATCTATTTTTGTTGTTCTTATAAATATTCCTTGCTTCTGTAGCCGCTGCTACGTGTCTCTCAAATTCTGGTTCAAAATCTGTTTTTCCTTTCAAGTTAGTTACATAGCTATGCTTACTTCATCATCACTTGGCAAAAAAATCTGTGCATTATAGAATTGGAGGGTCCCTGAAAAACATGGCTGGACAAAATGGATTGGCAGAGGAGCTGCTTCCTTGATTTTAAAAGTGGTGGGAACAGGAATCCATACATTCTGCCTGTGACAGGATTAATTACTAGTGTAAAACTATTCTTTTTACTTCTGGAGCATATGCAGAGTAGTTCAGACTTTCCAACACAAGCTGTTGGAAACTATGCATTACCTATGCCATGGTCTTACCATACTGACTTGATTTAATAAAAAGTTGTGTTCCTCTCTGTCTTATAACCATAGCTTTGGGGACTGATAGGGAAATGGGTTCGTTTCTGCGTAGGCCCTCATTATGTGGTGCGTAACCAAGACGTAGGTATTAATGATGTTAGTAATGTAAAATAAGCATTTTCCAAATTCCTTATTCTCCATTCATAATTTATGAAAATTCTGACATACTTTTTTCTTAATTCAAGGGAAGACTTTCTGAGACCTTTTCCTGTTCTTTTTAAGCTGTGCTCTCTAGTTAGTTGCCTTGGCAATTGCATCCTGCCTGTCCTTCTTGTTAGTGCAATAGCTGATAGCCCATGCTGAATCAGGATTATTTGTAAATGAAAAGGAAACACTGCAACTCTGTTAGGAGGAGTAAAACCCTGTGGGAGTCTGCCAAATGGGGCAGAACACGCCTGACTCCAGCAGAAAGAGCTGGGCTCACTGGAAGCTTGTACTTTCTTATCTGACCCAAGTGATTCGGCAGAACTCCAGTGGTTATTGCCTTCACTTCTCACACTGAAGATCAATGTTCGTGCACGGAGCTGGCAAGAAACAGCAGCACAGGCACAGCTCTAGGACTTATCCAGCACCAAGCATCACCAAAGAGTCAAAACTCCTCACTCTGGTGCTAATGAGTTTCGGAGGGAGCCTTTTACGGCTTTTCGAGCCAGGAGGAAATGATTAAATTGGAGTGAAGCTCTTGAAAGTGCTTGCCATAGGGATGTTGAAAGGAGATGGTCCATTTTATTCTCTTACAGGCGCCAAATAGAAATTATTTACGAAGAAATTAAGTTCATATATTTAGGAATGTTATGAATTAGGCATGGAGTGGAATGAAATCTGAGTCCGAACAGTAAGGACTGACAAAACTGGAGTGCATTTGAGCAATGACTGGAAGAGGGAAGGTTTTGTAGAGTAGTAAAGAAAAAAAAAGGAAGAGAAAAAGAGTTCTTCGATTATTGTAACTTTATAGCAAGAAGACTGCTTTGGTCAATGTAGTTGAAAGGGCAGCTAAAAACATGTTATTACAAGAGCCTGTTTTGTGTCTTTATCTTTTGTACAAAAACATATTTACAGATGTAAAAAGCGGTACCCAGCATTCCTCTTAATTCGGAGTAGTCCAGGCACATACTAAACCGTGGCATCCATGTATGACTGTCAAACCAGATTCTGAATTTCTGGGGTCTGAGGGCTAGTAGAGTTGGTGGGACAAGGTTTAATTTGACTATAATCAAGCTTGATCCAAAAATTGGAGTCTGAGGGCGTTTGGAGCCGTAAGAATAGATTTCAACAGCGTCATAGAAGCTGATGGAGGGGAATAACTGTTACTGGGGGTGGTCTGTGGCTCTCTCTGCTTCCAGGGTAGAACGGATGGATTTAGTCATCAATTTTTAATTGAGAATTGAGATTTAATGTGCCAGGATCTCTTAATAATCTGCAGGCATTTAGGCAAACACATTTTACGTTGCCATGGCATTGCAGTTGGACTGCAGTTGCCAGCGTACCCTACATGTTTAATAATGCATCCCACAATAATGCAGCTGTGATTCAGAGTCAGTATTTCACTTTCTTTTTTTTTTTTTTTTCCTGAAAGCTGTTATTGAAAACTTTGCTTATGATGTTAGTGCCTGGAGTAACCGCATTTTTTCATGTCAAGTAGAACAGACTTGAAAAATGCAGCATTACTTTCCTCCCCTCTCAAAATAAAAACTCACTAATGGAAATCGTGCCGTTTGTTTCAGGTGTTCTTTTGCACGTTATGGGAGATGCACTTGGATCTGTGGTCGTGGTAGTTGCTGCTACAATATTCCATGTACTTCCTCTGGGGAATGCTCCATGTAATTGGCAGTGCTACATTGATCCAAGCCTGACAATAATTATGGTGTTCATCATCTTGTCTTCTGCCTTCCCACTTATCAAAGAGACCTCAATTATTTTGTTGCAGATGGTTCCCAAAGGTGTTAATATGCAACTACTGAGTAAGTCAAATTTGTTGTTGAAATGCGATTAATTTTAATGATATATTTCAATGCATATGTTATTTCTGGAATGACATGTTTGGCTTATTTACTCATAATAGCTCTAAATTCTCAAGGACTGTGAGAAATAGTCACATGCCTGTGTCCTAGCAACATGACTCAAATCTCTCTGGATTAGTTAAAGCATGCATTTTGAGAATGTGGTACTCCAACAATACATTAAAAATACCAGGTCTTGAGCTATGAATGCTTTGTTTGGGGTGTTAGTGAAAGAAACACCACCAAATTACAGCATTTCCCAACCCTGCAGCAGCTTCTTCTGAAAGGCTTCCAAAACAGCTTAGAAGTTCCCAGTGGGGTTGGTTAATGTTGTGGCATTGGGGCATTGTTCACACTGGTTAGTTGTGGGGTAGCACTGGTTATTTCTGGAGTGTTACCATGCTCAGGGCTAAAGAAACCAGCAGTTGTGGAGCCTTTGGCCAAGGAAGTGGTGCTTTAACATTGCTTCTCTGAACAGCTGCTAAACTGCCATTAGGGAGCCTGAGGGATGGGTGAACCCAAAAGGAAGGGTGGCCTGCTCCTGTGGTCACCTGGAGGCTGAACTGAAAGCAGCTGGGCATAGACCTATTTTACAAAGTACAGCTCTTTCCAAAAGATAGTTCAGAGACTGCTGCCTTCGGATGAGGCTCTTAATGAGAAAGCTAGTAATTAGCCAGTACACCAAAGCCTCTAATATCTTTCTTTCATATCTTCCAGCTGACAGACTAGCTCGTGTACCAGGGGTTAGCAGCCTGCACGAGGTGCATGTCTGGGAGCTTGCAGGTGGGAAGAATATCGCTACTCTTCATATCAAATGCCAAACCCCTACTGATTACCAAGATGCTGCTTACAAAATACGGAAGGTTTTCCACGAAGCAGGGATCCATTCTGTGACCATCCAGCCCGAGTACATCGACCGCAAGACCTCCCAGCTACTGTGCAGCTCACCCTGCATCTCAAAAGCCTGTGACTCTCAGCTGTGCTGCAGCCAGCGGGAGCCCCCCCTGGCTAAAAGTAATGGCTATACCGAGAAAAATGATAGCTGCCTTTCTGCACCGCATAAAGACAATGGTTCATGTAAAAATGATATTGAAATCCCTATTGAGTACCCACTGGCAGAGGATAGCATTAAAAATGTGAAAAATTGTGATGCATCCGATGACAAATCGCAGCTGAGCAGTACACGACTTTAGGCAGTTCCCCCTACTCCACGTAATGTTTTTGTGGAACAAGCGTGTCTTGGCTGGGAAGGGGGGCGTTGGTGGCTGTAGCTGAAGTTGGTGTGGCTAAAAGATTTCTGTGCTTTAGCTGTAAACCAAAATACGCCTGAAACCCCCTTGTATCTGAAATAAGGGTTAATATTTCCACGAAGGATGTTGCGTGCGTCTAACGTTTTTTCTGATACAGCCTAATCCAGTTCCTTACCAAACCATGTGTGAGTTTCTGTCGTTAGAGTGGGTGGGCTGTGCTGCCCTCTGCACTGATGCTTGCAGTTAATGGCCAGTGGCACTGGGAATGAAACGCTGGCCTTGTCTGCTGAAGTGAGCTGTTCTCCTGCAAGCCCTGTGGCCAGTTAATGATTGTACTGGGATGAGTACTGTATATTTATAAAGGACTTCAGTGGAGATGCTTTACTGATCCTTAAAACCCATTTTTGCATAGACAGTTCGTGTTTAACAGTCACGCTTGTGCTTCTGGCCAGTGGGGTTTGTGAATGAAATTAAGAGTGCCTAAGGGGGAGGGGAAGCACTCGGGAATTTGAACTTGCATTGTTTTCTTGATCGACTCCTGTATTTAGGGACAGAACAGAAGCTGGTCTTGTTTCTCTGCTGGCAATACTGGAGTCCTAGCCTAATCACAGATAAGTATCCTAAAGAATAGACTTGTCACGAAAGCAAAGAAATACTAACATTGTCTGTACTGATTCTAGCACGTGGAAGTGCGGGCAGTCATCCAATTAACTTTTATCTTGTTGTGATTGTACAACTCAGTCATTTCTTTTTTTTTTTTTCTTTCCCCTCCTGACAACGGAAGCTATAATAGCCTCGGTCTTAATTCATCATTGTGTGGGATGGTTGCAGTATCTTAAACACTGAGTGTCTGTCTTCATTCATGCTGAATAAATAAGCTAATGTGTTTATTATGAACATTTAAAATCCTGCAGTTCTATGATTAAGGCATAACTTAAGATCATATTAACTAAGAAAGCCCCTTTGAAATTTTATGTGCAGTATTATCACTTAGAGGGAGCTTTACAGAAAATGACAGGGAATTTTTTCCTGGTTTAGTCTCAATTATTTCTTTAAAGTTCTAAGCCCTTCCCTTTGCCCTGTCTCTCCTCCCCCTGCACAAAGGTGTGTTTGGTAAAGCAGTTCCGTGGTCCTCGTGCTGCTTGCTCTTTTGAAGGCATGCAAGGGTGCTCTAAGGAAAACCAGATGATGTGCCCTGTCATCGGTGCTGGATTTAGGTCAGGAGTGTTCCCCAGGTTTCTGGGAGGGGGAACCCACTCCCTAATCCACACCGAGTATAATGTTTGGCCTTACTGGCTGTGCAGCTCAGATCCAGAAGGTTTCCAATACGTTTTTCTGTCAAAAGCAGCCTTTCAATGGTCCGTGTGGCCTGGGCAGGCTGTTTCATTCATTTATTCATGGAGACAATTTATAAAATAGTGGTCTCTTTACCTCAGTGACACCTTAACAGAACGGGCAAGTGGATTTCCTCCCTGGGCTGGGAAAGCACCAGTTTGAAAGCAGCCAGCTCCTTATTAATAGAGACAATTACATTAAGTCAATGAACATTAAAACATGCAGCAGGATATTCTGCTGCTTGGGAAATGGTATGTACTGAAGCCGTGATTGCAGTCTAAATAGCACATTTCTAGATTTGTAGTTAACCCTTTTAAACAGATTCTTGGGTGAATTAATATATTTTATAGCCTTCCATTGTAGGTTTGTGTTATTTAAATTAAGCTATGTGTTAGTATAATTAAAAGCTTGATCCTCCAGTCTGTGATTCTGTTGGCAGCAGCAGAAGTGAAGGCAGCAGGATCTTGCTTGGCAGTTATTGCATGAATTAATGTAAATCAGGAAATGTTTTGAGAATTGCTCTCCCTTTTGAAAGCGTGTGGCATAAAGTAAGACAGCCCTTTCTTCTGGGTATTTTTTTGTCCTTATTTCATCTATAATGATGTTTAAATGTCAAGGTTTAGATGTAAATAACAAATATATTTATAGGGGTTTTGAGAACTGGAATAGAAGGCTCCCAAAATAACAGCAAGTTCTATGGGAGAACTTGCTTCCAAGGTATCCTCTAAAACAACCACCCTTTCATAATTATGCATTTGTGTCTTAAATCAGGTATTTTATATATATATATGCATTTTATTAAATGATTGAAGGATGGAATGGCAGTAGTTTACTCTGAAATTAGAGAAAACTAGTATGTGTAATGTTGGGGCATTTGACAAAATGGACCATCTTTATCCTTCTACTGTTTGTTAAAACTGTGGGGTTTTTTTAAGCTTTTAAAAGTGTTGTAACCTGAAAATACAATGAAGTAATATTCTTAAACTTTTTTTCTTGTCTGATTGAATGTACTGTAATTGTTGCCTGTGGATAAATATGAAAATACCAGGGATTATAGAAATCTTCAGGTCTAGAACTCAAGCAGATTTTAAATTTGCTTTATTATGTAAGCAAGCAAACCCAACAGAGCTATGTTATTGAGGAGATGAACTTTGCTTTTTCTGTGTAGCAACTTTCAGGGTATTCAGCTAAGGTTTCTGACCCGGTATCCTTACCTGCATTTGAGTCCTGCAACAAAATATTGTTCTTCTCTGTTTTAAGTGTGTCACAACTAGGCTGTACTGGGTGGCCCCTCTCTACTTCTGTAGAAGACCTCGTTCCAACCAGTGTGTATTTTGTATTGGCTTATTTCCCTTCAGTTCTTGCCATCTCACTTCTAATTCTCTTGAAGTAGGCTTACCTCATTTTGAAATACAGTATATTTCAGTATTTGCCCTTATCTGTGGGCACTTGTTCTAAATTCAGTTTTGTAGCCTATTGCACTGTCAGAAAATCTCCTTTTGGCTTCTTTAGCTTTTTTCCCCCCTCCAGTTCAGTAATGTAAAATTACTGATGATCGCAGGTTGATTGTGCTGCTTTGTCCTCTTCAAGTACTCCCTTATGATTGCATTGTGATGGCATTTGGGTTCTCTTGCAGTGGTTACCCCTATCTGTTCATCACTGTCTGTAGCAAAGGAAATCTGCTTAAAATGCAGGTGAATTTCAACAGGTAGTCCAGTTTACGTGGCCCTCCGATCCATAACCAGTCATACGTGACCCAGTTGTATGACAATGAAACATTTGCTAGCCTTGCCAGATAGTTGTGGAGTACAAGTGAAATTTGCAATAAATTAACATGGCATTGAATACAAAAGCAATTTACTAGCCCTCATCAGTTATGGGTCTTTTCTTAAAAGTGAATCAATTTTTTGTCACCTTTTTGTATGTGCCAAATGTGCCAATTTGATGGTTAACTTCTCCTTCTTCTGCAGCTCCCTAAATGCATGCCTTGCCTTTGCTCTTCTATGTAAAGAAAAATATCTGATGCTATTTTTAGTATTGCCTTTTTTTCTGCCAGGTTTTCAGTTCTCTTCCTTTTCCTTGTGTTCTTCGCAATACTTATTTTGACTTGTAATGCAACCAGAGGTTTTTTCCTCTTAATGTTTCCCTTATTCTTTGTCTCTTCAAAATAAGCAGTATGGTTTTGCTAGCCCTCTGGCCATGGTGATGTACCTATAATACAGTTTAGAAATACCTCTTTTATGCACCGGTTTAATTTTTGCACTCTGTTTTATTAAAATTCACCCACTTTTTGCTGCGTGATACACTTTACCATTGCAAACCACTTTTGACCCTGTTTAGCTCTTCTTCTTTTTCCCCCCTCCCCTACCTGATTGTTACCCTTACTCTTCTGAATGCTCTTTTATTCTGAACTTTGAAGGGGATATGCCAACAACTGAATTTTCCCCGAAGTCAAGTTTACCACCCAAGGTCTATGGATGGCTTGATGTGAGCTACTCCAAGGACTATTTTATGTCCTCTGGTCTGTGTAGAAGTGTTGTTTGTCTAAATAGTCATCCTGACATGTAAATATATTTATATATACTCAAATTCTTTACAAACACTCCACCTGAACCAACTTTTTAAAGAAGGTTGGTCTGTAAACCTGAGAAGGTATAATGAAATCAGTAGGGTTCTTTAGTTGTTCATTAACACCTTAGGGGAAGGCTTGGCTCACTAATTGGAAAGCAGGTAAAAGGGATGTTTCTGAAAAGGTAATTCAAAAGCTATGAAGATTTCTACAGGTTCTACTACTTACTCTGCTGTACAGCGGAAGCACTTTCTATGTTAAATACTTTATTTGAACAGCGATACCTTGATATGAGGATGTCACTGTATAAGATTGTTACATTTACGGAGTTGTGTTGCTTAAGTTTCCTCCAGTTTTTCTGTTCATTATGTCATTTAAATAATGCGCCAAAATGTAATTTCCATGATTGCTGAATCAATGAACTGTAAATCTCACCGTGGTTTTGTTAACTCTAAGTGAAAAATTACTTAAAGTTTTATGTACAGTTATATTTTTTTCAAAATGAAGTTTGAATGTCTTATAAATAAAGTGTGTTTTTAAGTAAACCTGTTGTTCTGAGTTTGATGTATGTTAGCAATAGGGAGCTTGTGTCAGTTCACATAACTTTAAGACCTTTGTGTGAATAAGGTTTGTTCTTAACCTGTGAGCTTATTAATGCTGCAAATATTGTTATGGGTTTGGAAGAAAAGGGGACAGACACTCAAAAGCTTTTTCTCTGCAAGCAGCCTGGCGTTTCCTAAGCTGGAGGTGAATTTAGAGCCCATAACTCCGGGGTGCTGGGCAAGGATCTTGGCTGCAGCAGGATGGGCTCTTTGCAGAACGTGGGTGCTTTGCTGCTGGTTGCTGGTTCTGGGTTCTGCCCGCTTGTCTGGTGTTTAGCTTCAACTCACCAACCCTCCTGCCTTCTCTGTCTTCAGGCATGCACCTCTGTGTGCGTGAGGGTGCTGACGCGTGGAGAAAGTTGACTGTATGCGTAACACCAGGTTCAGGAGAGCTTTGAGATTCTCACTTCGGGTTTTACGACCTGAATGTGCATGTTAGAAACGAGATGAGGCCTAACACTACAAGTTTAGGTGCTGTTTTTGGAGCAGCAGTTGTGGAGGTGCCCTTATATGTTCCTCTCTCCTTAGCAACAATATCAGGTCATCTGCCACCTGGGTTCTGCCCCATTGTGTCCGATTCCCCAGCTGTCCGTGTACCTACACATTTTCGTTAATAGTCATCAATAAGGAGGCAGTAGTAGTTGTTCCTGGCTTTTTTTTTTTTTTTAAATCTTTTGAGTATGTCCAAATTGCAGAAACTACATCAATACTCCATAAAAAATTCAGTTCATATTCAGCCAACATGTTGCCTGTGGCCATGTGCTTTGTTGATGTTCCTCAGCGTGTAGCTGGTGGACCACTAGTGATTTGGGAGGCAAAAATGAAAAATCTATAAAGCAATTCCTCACAAATAAAATAATACATATACTCAGGAGAAAAAAAAATTCAGAAAATAAATGTTGAGAATTCAACCTGTTACTGGTCGTATACGAGAATGACCATAGCAACACTGCCCAAGTGATCCTGGAATTGCTTTTCAAAGGCATAAGATCATGTTGAAAAATACCATCTCAGGACAAGAAGAACAAGGGCTGATAGATTTGGAGCACACAGTTTTAATCCTGACATTTAATGAACAGTTTCCCTGCTGCACGGACTGGCATAAGGCCCTTGAAATTCCCAGATGCAGAGGCCCTTGTTTTGTATCTGGCTCCTTCTGGAGCAGGAGGTATTTTCTGTATTGGAGGGCTTCTGCTATTTTGATACTTAACTACTCTCCGAGAAGCCATAGAACCAGGATGACTTTGGGCTGGATGTAGTAGGTTGCATTTTAAAAAAGAGCTTCTGAAAAAAAAAAAGCCCAAACAACTACAATCTGTATTCTTTCTTATGCATCCAATGTTTATGTTACCCAAACGTTTATGCATTCAAGTTATAGTCTATATTTGCAATCACAGTTTGTTGGGCTTTCAGATGTGTGGTTTTAAACCCAACCCACATCCTTCTGTAAGAATATTTTAGGAGGGTGCTATGGATTCCCCACAGGTGGGTGCACAATGTCTGTCTGCTGTGGTGGAGATCCTGTTCTGATCCAAGGTTGCAGCAAGAAGTGGGGAAATAATGGTGGTCACAGGTGGGTGACAAAGGGTCAGCTAAATTCCCTGACCAATTTAGACTGTAGTTGGGATGAAGTTAATGAATCTTCCAGTTAGGGCAAGGTGGAGGTTCAGTAAACCTGGGAGTAGAGGGTGTGCAATGAAATGTTGAGGGACGTTAATGAGGTATTCAGTGGGGATGGGGAAGCCTCTGTCTCTTCAGGGACACAACCTTTGCCTTCTGATGCAAAGATGGAATTTATCGTTGAGTCCTAGCTGTGTTTTACAGGCAGAGAGTTATTTCGCTATAAAACTCTAGACGGTGAGGCAGAATTGTAATGCCTACTGCCAACTCTTCATAGGAGTCACTAGAGCAGCCCTGTAGGTTTGTGAATCAGCTTGTCTCTGCTAAAGTGATGCTGGCTGTCTGATGGAAGAAGCACGTATCTTGGTCAATAGACATAGCAGGCATTTGAATAACTGTGAAATGTCACTGACTACTTCTATATTAGTAAATCAATTACACCTGGAAATATTCCCAGGCACAGAGACCGGTCAGCATAGAAGAGCTTGCATCTATGCTAGTAAAATACTATCCACTTCCAAAGAGGGCGGCTCCGTGGTGATGGCCAACTGAGATTAGGTCCTTGACTCTGGACTGTGCCCGGGAATGGCTGGGGAGAGCAGCAATTGTCACGGGCTGTGAAATGCTTGAACAGCTTACTAATACAGACGATCATAGTTCATCCCCAGCTGCTGTTTAATTGATGAGGCCCTTGGTCCCTGAGCTTCTGCGCTGTTTTCCAAGGTAGCAGTACCTCAGTACCTGCAGACAGAAAAGGAGATGAAGCTGGTGGTGGTGTTCTTGGGACCTGAGGTTGAAAGGTTTCTTCTTTTTCCACGCCTGTGCCGTGCTGCATCGGTGCATGGGGTGAGCTGGGAGGGGCAGGGCTGCCCGGCTCAGCAGTGCAGTCAGCAGATAACGCTATCGTTGCGGCTGCTTGCATGGCTCTAAAAACAAAAGGCACAAAGCAAGTGGCACGTTCGATATGGTGTTGCACTTTGCTTTACCTCCTTCGAGTCCTAGTACGTTCCGCCCCCGCCCCCCGCGTAGTGTTCATCCATGTTTAATACAGCTCTGTGTCTGTTTAACAGCGTATCGCTGACCACCCCGTGTAGAGGAGATGGAGACAAAACTACGGCAAAAGGCTTCAGGGTAAGTGTGGGAAAATAAACCCGTGAAGACTTTATGCAAGTCATTGAAACAGCACAGTAGGGCCACAGCCGAGGGTAAGGAAATTTTTGTAAGTAAAGGATTGCATAATTTGAGAGGTAGAAGACAACCCTTTTTTCAATATACACCTTAAAAATCAGTCATGTAAAAAGCATCTGATGCAGATGAACCTGTCCCCCGAGTTTTAAACCAGGCAGTACAACAGGTGGTGGGACATCAGCACAACAAATGCCATGTCATCCTGCAGAACAGCACTTGCTTTAATTAGATATTTCTCTTCTAAATTGCCGTATGAAGTAGGGATGGTAGCCTTTCTGCATACCCCAGTTTCCCTCATCCAAATGGTTCACAGAAACCATTTTCTTATGGCTAGGCATAAGAGCCCAGCAGGGTGCAGGGGCTACCCTGCGACAAAACACCCCCGGCAGCACGGAGCCTGCAGCTCTTTGCTGGCTGCTGCACATTCGCACCCAGATGATTCTGGGGATCTTGCCACCTGGGGAACACCTTTCTACTTGTGAAAGTCTCTGGCACGGTGTAATTTCTAAGTGTGAGCAGGTGTTTGGTCAGCCCTAAATTATCTGGGTGTAGCTTGGTAAGTCGTGGCAGAGGGAGATAATCAGGACCCCCAAAATAATTGTGCGCCTTTGCACGGTGCTGAGAGGAGCTGCTGCCCAGCCCTTGCTGAGGAGGAAGAGGGTCCCGCTTGTCCCCCAGGGCCACTCCAGCTCAGGAGGAGAAGACCTGTGGTGAAGCAGACCCGTGCCTGTGCTGTGGTGAAGGGGCATCACGCACCCCCCAGGACAAACAACTTCAGCTGCTGCTGGGGAAGAACTTGGCGAGGCTTTTGGGGAGGGAAGGGCAGGAACCTGCGCAGCTCCCATGGTGGCCCCCGCCACCCTGTTTTCTGAGCACCAGCTGTGCTTTCAAGCACTGTTTCTGAGGGCATCCAGAAGCGGGCAGAGGCGCGTACGTCTTTCTGCCTCCTACTCCTGGATGCTTTTTACGTGAAGGGAAGAGACTGACTTGGGTTGAGGCTTTTTTACAAATTCCACTAATTCCCATTGCGATTCCAGATGCGAGCTTTTTCATTTGTTTGCAGTAACTCTGATTTGCCTCTGTGCTTTAGTATCTGAAATATGAAATCCGATCTTAACCGACGAGCTCCTGACACTCACGGTCACAGTAAGTCCGTCTACCCCTGACAGTGACACCGGCTCATCCTTTATGTGAATACCCCGGTGCTGTATGTCTGCACTGAGAAGAAAGGAAAAGGCAAAGGCGGAGATCCCGAGGTATAGTTCTCCAAAGGGCTATAAAGTTCTATAAACGATGAAACGGATTATGCTTCCTCCTGGTTGTAAGGCAGGGTACTGCTCCTCCAAGAGGCAAACTGATCATTTGGGGTTAGTGGTGGGGCTGATGCGAGGGCTGTCCCCAAAGCCTGCCCTGGGCAGACTGGGAATCACTGTCCGTGCCGTTCCCTCAGCTTTGCCAGCCCAAGAAGGAAGGGATTCGGCCCCCGATGCAGGAACACGGCAGCAAGTTATCTGCTGGTGGAAGCAAGCACAAGTGTGCTGGCTGGAAGAAAGTTCTGGCTGTTTTCACTCGCTGAAAATTTGGCCCTGTGCTCCGCTCTCCTGCATGTGGCAGGGAACTGGGCTGCCGGCACAGCGAGGGGGGGTTACACAGCCACTCAGCGGTCACCTTAAGGGGATGGAAATTTATTTTTCTGGCTGCAATAGGGATCTCCAGGGGCCATGGAGCAGGATGGCAATGACCCCCCGCCCCACTCCTGCTGATGGCGGTGCTTGTTCACGTGTATATATACATATACACCCATCTATATTATTTCTGGCAGAAGACAAAGGCTTCTACTGATTATGTTATATTTGCAGCCCCCCAGCTAACACTGGTGTTGTGTTTCCTTCTGAAAGACAAATGCTGTCTCTCTTAAGCACTCCGTGTTCTGGCCAAAGAGTGATCACGTGAGGCGGCAGCAGCGGGAGGCCGAGGGGAAGAAAGCGGAGCCCGGCTCACAGGGCTCTTTCAAAGCGGTTGTTCACTCGGCCAAGGAGGTCGGCAGCTTGCCTGTGCCCTCCTTGAATCCAGCATCTATCGTGCAGCCCCATGTCCGTTGCTGCATGGGTAAGGGTAACCTCCTTTGTATGGGGGACATACACCCCCCCCCCCCCAAAAAAAAAAAAATACGTCTGGGCAGATGTGGCCTCAGGACAAGGAGCTGTAAGGAAGTGAGGGATGGAGCACATCTCTCTCATAGGACAGAGGTGGTTTCCACAGCAAGTGCCAGTAGCAGTGGGTCTGATGAAATGGAGAAATGTCTCATATATAACACACACTTGCACCCATGTATATGAATGTACTTATTTTTGCACACACACACACATGTGCGTACGCACACACATGTGATACTGACTATATATGACCATATTTGTTATTGTTACCATTCAGCAAATGAGAGTTTTTGCTTTAGTCACAGCGCCGTAGAAATGCCACTCGCTGGGTATACCCGATATGATATATCCTTCCAGCTTATCATTTTGAAATTGGACGGATTTAATGTGTCAGAATTGCGTAGTTGCCTTTAAATTGTTGTGTGTCTGCCTGGTAGAAACTGCCAAGGTCTAGTGGCGGGGGTTTGAGTGTGTTTGGTGTCTTTTCTGTACCATTAATGAGCGCTGCCGTGTGGATCCCAGCTGTGTGAGGAAGCCTTCTGCTAGGCACTGGAGTTGTGAGAAGGGCAGAGGCAAAAGAAGCGGAGTAGACTTGTGAGGCTCACTCTGACTTTCCCTGCTGTGTGATCTGGGCAGAAAGGAGCACAGAAGTGGTCTTTGAAAGGTAGCTAGACATGCATGGTGAGGAAAGAAGGCGGCATGGATGGGCAAATGCAACCAGTCCCCTGGGAAAGTCCTCCTGCTGCTTCTTGCAGTGGGTAGTTGCTACTGCACCATGTTTTTTGGTTGGCAACAGCAGCCATAATCTGACCAGCCTTTATCACCCCTCCCCAAGTGTGCCGGGTCCTGCTCCACCCTGGCTCTATCTGGAGACACCAAACTCTGGCACCTCCATTCCCTTCCATTATTTTCCTTCCACTTGCTTTTCTCAGATCCTTTCTCCCTTGTCACCCAGTGCCTCCCTAATCTCCTTTCTTCCTTGCCCATCTGTCTGGGGCTGCCAATCTCTCCCTCACCAGCGTGCTGCTGGCCACCTTGTGCTTGCTATCTTTCTGCTTGGAGTCCTCTCTAGTTTAGTCCTGGAAAAAAAAAATCTTAAGAAGAGGTGTTCACAGTGGCCAGAGCCAGGGCTTGAAAGAGCAGCCAGCTTGAAAATTAATTTGCTCTTTACAGAACTGCTGCTCAGTTTTATATCTAGACCTGGAGGTTGAAAATACACTGCTGGCCATTTTTCTTTTTTCTTGAAAACTATCAAGTGGTGTGTTAAAGGTTAGAAAATTTGAAGATGTGAAAACTCAGCTCAGTTACCATGTCTAAGTAGAATTGTCTTTTACTACTACTACTGCTAACAAGAACATAAAAAGGAAAGGCTGTGGTGACTAGTTTCAAGCAATTCAGAGAAGGGGATCAATGCAAAGACAGCCTGCAATATTGCTACTTAAGGAAACAGTTGTGAACCCTCAAAGCTTTTGCGGGAAGCCAGGTAAATTCAGGGGTACAGGAAGAATTTGGCCAGAACCTTTTCCCCATCCTCCGTCAGGGTCACGCAGTGACTCCTGAGACAAAGCTCCCTTCGGCCACCGAGTGCTCACCCATGGGCAAAGACCACAGACACTCTCAAGACCAACTTTGAGGTCCTGTCCATCCACAGCACTGGCAAACCACCCTTTTTTGGAAGGTTTTCATCTTGTTTGAGACCAGGCTGGCTAGGCTGCAGCCAGACGGGGCTGCCACAAGGCTGACTGAGCCCAGCCCGCTCCCGTCGGCCTTTGCCGCCTCCAGCAGCTGTGCTCGGAACAACCCAGAGCATCCTGCTGATGTGTGATGGGTCTCAAGACATCAAAAGCATTTTAGAGAGCTTGGGGTGAAAACAAAATCAAGAAGGATGTGCCTGTGTGTGCCTCTTGTTTGTTTGGGGTGGGGAAGGAAGGAGGGTGTTTTGGGTTCAGTTACAATAGAAATTTATATGTGTTCTTTACTCAGCACTATGTGCTTTAGCATAAACCTCCTGACCCCTAGGGAACTGCTGCTGTCATGATAACAAGCAGGCATTATGAGTTAATGCCTGTTATAACATTTCATATGGTAAAAGATTTCCAGGGTTTACGACTTTGAACCTGTTATCCTATACCAGATTAATACAACTGTATTTACAAAAGTGATTACAAGGGCACTTCTCTCGAGATAGGCAACTTTTCTTGTATGAATGATTAAGCAATTCTGACTGATTTGACTGCCGTTACACTTTTTAAGCAAAGAAGTCTAACAGATCTTGACCGAAGATTCCAGGCACTTAGCCTTTTAATCTGGTTAATTAAAAATGGGGTTCTGCTGATTTGGAAGACTGGTGATTCTACCTTCACTGAGACCACGGGTATTGCAGGAGCCGTGGGTCTGAACCTCATGGCCCTCCACTGTGACACTCGCCACCGCTGCTTGTTTTGCCTGGCTGAACCGGTGCCTCTGTCCTCACAATCTGCCCCCCTGCTCCAGGCTTTCAATGATAAGACTATGTTAATAAGGCTGATTTGTGTTTGCCCGGTTGAGCATTGTAAAGAAACCCTCTGAAGTCTTGTTTGACTATATACTGAGGAGTAAATGTTTAAAAATGTTAATCTATATAGAAATGTCCTAAAGTTTATTGCTCTTAATATTACTAATCATTCCTTTACTCCTAATAAAGCACCTGAGAACAGTCAAAGGTCAGAGCCCTTTTTTCGCCAGATGTACTAGAAACATAAAATGAGTGACACTTCCGAACGCGAAGAGTTTAAAATGTACAGCAAGTTCTCAAACTTCCTGCTAATTTGGGGATTTTTTTGATGTGAGTTTTACTTTTGGTGGGGTTTGGTCTAGCTGTGGTGAAAGGGGTGTCAGGAGCTTGTGTAACTTTTGCTTCTTGCTTGCTTTGTCTTGACTTTAGGAGCCGAGTCCAGTTATGAGCTACTACATCAGGATTTATGTGTGTAGATATATTTTAATCAGTGAACTCATTGATTTCAGTAGCTCAATAAATAGCTTAGGCTTAGTAAAGAGACTAAGTTAATGAGTCCATTCTTCAGCTCTGACAGGAGTGCTCAGGCTGGCTTCCAGACCTGGTATCTATGCCAAGCTTCGTGCTTCACCTGCAGATTCCAAAAGGAAGGGATTTGGTCCCTGGTGCAGGCCTGTGGCATTCGAGGGATGATACCCTTCTGCAGGTTTTGAGTTGCCAGTATAATTCAATTAATGCTTTTCAAGAAATATTTCATGAAGTCCTATATGAAAGGCAAACACAAGCAGCCAGGAAACAACCTTTACTTTTGTGGAAATCGTGCTGAGCTGGAGTTGTCTGAGAGTATAGGCTCTACACTATCAGGAATTTTATTATCTGCCTGGAGCAGATCCCTTTTTTGTTATCTGCTTACCACATTGTGTAGCCTGAAATCTGCTTTGGATGCCATACACAGAATAACTTCAGCATTTATTTCAAACAGTGGAGGTTTCTTATTGAGCTAGTAATCATCTACTTAGCCTGCCTTTTGAAAGCACACACACCTCTTCTTTTACACTGCCCAGGGACCTGCTGGGTCTGACCCTGGGGTTTGGGTTGGATGCTCAGGGCTGGGAACCCCAGTGCTGCTGTGGAAGTTTCTAATGGGCCTTGAGCTGTCTAGTCATATAATGGCTATCAGTAGGGCAGCAAAGAGCATCAACAGGGCATGGAACTATACCAAAGGTGGGGAGCTTCTTCAAAGGTGGGATGAAAGAAAAACTTTAAAATGAAGAGTGTGGCAATGCTCTGACAACTTGTTTCTCTGCTTTGATGTCACTTGTTGAAGATGAGCCTGTTGAAACAAGCGGCAGCTTAGTCCTTATGTGTCAGAGTAACGCTAGGAGGGTATTTTGTGAAGACTTCTAAAGAATAAAAATCTTTGCTGCTCCTCTTTTCAGTACAGCAAGGACTGGTACAGGGACTCCTGCTGTGGGAGGGGAGGGGCAGCAGGGAGTCAGGAGGACTCATCTGGTGTGGGTCGACTTGACCAACAGACAGGCTGCTCTGGAGAGCTGAGCTTCTTCACACCACGAGAGGTTTTGGGAGACGGCAAGAAGCAGCAGACTGCTGGCAGCTGACAGTTCCTGTTAGACTTGCTTTCCTGATCAGAAGCTGCTTCATGGCGAGAGAAACATAAACTTTATGTGGTAATTCCTTGGCAGGCTTGCGTGGTACTTAAAAGACGTGTCCCTGATGAGCTGCTCTATACTCGCTGTATGGGTTCAGTCAGACACCTACATCTCAGAATGAAATAAGCTAATGATGTAAACCAGACCACGCTTTAGTTTGTATTCAATGGAAAAAAAATCAGAATGGGTTATGGTATCGCTATTATTTTAGTGATATCTTTGGTTACACATGCATCTGTCAGGACCTGGTGCAAATAAGCAGAAAATAACATGACACACAGGATCTGATGTATTTGCCCTTCTGTAGTTGATATAATAGATTCCTCCTCATCCCCAGGTACTCAGGCTTTCCTTCTTAATCATTTTTTTCATGCACCAACTGTTGAAAGCCTGTCTTTTTCTGACATTTTTTTTTCTTTTAACTTACCTTTAGTGTATGATTTCCTAGGGATTTTGTTTGTTTACATAGGAACAAACTGAACTGGCAGTGCCCTCAGGGGGCTGGAGACACATACGGCAGGGGGGGGACCTCTGGCTTGAGCAGAGACCCTCTGCGTGTGCCAGCACTTTATTAGGATGAAGGTTTTTTTGATGGTGAGTTTCATAGACAGTCAATGAAGATGCTTGTGGGACATACGCTCCTGCCTGCAGTATTTCCATCCTTGTTTCTTTCTCATTTTCTTTCTTTTCTTTCACATCTCCACCATCAGGAGCTAGCCTTCCCCCCACTGTATGCTTTTATGTCTGTGTGACAGCAAGTCTTGTATCCTCTGCAGTTTCCCTATCCCATTCCCAGTTATCTCCTTTCACTGTCTCTATTCTAAGTTCATCTAGTCACAATCCTCAAGCGTTGGATTCACAACCCTGACAGTTACAGCCTTGCTCAATGTAAGTGCTGTATATATGTTTTTAGATTTACAAATAAGCTCAAGCAACATGCTGGGATTGTAGGTGGGAATCCCACAGCTCCAGCCTCCCACGCCGCACAGCAAGGCTTGTCATGACACAACTCCCAACAAACATTGTTTTTATAGGGTGGTGCTAAATATGCTTATGCCAAACACAAAAGGAATCTGTTTCAGCACATGGCCTCCCACTGTCCAGTCAGCCTTCAATTTGGTGCTTGCCTCCAGACATTTAAAGCAGCCTGCTTAGACTTTGGGTTCATTCCTGGGGAATGGAAGGTGACCCATACGCCTCCTCCCCACCCCACACCTATATACAAAATCCCCCAGGGGAAGATGACGTGTCAGTAAAATAGAAAAATTAAGTGGGAAATACTAAATGGTGGGAAGAACTAGGGCTGAGTCAGCCTTCTTCACCTTTAGACTGGGAGATCAGCATAATCTCCAGAGCCATGATGTAAGGGCCTGGCTCCAAGTGCTGCTTTCTTTGCCTTGACAGAAGTCAGAGATGCAAGCCTGATAAATACTGTACTGGGTTGGATCTTTTGCTTGCACTGGTTTTGTATTGGTGTTGCAAATGGAATTAATCCTGGTTTATGCTGGAATAAATCAGGGGAGAGTCTGTGCCATGGTATCCTGATGTCTCAGTAAGAAGTCTAATCTGAAGTGCAATAGATTTAAAATCCTAGTGAACTTACTAGGCGCTGGATCACGGACAAAGTTAAAGTTTACGATGACTCGTGCAGTTTTTGTATCAAAAGTGGGTTAGTTCTTGAGTCACTAACAAATAGCAATAATTACTCATGGAAGAGACAGAAATTGGTGGTCAAAGGTGAGATGAATCATGCTGCCAGTGAAGCTCGGTTTTGCTACCGACCTATGTCTTCCTAAGCCTTTTCCTGAAGAAATAGCAGTTCTCTGAAAAGCAGCTGGGAGAATGGCTTCAGGGGAGCCTACATCTTTATACGACCAACATTTTGCAAACAAAAGCATCTTGCTCTTGTTTAAAACCAGCATTTTTCTCTCTTTGTTGCCAGACCCAAATATACTTGTGGTTCTACATCCTTACACATTAACTTTGCACGGTGTGAAGCTTGTAACCCCAGGCTGTGGACCATCAGGGCTGTTCCTCCAGTGGTGCCCGGGAGGACCTGCAGCGTGGAGCAGGTTGTGAGGTGCCACGTTGGCTGCTGTCCCTCTGCCAGGAGGGGCATGGCATCATATTATTTCCTCCTTGCTCTTCATTTTCATCACTTTATTAAAGGTACTGCCGGCCAAATTGTCACCTGTCACTTTGCCACCTGCAGCACTTTAGCTACAGGTAAGCTCTCTCCACAAAGGCAGCGCCAGGTCTTTGCCAACATCACCCGAATTCACAGTCTGTTGAAGATCCGAGTCCACTGAAGTCCTCACAGGGAGTCACACACCGCGGACCCTGGGGTCAGGAGCCAGCTATATGGGTTCTTCGATGTGGGAAGGACCTCTTGCTGGATTGCTCACTCATCCTTTAGTTCAAGCCAGTTGTTTGAGGGAGAAGATAAATCTGTTTAAAGCACAGGCAGGTTAATATGTGCTAAGACCCCCTCTCAAAACAGCAGCACTTCTGTGGGCTCGGCACGCACAGTCCCAAGATAATAAATCCAAATGTTTCAAGATGTTGTTAGACAAAAGCAGATGAAACAGCGCAGGGGAGGAGATGCGCCGTGCTGGGTGACTGTAAGCTGGCTGGCACATTATCTCATGGCATTCCTCATACAATATTCCTCGTGTAAGGAAAGTATAATGAATAAACCAGTGACCTTAAGCGCAGCCTTGAGGTGAAGCAAGCAGCAAGGCTTGAAGCAGTACGTGAAGGAAGCTCTGTGCACAGGACTGATCCTTCTCAACTTCCCTTTCCCCCAAAACATGATTTAAAAACCTATGTCGTGAAATTTCTCCCGCAGAAAGAGTATCCTTTGGGAGTTCATTTGCAGTATTATGAGCAATGCCACATATTCATCTAGCAAGCAAAAGCATTACAAGATTACTTAATACAATATTTAATAAGCCACTGTGATTATTAGTGGGTAATACCGAGAATGGGTGGTGTTAAAATATTTCTTATGGAAAGGAGAGCAATGCTGCTATTATCTCAGATGAATACAACAAATTTCAAGTGTGAAAATCTTAAGAAATGGATCAGCCAAGGTAATTGTTAAATTAGGTCTTTGTCTCAAAGAGATAGCCTGAGGGAACACATTTTCTCTTTGCCTGGGGAGACAGGTTATTTTCAGGTATTTGGCCATTTACCACTGAATGCTGATGTGGTGTGGAGATAAAAGCATTTTCAAGATACATTTCTGCATGATATCATTGAGGTTTGGGAGATGTAAACCATCCCAGGAAGGCTATTTTAAATCTAACTGCAGCAGATTGATGATCTTTGTTGACAGACATAGATTTTTTTTTCTTTACAGTTGTTGTTTTCCTTATTCTGATTTCTGAGAACGTGGGAGGTTTTTGTTCGGTCTCTGCCTTGGAACACTAACAGTCTTCCTCAGGTGAGCTGTTTAGTAAAGGATTGAGCATGTCTGGTGGGACAAAGTTTGTGATGATGGAGGTGCCACCAATGTGCAGGGATGACTGAATATTAAGAAGGAGCTTCCAGAGGAAGTTAGAGCTCTTCCACAGTAAAAATGGTAAAATATGCCAAGTACAGCAGTAAGTATTAGAAAGCAGGACAGCGTAGAGAAAAATATTTCAAAGTCTGGGAACTATCTGAGAAAAGAGATATAAGAAATATTAGTTAAAGGCTATTCCATTCCCTTTCATCTGAATCCTTTCCTCCAAAACCTTTTTGAAATTTTTTTTTTTTGAACACTCATCTTCTTTAGGACTGTCTACCTCTGAGCCGGGAGAAAACTTTGCTGTTTCTAAAGGCTCAACACAATCACGAGTTAAAAAATAAACCAGACCGATCCACCACCCCAAACCCAGTCCCTTTAATTAAAGCTACTTCAAAAACCTTTTCTTACAGTCTGTTGAAATTAATTTTTAATCGTTTCTTCCCCAATGTGCATGATAGTCCTTGTTTCTTCTCTGTTCTGCAAACTAGAAAATCGTAGATTAGTTGTTATCACTATTGCATGCAGCTGACAGTTGGCCCAAAGGTAGCAGTGCCCATGACGCAGGCACCCACATGCATTTTGACGTTTTAGGCATTTTAAATAAAAGCGAGAGAGGTGGCGACTAAAGAGATCACCTAGCGTGATTAACACTGAACCCAATGACTCTCATAATTGTAATAGGCAAGGATTTTCCATTGCACTTTCGCCTCTACAACGGGCATATCTGTTTTTCCTGTGGAAATGGTTGAAGTATTGCTAGCCAGACGTAAGACATGGCCTCTGTGTCCTGCAAGGAGTGGGATGTCCTGGACACAAGTCACGTACATCTGATCGCAGGACGAGCCAACACTGATGAGTTTTCCATGGAGGCTGGAAGGTCACTCATTTAGCTCCTCTCTCTGCCAGTGCAGGACACTTCCCCACGTTAAATCTCTCTAGTGTGGTATCAGGGCAGGTTTCAGGTGGAAGTGGTTTCCCTTGCAGAAACCGTGCTTTACTTGACTAGATAAATGCTGAGAAAGGAGAGAGAATCGCTCTCCCATAGCCAGGAGATACGGTGTGGGGATCTGCAGCTAGAAGTCGATGTCACAAGACTCTCTCAAACCAGAAATGTTACTGTTTACTGAAAACCAGCAATAAACCAGAGGAAGAATGGGACACTTTCTACCAAATAGCAAAGGCACCATGGCAAAACCTCTGCCTACACAGCAGTTTTCACACTCGGATGACGCAGATGCTGGAGCCCATTTGTGCGAGTTATCAGGGCAGTCTGGTGACAGTGAGTTTGCTCCCCCGCTATCAGCCTTTCCTAGTAGCCGTTGTGTTCACCTTATGGTTTGAGTTCACATACGAAGTGGCTAACAACCCTGTAAGAACTTGCTCTTTGTGTGTAAAGATGAATTGTATAACCTGAACCCTCCTGATCTCTGGATGCTATAAATGCTTCTATGTCCTTGGCACACATATTGCTTTTGCAAACAAGGCCCATTCAGTGCTCACCTTGAGCGAAGGCACCAGTCTCTGGGCTATCTGCACCCACAGGCTCTTTTCACCTTCCTAGGAGAGAGGTCACCTCTGGGGCACCGGCAGCATCCACTCACCCCATTCCTGCCTCCCATTTGTGTCATTCCCCAGTGCCCTGGATGAGCTCAGCCTCTCACTGTACAGACAAACAAGAAGTCATTTGCTCAAGGGTCAGTGTCAGCCCTCACAAGTGGTCGATTCATCTCATTTTTGAGCTGCTTTCAACCAAAGCTTCTGAGCACAGCTCCTCAAGAATCAGTAACAGTAGCAAAGCCACTAGCAGATTTTTTGGAGTGTCTGGCTTTCAAAGCTCTCCAAGAAAACACATCCTTTTGGATGAGTTTTTATGTGCCTTAGATTTCTTTCTTTCTTTCTTTCTTTCTTTTTTTTTTTTTTTTTTTGGTAGCTTTCTCATTGATCTCATTTTTTGAAAGTATTTTTTTGTTTTGAGATGATTCATACTTGGTTAGCAGTTTGGAGTGTGGCATGCTCGGATATATTGTGAGCATGGTTCTGAGGGGGAAAAGGCCATTACTTTATGTTAGAAAGAGAACAGATGGAGGGGAGGAGAAAGTCAGGGCTTCTACCCTGTGGGTGAACGAGGAAACGGATGCCCAGTGAACTCGTGCTTTGCTAAAGACCCCAGCTGCACTGATTGCACTGCTGGCAGCAGGGGTTCTCAGCACCCTCCTCTACCTGGGACCTCTCCGGGTGGGCTGCGGGCAGGGAAGGGCTGTGAGGGGTGTGTAACACTTGTGTAGAAGGACAAGAAGGACCCTCTCGGTGCCAGCAAGGGTACGTAGTTAGAGGGGAGAGGATCCCTTAGCCTCCAGGATATGTGTGCTTCAGCTTTTCCATTTGCTTTCATCCCTCACCCAGGAGCACTAGGAACCTCCTTTCTCCCGAGCGAGTGCCACCCACGCTTTTGCCAGGTGGGTGACTTAACAGACCCGTGCAACAACAGGAGGCTGGCCCTGGTGGTACGCCTGCCAGCGGCACTATGTAAAAGCCCACCAGCCAGCCCAGCTGCCCCCGCAGAGCTGAGGGGTCTCTGCTCCCAGAGCTGTGATGCCGGCGCCTGGTGCTGCCCTGGCCTTGCCTGGGTGTCTCTGCCAGCAGCAACCAGTTTGGGAGCTGGAGCTTCTGGAGTGACTGGTGGCCAGCTGGCGTGGCCGCAGGGTGGGCAAGGTCCCCAAGGGCGGTTTAACCTCCAGAAGCTCTGTGACTCGGTGGGAGGGTCACTGGGGCAGCGAGGCTGATTTTTGTGGTTTACACTTCTTGAAGGAGACGGAGGATTTTACAAGAGGACGGACTACTGCTTGCGTCGTGAATTGTCACTCCTCCCTCAATCTCAACTGAATCCCACTTTGTCAGAAAAGTCTTCCAGCTTTAGACGTATATATCCCACCTTTTCTGTTTTAATTTTCTCATTCAGTCGTGCTTTGATGCCGGGTTGTGTCAACCTTTTACTCAGAGCTTCCTTTTCATTGCAGACGTGGAGTACCGGCACGGGGGGCGGCAGGTGCCGCGCTCCGCCGCGGCCGGTGTTAGCGCGCCCCCTAGTGGACGCACCAAAAATGACCGGTGCCACTGCCTGGATGAGTGACAAAAATAGCCCCAAATTGGGGTGGGAAAGGGGGGGGGGGGGAGAAAACAAACAAACAAAACCACCCCCACCCCGCCCCCCGCAAAGGACGGCCACGTTTTCTTAAACTTTGCCACTGAAAGAAGATTTTAAGGTGATTGTTATGAGAAGGGATAAACATGGGCAAATTGCCTGTTGGGTGTCTTTTGCAAAACTCTTTAAAGCCCTTTTATTTAGACTTTTTTTTTTGCACTGAAATAATGAGATTGTTTTACATATTGTCACAAGTATCATCTTGGGAGAGAAAAAGATTTGACTCTTTTTGAAGTACCTTCTGGATGTTCAGGAAGAAAAAAAATAATCTGTTGTGATTTCTTCCTCAAGGAGAAGGCATAAATATTTTATTGAAATGACACTTTTTAATTTTTCAGTCTATTTCAAGAGATTTCAAGAGATTTTTCAAGAGATTTAAACAATTACAGCCAGGAAACAGCCAGGCTTTGTGCTCTAACAAGCATTGCAGGTACCACCTGCTTTGGGCTGGGGACAGCATGTGCCACTCATTACTGTCATTACTCATAATTAGCACCTCTTGTTAGGGGCAGAGCAGAAAGGATCCGGGTTGGTGGCCCCTCCAGCACAAAGGTGCGTGTTGAAGCTGCTGTGTGCTCTGCCTGTGTGTGAGATGCCTGGGTGTTGTCTGATGGAGGTCTGCTGTCTTTAGCTGCCCTGAAGAACTAATTTATAATTAATGTTTTCTTGTTGCTGCTACTGTGGCAAGTCTTTGTGGAACAGCCTGCGGCAGCCTCCGCAGCGAGCTCCTCTCTGCGTGACTTGGTGGTCTATTACTCCACATTTTCCTGTAGGATCAACAGTGTAATCCTGTGTGGCAAGAAGTGCTCCTTTGTGTAAATACAAACATCTATGAAGTTTTGGGGGTGAACCTCCAGGAGAACCGATGCCACCAGTGGGGCATACCTCCTGTTGCCAGCCCCTTGCTCAGTTTGTTGTTAGGAGTGGCTGCAGGCAGGAGTTAGACTACTGGAATCTGGTTCCTTATGGATTTGTGCTGTATCTCCTTTCATCCTCTCCCATGTCTAACCACTACGCAGAAGCTCTGTGCTCATCACGTGTCTATGCTGCTTCGGTAGAGGGGATCCGTCCTTAGATCTGTAGTGCAGCTTCCATGTACAACCTACAAACGTTTTTATTCTCCAGATGTGGTTTTGTGCTCTGTCATTGGAGGGTCTCCTCTTTATCTTGTGAGGCTAACTCTGTCTGATGTGGAGGTTGACGTAGCAGTGCTCTTCTGCATAAGCTCTAGATGAAGATCAGTGTGTCTTGGGTCAGGAAGAGAGAAGAAAAGAGATGGGGGGGGGTGAAGAAAGGCAGTGCTTAAGGCTGAGTGACAACCTGGTGTCGCTACAGTCTCATATTCCCTGGAATTATAAAGCAGTTTCAGAGGGAGGGCAGTAACGTGGTTTTAAGTCACAGTGAAGCTGGTCCTACCTCTGTCAGGCAATGGAGGATCCCCCGTTGGGCATTGCCTACTAAATGTTTCTGAGCAGGGCTGCCTGAAGCTTTAACAACACTTGTAACTTTCCTGGATGGCACACACTAAGTTACTATCTTGTGGCACTTTAGTCGGGATTTAAATTATAACTGAACTAAAGGAGTTTGTCATGTTCATGGATTGCTTGACGAAAGTATGAAACCACTGAAATGTATGGAATTACCTCTTCCTGGGTATTCAGTGCAGAATAAAAATGTTTGGATCGCTTAGTCACACCAGTCTTGCTATAGATAACACCGTCTGTGGAAAACTACTTCTTTTGCAAAGAACTACTAAAACATTCCAACAAGCTTTGGCTTCAACGCACCAGTAAGACTCATGAGCGCAGTTCCAGTGAGTGGTGCTGATGGAGTTCCCCACTCCCTTGTCTTCGTAGAGAAGATGCTTTTTCAAAAAAAGCTGGGATTTCTTCTCTCCTAGCCTGTGGATTTTCTCCAGATGGAATTGAAACGGAGGGTTTTCAATGACTGTTCTGACTGTCCTTCATGGGAACCGTTTTTCCAGAGATGGTGCTGAATTCAGCTGCTCGCAGAAACCCTACAAAAGGATGCTCTGTGTCCTGGAGAGCAGAACAACGTGAGTTCAGGCAGCAGCGAGTCTTACGGTTGGGCTGGATCACAGCTGACTTTTTCTCTCCATCCCCAGTCAGGGGCATCTTGCAGTGATTCCTCCAAGCAGAACAAGGTTTGCAGGTGGAGCAAGCTGTTGGTTTTGTAGAGGCTCCTTTGCTGTGTGTGCAGACAGACCCTGTAGTTCAGTCTGTATTTGGCTGTATGTGGTCGCTATATTAATAAATGTTCAAACTTAGTAGCAACCTTTTCATCTTCGCTAGAAGGAACTGGATCAGGTTCTTAGGGAACTGAACCCACCCGTTGAAGCTGTCTGCAGGTAGCCCTGTTATTTTCCTTAGAAGTGAGCATCATCTGTGGAAATTACTTCTGTATTTGGGACTCAGGTTCAGGGAAGCTAAAGCCTAACACCCTGCCGTGGGCAGGTGAAGGGCATATCAGTGAAGCCTACAATGCATTGCCTGCTTATCTTAAGATTTGCAAAATTTGACTTTTATTCAATTGATTTTTGCAAATGTCTGTAGTGGTATTAATTGCCTTACTCGACTGTGCAACCCAAAGTAATCACCATTAATATGTTAATTAAGAGAATTACATATTTTCACAAAGGAATAGAGTATATGGGCTAATGATGCCCAGTCTCTGTTCTTTCCACATTTGAGTTGTAAATAGTGTACGGGAAGTGAAAGCAATTTACGCGATTATGTAGCCAGTGTAAGCAATTGGAGCGGACAGCTAGCGGCTGCCTGGGAAACGCTGTTATGTGCCTCGTGTACACTCCTAGGCAGGCAGTTGACTCCAGAAATCCAAAGAATCCATAGAACACCCCAAAATACATCACCCATAGGGTTTCCCTGTTGTTGTTTTTGTTGTTTGAGGCTTAGGGTCTTTTTTTTTTTTTTTTTTAGTTTCTATTTTTAATTAGTAGTTTATAACCTTGCAGCGAACTAGGAGTGCAATGCAACCTGCTAATTGGCAATCACAAACCTCTGTGCCCCGCCTCCTAACATCGTGTCAACAGTGTAAACAAACGCTCCTGAGGCTGTCATGAAGTGGAGCTGATGGGGGGACTTTGATGAAGTGGAGCTGATGGGGGGACTTTGAAGCACTGGTAAAGTTTTGGTTTTAAGTTCAAAAATCAGTGTAGTCCCACATTATTTTCTTTTACAAGTCCTGGCAAATACTCCTATTGACCAAGAGCATTTGTTTGCGAGGCTGAGGATGAAAAGCTGTAATGCATTTCTGAGCACAGGTGACAATCCTGTATCTGAAGGTTTCACAGCATTGGAATGACTGGGGTGTTGGAAGAACCAGGTTTGAAAATAGCAGGCTCAAGGAAGGGCAGTTCAGAAGAGCATCCATGTAGGTAGCTGAAAGAACTCCAGGGGACAGGCTCAATTTGGGCTGAGTTTTAGCTAAAGCACAATAAATAGGATTTTTAACAAAGCATTTTTAGACTCTGTTGAAAACAACTATTTCCCTTGAAGGAAATAAAACAGTTGCAAGCTTTTCACTAGTTCTAAGCTAAGCTCAGTGTCTCACATTTTGCTTGTGTGGTGGGAAACTGCATACAATTAACTTTGGAAACCTCACTAGGATTTAATCATCAGTGAATTGAACTACTTAGGTCATTAAGCATTCAGCTGTTCTGCCATCTCAGTGTAAAAGTGGGTGCCTGCTTTTCATGTCAGCTAGTGAGAGAATGCTGGAGAGCAGAATACAGAATTAATTGGAAAATTAGCATAGATTGAATTGCACTTGTGGAAGCTGTAAGTAATTTGGCTAGGAAGACTGGAAGCGCTTACTGGGGGATGCAGCAGTGTGGAGAGCAGGCGTGGATTATAAATGTACGGAGGATGTTCTGGAATGTGGTACTTCCAGAGCTGGAGAACAGGTGGAATTCATGACAGTGTGTAACGTGGCGTTATTAAAGCTGTGTAACAGTCTGTCCGTGTGTCGTGGCCCCCCGCCCCCCGCCGCCTTCTTTTTTCTCTCCGGTGGCTTTGTGTTTTGGGGTTGGTGTAATGCAGAGGGCGACTTTCACTGATGGCAAGTGTGTGTCAGCCGACTATTGACTAAGGGCGTGATTCTATTAGTTTACCTGGGGGCAGAGTTTTTAGTAGGACCTGTAGCAATAGGGCAAGGGGTAATGGCTTTAAACTAAAAGAGGGTAGGTTCAGGATAAATACAAGGAATAATATTTTTTTTTGTGCTGAGGGTGGTGAAACTGGAACAGGTTGCCCAGAGAGGCTGTAGATGTCCCATCCCTGGGAACATTCAAGGTCAGGTTGGGTGAGGCTCTGAGCGACCTGACCTAGTTGAAGACATCCCTGCTCACTGCGGGGGGCTTGGACTAGATGGCCTTTAAGGGTCCCTTCCAACCCAAGCTGTTCTATGATCCTACTTAGGAACCATTTTGCTGAAAAAGATAGTGAGTTTCTGTATAGTTAGTAGGTGCCACTGAGAAGGGGTAACGCAGCTGAAGAGCGAGCAATGGTTGTAATTTCTTCTTAGTCCTGGGGCTTATTTTTAGTCTTTGTATGGGAGTATCTATATTCTCTTTTCAAGTCTGCAAGTCTCCCCATAACCACAGTATAGTAACTCAGCCTATTGCCCACGGAGACTGTTCTTCTGCACTTATGCTCTGACAGAGGAGGTAGTGGAGAGCATTCCCAGGTCATTTAAGAAACGTTTCAGTCACAGACACACAGCTCTGTAAGATGATAGGCGTTTTGATGTTTATGGTGTTAAAGCCATTACAAGGCTCTTTCTTAAACTGTTTTGGCGACACTCTGAATATGATTATGACTGTTAGCAATAATGTTGTTTGTAAAGTAGATGCTGGATCATGTGAGTTGTCTATGCAATTGGTAGGATATGGCTGATAGGAGTACACTTGTGCTAGAGAGCGGGTTGCATTTTTGTAGAATCTTCTCATGTAATGTTTGCTTGAGGTGACTGCACGTGTTTCTTGAAAACAGTGTTATGTCTGTTTTCTCTTTCAAATTCTGCAAGGTTTTATGCTACGTAAGTTGCACAAGATAGTATGTTCTTCAGTTATTTTGGTGGGAGAACCAGCAACACCTTAGCTGACTTCCTGATACCTCCACATTTTGGATGTGGAGGTTTGAAGGACAGCTGTAAATGCAACTGCTTCAAAGATGCAGCATGGAAATGCAAAACTAAATTTATTTCTAATAGATTTCAATGAACTATCTGCTATTTAGTTTGGTGTTGCCAAGTTAGCTTAATTTCTTAGCTGGAAGCATGTCTCTGAAAATCTTGTTGAAGGAGAATGGTTTGGAAGGTATGCTTCTAAACATCTCTATATGTGACTATTTGGTGGGGTTTTTTTGGGTGACTTTTATCTATAGATGGAGTCATGAGGTGTAGGTATGGTAAAACATTTTAAGATTTCACATGCTTTTTGTTTTGAGACCTGTTGAGTTTGATGTGTAGTGATAGGGATGATATTGAGCTAAGCAGAGTAGATGACTGTGTTGATGGGGTGACACCTCAGGATCCTCGCTGGTGTTAAGGAACATCACAGTGTTCCCCAGTGTGGGTTTGTCAAAGCTTTGAGAACAGTATTGGGTCTTCCAGGCTTCCAGCAGTTTAGCTGGGAACCATCACTTGGTATTTCTGGTTTCACCCTCCAAAGGAGCAAACAGGATTCCTTCTAAGACCATACTGAGCTCCCCTTGGATTCTGGCAGCACTTCAGGTTTGGGGACCCATGCCAAGGAGCTCTCTGGAATTCTCTGACAGAATGGGGTGAGAGGGGAGAAAAAAAGACTTGATTTTTTTTTTTTTTTTTTTTTTTTTTTTGCTTCTTGTAGGCAAAACAATTCTTTTGTTTAGGAATTTCCAGAATTTTTTTTTATTATTCTTCAGAAAAATCTCAAGTGGTTGAACTTTTATTCCATATTGGAGTTGGGTTGTCTTCAATGTAAAGCGTTTTCCAATGACTTCCAACTGGCTGTAAGCACAGAAGGGCTGGGAAAAATTAGGTTACGTGTCATATGTATTTGTAAGATTGGTTTCTGCTGTTCTCTGTTAAGCTACACCCTTCAAATGTTAAAATAGATGAAGAAAAGGAAAGACTTGCTACACAAGTGATCATATTTATTTGCTAGGTATTATCACACTGGTCTTTTGGTATGTGGCAAGGTAGCACAGATGTCCAGTTCGTTGCCAGCTCTTGTCTGTAGCATGACGTTACTCCGCACGCTACACAACATGAGGTGCATGCATTCCAAGAGACACATGATGATATTTTAATGGGGGAAAAAGTTAATTGCCAATTGAAGTGTGAACATAGCTTTCCTAGAAATATGACTGGATGGAATATGCTTCAGGAAACTGGAAAGGGATGTTTTGTATATTTTTTATAGGACAATTGAGTGCAGTTGTGACTAGTGTCAAGTTAAAGGTTCAGCCTTCTTGGCGTTTGCATGGGAAGCCGTACGTGACTGTCTTCTATCGTTTCAGTTCTGTGGCTTCATCCACATTGCAGCTGAGCAATGTGATTCTGTGCTGTTTAATATTGCCCGAGTAACACAGAAAAAGCCTGTAATGCAGGCTTTGCCTGTGCTTTGGGTGACGTATAGCATCTTTAGTCATACTGTGCCAGTGTAAGTTGAGAGGTGCAGCGCATAACCTGGTCTGCTGTCATACTAAAGGACAGCTGTCACACTTTTTGTCCCCATTATAGGTAAAGAAACACACAGTTTTGAGTTGAGCAATAAGGAATAAATTTTGAACGTTAAGCATGGCATTCTATGGTGCAAGGAAAAAAAAAGTAATAAAATGTAAATGAGAGTGTGCTATGGAAAGCTTCTCTGGAAACTGGGAAAATTATAGGAGATTCTTCTGTTGGGGTTTGGAGAAATCGGGAGTATAGTAAGTGTGTGTGTATGTATAAAAATATTTCTTCAGTCTTGAGGGGAAGAACTAGAAGAAAATCAAAATGAAACAGAAATGGACAGAGTTGTTACAGAGAACGAAATTTCCTATGCTGGTTTGTTCTGAGCAAGTGAAATGTATTTTCATGCTTTTGTGTTGAGTTTGGAACAATTTGTATTTTCCTCACACTTTCATTTTTAAGTAGCTGATATTTATGATATGACTTTTCTATTCATTTTATAAAAACTGTATTTAAAATATACTTCAGTAAAAATGGAAAATGTATTTCTAAAGCATAAGTATACATATAAAGTTCATGTAAAGTGTAGGTGTTGAATATTTTTATTCAGGTTGCTGGTTTTGTCCACATATGAATGTGTGTATACATACATATGTAAAAGGTTAATGGATAGTCTGGATTTTCCAATATTGCGCTCTACGTTTTCAAGCATATTTTAAGGCTCAGCACGTCTCTCACATTCTGTCCCAAAGCCATAGAGACGTCTTTGTCCAAGGATGTGTATACGTTTATGGAGGGTGTGAAGTTTTTTACAATTTCCTTGGCAACCTAACAATATTTACACCACCACAGTTTTCTTATGCAGTAAACATTTGCTGTTCAGCTGGCTAGGGCATCCCTGCTCCTCTCCCTCTGAGCTGTGTGACTGTGTTATCCCAGATAACACTTTTGATTTGTCATTTACTGGGCATATGCATGGATAAAGGAGCTGTTTGATCTCTGTGGGTTTTTTTTTTCTTTGCTTCATGGAAATGCAAGCAAGAATTCTTTGTGGTCCCATAAAAATTTTGTCAGGGGTGCTTATAGGAAACAGGGAAGACTTCCCTGGCAAAATACTAATTCTGTGGCTTTTCTTGCTGCTATTTCATATTTCCTATGAGAAGTCTTCCCAAATCCTTCAAAGTCTTTTTTTCTTCATTTGCTGAGGGCTGCTTCAGTTCTTCATTCACACAGCTTTTCTGCTTTTCAGAATGAACTCTTCAAAATCCAGAAGATGTCAGCATTTGTGCCTAAGTACATAATCAGAGGATACACTCAGATAGCTGGAGGAGGGTGTCTTTGCTGAGGTCACACAAGGAGAGATGCATGCTTTTGGAAGGGCCTCTCAGGAGCAGGGGCACCAAGACTGTGAAGGTTTCTCTTCTACCTTACTTGGGATCTAGGCTGGAAAACCAGCAGGAGTCACCTTCCCTCCTCTGCAGGATGGCACTTCTGTTTGTAGTGTGCAGTGGAAGCTGGAGGCATGAGGCAGCCCTGGAAATGTAAATAAATAATAATAATAGAGAACATCATTCTTACAAAAAAAAAAATCCCCAACCCAAAAACAAACAAAAAACAAAACACAAAACAACCACAAACCAAACAACTTGGAAAACTACTAGTCAGTGAAGATTTACTTTTGAGTTTCATAATAGCTAACCCTCCTCCTCTGGCCTGGGAATGCTATTTATTTTATTTTAAAGTTAATGTAAGCCTGCCTTGTAACGTAGCTAACAGTTCCAGAAGTTCACGGTTCTGCCGCGGGTGTTGGTTTGTCCCTGTGTCAATATGTGTCATTGACCACGCGGTATGAACACAGCCTGAACTTCTCTACCCCTTTTCTTCACGATTGCCTTCTGCCCCGAAGGAAGCAGCAGCAAATTATTCTTTCTGGAGGGGAGATACTTCATTATGGGAGCACACAAAAGGCAAGGGCTACCTCAGCTGGCAGAGGAAGGATAACAGGGATTGCAGGATGCCACAGAAATAAAGGGTGGACTGCTTTGCAGGATGCCTCATAAATAGAAGCGTGGACTGCAGCATTTGTTAGCGCCAAAGGGACCATACGGAGCGGGCACCGGAGCCTTGGTGATGGAGGTGTGCTCCAGCCTCCCAGCTGGTGGGCTGTGCGTGCCACGTTTGGAAAGCAAATCTGGCAAGAACATTAGGTAGTCAGAGAGGTAAACGTGTCCCACAGTCATAGTGGTAGATGAGCGCAATTTCAGCTTGCTTCTGCTCTTGCTTCCATGGGTCATTCTTTAGTTATCTATGTTGTGTCCATCCATATTAGACTGTAAGGTCCTCGGGGTAGGAACTTGTCTAAATGATGCATTGCTATGCTCACCTATGACACTGTGCAAATAATTAACTGATGTAATTATTGTCCCTGTAAAACACCCTCGCCTGACATTGCTACTAGGCAGTTACTATCATCTGAATGCATTTGTGTCAACCAGACTAAAACCTTGAATCCAAAACCAGAGGAGGCTAAGCCCTCATTCGCTAGCATGTTCTATTACTTTGAAACATTTGTCGAAAGAAACCAAAACTTTACCCGTTAAACTTCTCCTTAAATACTTCCTGGGTTAGAACGACCAAACAGCCTGGGGACCAATGCTTGTCAATGGTGAGCATCTGGGAGAAGCAGGCTCTAGCCCATGCTCTGCTAAATATTAAAAACACTTCTACCTGAGGCAGATTAAAACTTGCCAAGGTCTCACAACAGCCCTTGCTAATACATTACTTTCTATTTTACCATCTTCCAAGGTGCTCATCAGTAGAAGATGAAGTTTCTAGGGATCATGGCCTTCCACAGGTGCTGACCTCCCTGAATGCGCTGTCATGATGCTCAGTGTGTTGAATCAGGCATGTTGGCTCTTGGGAATTGCCCAGATCTGGAGCTGTGGGCAATCCCTGTCCCACCTGGCTCTAGAAGAGTTGCCTGGCTTTTTCTCATCCTTTTTCTTGGTTCCCAAAGTGGTGCAGTCCCTTGAGTATACGCTGACCTTACCAGAGCTCTATATACTTGCTGCCACAGAGTTAACATGAGGGGCAAATGCTTTTCTTTCACAGATCAGAGTAGGTAAAAGATCCCAAAGCCTTGAGGAAGGAGGGTAGAGCAGTCAAAAAGCTCTACCAAAGCTCTGCTCCTGCTACCTGAGCTTTTGGGGTACACTTGAGAACTTTTTCAGTACCTTTCCTTCCCAGTGCTCCTAGCAGGTCTGCAGAGGAGCCAACAAAGTGTTATTTTTGCAGAAAAGGAGCCCTGAGCTCTTGCAGAGAGCTAACGGGGGCCTGCTGGTTAGCGAAGGTGGCTGTCAACAGAGGGAATGTGCAAAAGTAACTTTATACCTAGAATGTGCAGGGACCAAACAGCATTAGTGTTGCAGAAAACCAACACAGACGTGTGCGTGCTTGTGCGTGTGGAAGCCTCGCGCCGTGGTTTCAGAGAAAGGGTGGTGTTTGCAGAGAGCCCGCTGGTGGCAGCAGGAGCTGGCTGTGCCAGGGCTGCAGTTCGCAGCCTGAAACCAGCACCCAGAGCGGTGGTCAAGCTCCTCGGCTGGAAGGGGTCATCTGGGGCTGCCGGTCACTGCATGAGTTATTGCCTTTCTTTAGCTCCAGTGGCCAGTGTAACACCTCAACAGCCCCCTAAAAGGAGGAAACAGCCCAGGTCGCCCTCTTCCTAGCTGAGCACCTCAACTGCCTAACTACAGAATCAGGCTTCTTTCACTTTGTTTACTTCTGAGTTTCACCTTCTTGGCTATCCACTGAAGCACCTTCAGGAGGGGGAATGGACTAGAATCCCCTCTGGCTTATTCCCTGCTTAGTGCTGAGGCACAGCTTGGGAGGAGGGCTGCCGTGGGTTTGTGCCCCTCTTGGGTGGAGGAGCCCCTACGCCTTAGTGCCCTTTTGCCGCCTGGGGCTTGGCGTGGGCATCTTCTGCACCGCAGATCCAGGCAGAGGGCTCTGTTCTGGCACAAGGAGACTGCCCTGCACTTCAGTTATGGACTCGGATGCTACATCTCATCGGTTGTCCTGCAACTACATAATGCTGTGCTGTTGATCCTGGGCTGAAGAGGTCTTGCGTGTGTATAGGCACTTGATTCAAAAAGGCCAGCGAGCGTTTTGTTGCAAAATTGTACTAAATAGGCTTTGTCACATGCATGTGCTTTAGTTTTTCAGCTCTCTGGGAAGCAGGTTGGTGTTCCTCTCATTTTAAAAATGAGGGCTGACTTTCTCCTGTGGGCTACAGCAGATGGTAGCTGTGCAGAGAAGAGAGCTGTGTGCTGTCCTCGGGCTGTGCTGCCCTGTTTTGGTGTCGCCTCTGTGTCAAGGTCAGAGGCCAAGCTCTGCAGCTCTCCCAAGCACATCTACAGCTCTACTGAACTCAACAGGATCAAACACTTCGGAGAGCAGGATTTGGTCCTAAATATGCAAAAGATTTAAATGGGTGATTTGAGACACCAGGACAAAAGAGAGACTTCTGAAAAGTAACAAAAGGTTGTGAAATTGCTAAGGGATTAAGTTGTTTGAATCATTGTTCCAGCTCTATTAAAAAAGGTATAAATTCATTTCAATTCTTAGCAGATTTCAAGCTGCCAATTTCTGAGCTTTCACAACCTTTGATGTGATTCCAGCTTTCTATGATGTAAGTGGATTATTTTTTCCTTAATTCTGAAGAGGTCATTTCCCTCCCAACCCCCTCCAGAAAAATACTGCAGCAATCACACTCTAACCGAACACTGATTTTTTTTTTTTTTTTTTTTTTTTTTTGGCTCATTGTGAATATTAACCCACTCTCCACAGTGGTCTATTTTTTGTATACTCTTTCAAGACTTGAGTGTAAGATGAAGATACCAGTGGTAAACTGCTGGTTTAAATAACAATGATCCTAAAACACACAATAGACCATGCACTCCAGTTCCAAACTGCATGCATAAAGAACAGTTAATCCATCCTTTAAATACAGCCAAGTTTGGAATGGAATATGGCAGCTTCTTAGCATGCAGAGCAGCAAAACACAATGTGGGCTGCAGCATGAGGATTATTTTATCCAACGGAAAGCAAAAGGGAAATGTAGACAGGAAGAATGCAATTATGTACCTGGACTTAATCCAAGACACCTGAACTGACATTTCTGTGCTGGAGGAAACAGCCCCAGAACCTTTAAATCAGGGCAAACAGTCCAGACTGTCCACCTTGTGCAGTGGCAGGGACCTCCAATGGTACCAGGGTCCTTCCTGCTGACATGGATAAGCAGGATCACTGCAGGTTCAGAGGAGACATCTGCCTATTGAACTAGTGGTGTTACAGCCTGTCTATTTCTAGCATGGTAATGCCTCTGATGGGAGCAATACAAGTTGTGAGAATTGCTGAAATCACAGTGCAGACAAGTGCGGTCGAAGATATTCGTGTGTATTTGGGACCAAAAATGATACAGCCTTTAACAGAGCACTGCAAGGGCAAACTTTGTACTTTCTCCATTTCGGACAGGTTGTACTTCCTTGTGGAGCATCAGCACCTTTTAAATTACACTGGCAACCAATGCCCCAAAGGGTCTGGTGGAGCATCCAGGAGCAGGGAGATGCAGAAAGCTTCATATGGGTGCTAAGGAAGGGCAACTACTCTGATGGGGCTATGACGGGGTGGACTTTCCTTCTTGGTGACTGGCACACTCTACAATGTGTTGTACTACAAGCCAAGGAGCTTGGCTCTTGTCTAACCCTAAAGAGTGGTTTAATTTTGCAGTGGAGCACAATTGCTGCAGATTAACCTCTTAGAGTAGACAACCTGCTTTGTCTTGCATAGCACTAAGTTTGTACTATCATGGCAGAGATGTGGAGAATTTGGGCAAATGCTCCTCTGGCTTCTCTGGTATGAGCTAACTTACAGGTGTGCTGAGGATCACCTCGTGCTGCTCTGGCAATGTTTACTTTTAGAGTTTTCTGTGCTGTAAGCAACGTCTTTGGGCTTGCTGTACTAATTGCAAAAGTTGCTCTCATGAGCAAAACAGCAGTTTGTGAATTTAGATGTTTAGCTCTTACAAACGCCTTATCAGATTTTAATGAGCAATCGTAACAAGTCTCATTACTTGAGACTCACCAGTGATTCTCCTCTGATTGCTCTACACTTCTTAGGGAAAGTCAGTACACAGGCTGTGAAGCTGATACTGCTGTGATAAATACATGCCTAATTTTGGGGATAGGTAGGAGTTTGGTTTTTGTGGCATGGAAAACGTTTTCTCTGCATAAGCATTTAATGAAAGAACTCAAATGCTGAGCAGATATGATTAATGTGCATTAGTGCAGACCTAAATTTTAGAAACAATTGAAATTGGAAGCTTTGCGCTAAAGATGTGTCCAGCTACCTTCAGGATGTTTTTCCTTAGGGAAAAGGATTGTTTAGTCTAACACCCCGTGTGCACTAGATGGCGCTATTTTATAGCGTGTGCAACTGTCATTTGTCCTCAACTGAGTTTATTACTGTGCAGGGAAGTTAGTGCTCAGATAGTGGTTACATTTGAAATACTGGTAAACAAAATCAACGTCTTGCACAGGATCTGATTACTGTCATTTAATATACAAACTGGCAAAATACTGAAACAACACTTGGTTAGGGATTTTGGCCTGGAAGCTGAAACCAAAGTCCATAGCTGAAGCTTTAAATCACACAAGCTAAACAAAAAATCAACGTTTTTGGAAGGCTTATACGGACCTTGAACCCTCACAACCCTCCTTAGCCCTTGGTCTGAGCAGCCATAGAAGCCGTGCAGGAGCATGACACCAGGGACAAGGAAACCCTATAGACATGCATGTATACCCTATATACCCTTGGGCGCTAACTGCCATCACGAGGCTCTGGATTTGCCCTAGAATGTACAGCATAACCATATGCTGCCTGGCTTTGTAACTTCACCGTGCTCATCTGTAAAATGAGGATTTCTCTTTATTTTCCCTCTTATTGGATTAGCTTGTAAACTGCAGCTACATTCAAGTTTCCCCTTTTTTTGGTTGGGGCCTCGCGACTGCTATTACTATGAATAATGCTACGTCGTCATGATGTATTATGGTCCCCAAATAGCCATAAGCTATATAGGAAACTGTGTCCCAGGATAATACTGGGGTTTTTTTACAGTCCAAGTAGATTTTCATCTGAATAATATTAGGATTCCTTTTGCAGAATAGCAGATGCTAGCTGTCTAAATTAAGTATACCTGAACACGGAATGACTTTGAGTTGCTCATTACTCTATAGCACCAAGTGCTAATGTCACTGATAGGGCTGTGAGATGATGAGAGTGAGATCCAGCTATTTCCCCCCCCGCCCCATGACACGGAAAAAGTTTTTGGCGGCTCTGAACTACCAGGTCACATTCACTTGCAGCCCTTCTAGGGTTTGAAACTGGCAATCCATCAGTGATGGACAAAAGCAGTAACCTAGTGAGCCACCAAAGCACTCCTGAGAGCCAGTCTGCGAGCATTTCTGAGGCCAGGGTCTGTCTTCCTCCCTCACAAAGCCATTTCCATTGTTCACTAGGTGGCACAAATGCGTAACGGATTGATTTGGGAAAGTTTTCTCTGCAGTTTTACCGTTGATGTTGTAAATGTGTCCAGGGTAATTCTGAATGCGTTTCAAGAATGATTTGGGGCTCCAAATTTCATTTTTGAAGGAAGACCCATACTGATACGTTCACTGGGGATGAGCCAGCGCACTGAGTTTTAGCAATCTGAGCAACGCTTCCTCCAGTGCTTTGCATTCATGTCCCTCATGTTCATCAACACCTTTCTTCCCTTCTTGGTCTTCTCCCAGGCTGCAGAACCAGGGCAAGACAAATTTTCAATAAAAAACTTGCGTAAAGATGGAAATGCACATTTTTCTTAATTGAAGGGGCAAAATTCTTGGGGAAAAACTTCAAATTTTCTCAGGTTTTATATTCTCATCCACTTGTAAAAAATGTTACATGTAGATAATTAATTACTGGGACTTTATCTCCCATGCCTGCCACATTCAGAAGTAGAATAAATTGGCAAAAAAAGCAAAGATTTACCAGGAAGATGCATTTCTTGACCCTTGTTTCTCGTGTACTTTTGCCAAGACAAAACTTCAAAATGGAAAATGATCAGCTGAAAAGAAAGAGAAATTTAATTTTCCAGTTTCAGTGAGGAAGCTGGATGTGTCAGGGAACCAAATTTGTTTGTAGAACTTTTTTAAAAATAAGTACATCAATACTGAAAAAAATCCCATCAATTCCAGTCATTGGGGGGGGTGGGGGGGGCGGGGGGAGGGGAAGTGAAGAAAGCCCCTAACTGGGTAGCAAGAACAGTGTAAACCGGACAGCATTAGAAGGAACACCAGTAGATGCAACAGATAGTAGCAGTGTCATTCCTCACCTATGGTTTGGCTGGACAGAGGGAGCGGGGGCAAAGCCAGTGGCACAAGGATGGGAGCTGGCCTGCCTGCCAGCCATGCCACCGCTCTCGGAGCTAGAAGGATCAGGCTGGAGATAGGCACTTTAGACTTCGTTCAGTGTTTGAGGTTCCTTTTCTGGCTTGGCAATACAGGTTGGCTTAGTATGTGTGCATTTACAAAGTGCTAGCATAAATCACAAAAGGTATGTGCCCTCTACTCCTTTCTCTAAGGATCTAATTTACTACTTAAGATTTCCACAGCTTCACCAAATTGGTGTTTTCCAAATATGACTTTTTTGTTTGTTTGTTTGACATATATTTACATACATATATACACACATTTTATTTTCTGGCTTGATAAAGTTCTTTTTGTTAAGGGATAATGAGCTCTTGGGTTTCTCTCTCTACCTCCATTGCTTAACTGAGAATAATAGAGGTGATGTGATTTCAAAGTTAAGGGTGAGTGCGAGACCTGCTGACTCATGAGGTTTGTGCTATGAATGAGGAGGGAGCAGGCAGTGGCAGAAAGCCACCACAACCATTAAAAATGCAAGTGGAATACTGAAGGTAGGGAGGGAGGGCTCAGGCTTTGAAAACGAGTAACTTAAACATTTTCTTTCCAAACATCTGTAAATTGTTAGTCTGATTTATTTTGAATTAAAAAATCTTTTTTAGCAGACTGACTGCTTATTTTAATTTCCAGCCATTAGACTTTTCAGCCATTTGTATTAGATGCTGTGCCATTGCCTTTGAAGCGGGAGGCAGGTGCCCCCTGCTCATCAGGTTTACTTGGGCCCTTTAGCAATGACTCCTGGATTTTTTTTCTTCCTCTGTGGACAATACCCTTCTACTTGTCTGATAAAGTCCTTGAGGCTGCCTGCTGCCCCTCTTGAGGCTCTGATACAGTTTTCAGTCCTGCTGAAAACAGCGTTAGCTCGCTTCCGAGGCCAGTCAGATGAATCAGTGTCTTGATTTAAAATAATGTTGCCAGATGCTATAACAAATGTGGGATGTCTGCCTCTGTGTGGAAGTAGCCAACATTACAAAAATTAATTAAAAAAGCAGCACTTTCCCCAGTGTTTCCCCTTCACTATTGGTATTTTGCTTTTGTTACAAAGCTTATGTTTCTTCAGTGAAATTACTTTTTTCTGGAAATCCCAAACTCACCTTGTATAAGCATTTTCACCTCTAATTTCAAAAAGATTAATGGAAGGAAGGAAATGTGTTGGATTATATCTCTACCATTCACTTTGGTAGCTGATACTGACTGTAGTTCAAGTAAATGCCTGTGATACTGAGTTTGGTGTTCTGACAAGTGAAATAGCTGGGCTTGATTTCTCTTTTTTTTTTTTTTTTTTTTTTCTTTTTTGGTCTGTGGCTGAGTAAGAACTTCCAGATAGTTCAGATCTGTGCTTGATATGACCTTTCTAGCAAATATGTATAACCCTTAAACTTGGTAAACATTTAGATCTGAATCTAGTTAGACTCATTTCTAGCTGAAATTGTATGCTGCAAAAGAAGAGTTAAACTTTTCTATAGATGATCAAGTTCAGCATCAGATGATCCACCTACCTATAAATTTCAAGTAATCTAATGCTGCTGAATTTTCCTTATTTTCAGGCCAACACCATAGGCATTAATATTATTTTATCCCAACCTATGAAATTCTTCCTTGGCATCTGAAACCCTTCCAGTTTTGCTTGAAAGCAGTAGCGAACTCAGCAGAGCTTTGGATGAACGACTTATTTTGGCACGTCCCAGAACTTACTCATCTAATAAAAGCCTGACCACCCTACAACTGAACCCAATATAGGCTGTGGCAATGACACCACAGGGTGTTTCACTTTTTGTGATTACTCTTCTCAGTAGCGCAAAGGTCTTTTGGGCCAGGACTGGTTTTCTGTTGACCATGGCCAGCAGAGAGTAAACGTATTTCCAATAAATGACTTGATCTCTGAGTGTTGTTAAGTTTGGATATCATAGTAGCAAACACGCATTAATGTTTCTCCATTCAGGTCTCCATTCTGCAGACTCCCTTAGATGCTTGCCCTTGTAGGCAATATGGGCACCATGGTTACGTGGGTTTCATCAGGAATAGTATGATGAACATCTTGCCGTGTCTGGGGAAGTATTTAGTTAACATGTAAGTGAACAAAAATTCCCTCTGTCTCTGCCCACCTCCTCTGAACATTTGACAAAACATAGACTGACAGATTCCTGAGCAATCCTCCAAGACAATGGGTACCCCAACATTTTCCCAAAACTTCCCCTGTTCTTCCTTCTGTGACAGGTCCTAAGCTGTAGAGCTAACAGACTGCTTCCACCTAATACAAATATGACAAGTGCAGGATAAACTCAATGGAAATCCACGTGAAAAAATTCAGTGACAGAAATGTGCAAACATAGATTGAAAAAGTGTCTGTCTCTAGATTTTTCAGTGCTATTTATACAGTGTTTTGGGGGCCCTCAGAATTGAGGGATTTGGGCAAATTACTTGGTGTGGAAAGTGTTTAATGACTAAACATAAAATGCATCAGAAGCACTATTGGGTCTGAAAAGGTTAGGTCTGGATAACTTTAGTCATCCCTTTTATACAGAAGTTGGACTGAATATTTTGCAAGATCAGGTTTTGCCATGTTATTTCTATTATTCCCCTCCCTTCAATCTGTATATTGCAGTAACTTTTCTTTCTTGTACCGTTTCAGATTTTTTTTTTTTAAACCAACCTTTCTGGAAACTCATAGTTTGATTTATGCAAAGTTACGGTTGAAGTGTGATATGGATATGAATCAGGCAATGCAGCTCTATAAGCTACCGAATGTTTTATGATGTTGTACTCAGAAACTGTACTTTTGCAGAGAGTGGTGGACGAAAAGCACCTCAGCAAATCCGAGGGAATCCTAGGAGTTTTGCAGGGAGCATGAGTGACTTTCCCACATCTTAAGCAGCTGGCTCTTCCCTCCTATCAGCCTCCCATTAACCATTCCAGCAGCAATGGTCTTGCTGGCCTCTGATGCACTGACAAGATTGTATAACTTAAGAGCATAGGGAAACCCACAGTAGTTGCTGCAATTTTTTCTTCCAGCTTAACTAATGGCTTTTGAAGTTGGAAATCTGTGCCCTGAGTGTGATGGATTTTGTTTGGAAATTGATCCCAGTGGATAATTCATTTAAAAGCGTTCCTAGAGACCAGACATGTCCAGGGAAACCTACTTAAAGCAAGGCTCATCTCAACATACAGAGCCAGTGCAGAGATGAGAGAAAGGATCCTTACATGTTAAAAAGACTCATGTATATTTAGTGTGTGCACAGTCATGCTGAACGATTCTCAAAGCCGCCTCCTTCCTTTTTTTTTTTTTTTTTTTTAACTTCATACATCATTCTTTGAGCTGTCTTTGTATGCTCTCTTTCCCATGGCACTTGGCCAAGAAAGAGGACACAGGGCTACCCTATAATGGGAATCCAAGAGGAAAAGGTCAGTCACTCTCAGCCCACAAAAGAGGACTTATCAATCAGTTGTCAGACCAGGAGGCCAGGGCATCTGATGTTAAAGAAGTCTGAAACAGGTCATCATCAACACCTCGCAGCTCTTCTGTAGTAAGTGTGTGGAGGATGTGGGAGGGAACCGAGCTAGCTCTTTCTTCAGGTCTGAGAGAAAGTATCATTGTTGAAAAACCTTTTGATAAACTGTCTTGCAGTTCCAGTAAAAACAGTACATGAGGACAACTGTCTGCAGGGTTAGGCATCTTGGATCAGCAAAGGGAGGGGACGCGTGGGGATGGTGGAGAGTAGGGAATGCAGTTAAAGGGTTTTAGAAGAACAATTCTCAGTCTCCTCTGTGCTCCTAATTGTTCAAATAGCTGCTCTTCTGGTGGAAGATTTTTTCCATGTTTGTGTTCACAATCTTGCCACCAATCACACAAACCAAAAATTGTCTGGGAATGTATGTACAGAGCAGCAGTTGCAGCCAGCAATTCTCAAAAGGTATTGGCGCACCAAAGCTAGTATGTAGAACTTTAATGCAAGCTGGGTAACTCAAATCGAAGATGCAAACAATAATGTGAATAATTAACTCTGGGGAGGTTCACATCTGTATCTGAAATGTTCCAGCTGCCCTCTCCATGTGTACAAAAGACTGAACCATAGTGCTGGTTCCAAGCAGACATAATCTGGGAAAATTCAAGGCAACATGTAATCTTCCCTACTGGCAGACTTCTCCTGAAAGAGAACAAAGAAAACTGCAGATGTGAACTCCAGGAGCATTATGGACGTTCGTGGTTTTAATATGGATGCTATGTGTACAGTTCTTTTTAAAGAAAACAGAGAGCAGAGAGAAATGTTAAACTTAAGTCAGAGGGAGACTTTAAATCCATTTAGGTAGGTACCATGGTACAGATTGCTCTATTAAGGGCAGTTGGCCCTGAATCTATTTATATATATTTATTTATATATGTAGAGGAGAGGTTTGCTGCCTGGAGTCAGGCCTTGCGTGACTTCATCCATGATGCCATTTCCTGGGTTCATTAGGGATCATTTTAGTCTTGCAACACCTAATATTAAATTGAGTTTAGGCAGCAAGTACAAAGCTAAGGCTAGCGTAGATTCTGGTCTCATTTTGTTAAAGTATCTGTTAATGGCCTAAGGAGAAGGGTTTGGGTTAATCCAGAGATGGACTCAAGATGCTGCCAGTCTTGAATCTGGACACACATTTAAAAGCTCCAGCGTGGGGTGGGTGGAGGGTTACTTGGACCATTATAAATATTTCAAGATGATGAATAAACAAAGGATAGATATTTTGATTTCATTCCACTTCTGTTATCAGCTGCCAATTCTTTACAGTCCCCGCCCTAACTCTTCAGGCTAAAGCCAGACTGCAGAACTGTTGTAAACCTCCTCCTGACACTCTCAGCTATGACAATTGTTAGACTGAATCAGTTTGCCACGTCTCCTTTGGCTACAGCTGAAAGTGTTCATGAGTCACTGCTCATCTAGGTAACATCTCTAATGTACTCCTGAAGTGAACAATAGGTTTGATTGCCTCTTGTAGCTGATAGGCATCGTCCTGCGCAGGAACATTGGTGATGGAGAGGGAAATCCGCTTGAGGACCATGTTGTGCTGACCTGTGGTGGACTGAGGTGTGCTTCTTACTTATCTCCAGTGCTGCTTTGGGATGAACAACCATGGCTGTCTTCTCACAGAAGACCTTGTTTAATGTTTCTTTCTAGTAGTGTCACTGCCTAAGCCACTAGGGAAACCATGGGCAGTGTTTCTTGCTAATAAACCATTCAGGTGCTCTCCTGGAGAGAAGACATGCTGACAAAGTTGCTTTTTTTTTTTTTTTTTTTTTAAAAGGGGGGGGGAAGAAAAAAAGAAAAAAGAAATGAAAGGAAGGAGTGGGAAATACAAGAAGTTTTCATGAGTGTTTTGGGTTTCTGGACTGTACCTTCAAGCATGTCTCTGAGTTGATTTGCAAGCAGAGAGAAGCCTGTGCTCTGAAGCAGCCAGATGTGAACCAGCTGTAAACTGAGAGCGCTGCGGCTGTGTTGGGGAAGTGTTGAACCTGCAGTAGTCTAAACCTGGCTTTCAGCAGGAGTTGTGCTCACTGCTGGGCTAACCATGACGGTATGATTTCATGTGTGGAGCTGGCAGGCCTGGAGAGCACGAGCAGAGCCACTGTACTTCAGTCCCCAAAACACGATGCAGATATGCCCTTGTGCTGGTAAGAAATGCTGGAATCTTTCCCCCGCTGGCAGTGCTGGGTTTACTGCCCAGAGCAATCCTTTAATGCAAATGGACATATCCTACTCTGTTACATCCATGGGTGTCCAGGACATGTATGATGACCATCCATGAGTGAAAGGTAGCATTACGTTCAAAATTTTGTTCTGCAGAAAGAAAACATACCTTGTATACAACATCAAGTATTATTTGTGTAACTGAATTGCTATCAGTATAATTAATGAATAATTATTAGTCCAGATCTAAATAATAGAGAAAAGAAAAATAGAGTACACTTCTAGAATATATCTCAATAATGATGCAGTTAAAATTGCTATATGCACACCCCCTTGTACCTGCGCTTTCTCTGCTGTTATGCACGCCCCTCGGCTGCCCTCAGGATCCTGAAGTCACTGGTTTCAGTCTGGAAGTGGAGTTAGTATATCTTCAGTGTCCTAAGTCCTACACATGGAAGGCTATGATGATGGTGTTGAAGGCTTTTTCCTCTTAGTCTGTGGTAGATTTATATCTATATATTGTACATCTACAGTTTTAGATTTTTTTTTCTAACGTGTTTTAACGCTTGGCTTTTTTTTTTCATTAGTCTGCACCTCCACATTACACCCAAATTTGCTGTTTGGAGTGTCTTGCATCTATTAGACGCTTTTTTTTTTTGTTCACTTTATTCCCCCTAGTACCAGTTTTACACATTTCCCAAGTCTGCAGTTCTTTGACTGGTGAGATGTTTACATCCCCTGGTCTCTAGTGCTGTCTTGTGCCTGCTCTCCAATCGTCCCATGCCTCACACTCATCTACGCTTTGACCTGCATCCTCACTTTCAAGTGTTCTGCTGCCATACCTTGCCTTTATTCACCTAAACTGTACTGTTATTCTAGACATTTCATTCTATTCATTCTTTGCTACAGAAGAGCTACTGGTGACAATTACCTCTTATAAAAATGGTGGTTGTATGACATCATTAAACAAAGATAAGCAAAATAAAACAGATACAGCAATTGCCACCAAGTCATTAAAAAAATTACTTTTACAAGGGAATAAAGCTGCAAGAAGGCTCTAGGCAGGCTGAGACAGGTCCAGACAAGGCTTGCAGCATTAGTATGAAACTTGTGGTCTGTTGCTAGATATAGCAATACTGTATTTACTGAGTTTTAATGAGGAGGAGTGTGAGGTCATTGGTGGTAGTTAACCGCACCTTGCATGCTCTTTGCCCATCTTTGTTGGAGCAGGAGCTTCAGCTACCTGACAGTTGGCTCTTCTGCTTTCTTCTGAAGGATCCCTGCATTTCCAGGGGACCTCCAGCCCTCCATAACCTCATGGGTTAGGAGGCATGAGGTGGTGCTGCTCACTGTTGTGGCTCAGAGGAATATAAGAATTCAGGTTTTCCGGCTCCAAAACATTCACTTCTTGTGAATGGTAACGAATCAACTGATATTTGCTGTTAGTAGCAAAAGGTTTTTGACAGACTCCTCGTTGTGTATGTTAAGGGACATTTTTCAGAGGCACACATGTAATTGGCATAAAGCACTGGAGGACTGTGTCTAGGTTGTGTCCAGATCTATAAATGTGCAGGAATCAGGTTTTCCATCTTACATTTTACTTCGTTACGTAGGAAAGCAGCAGGATCTGTGTGTGTTGGTTTCTTTTTTTTTTTTTTTCTCCCCACCCAGATGTTATGAGAGGATACTTAATCAGTCTGCACAATCCCTAGGAAATATCCCGCTTGCACGAGGAAAGGACAATGCGTGACAGCCTCTGCACATTCCAGTTGGGTGGGCAGTGCTTTTGTCTGTTCTTTCATTTCTTTCTCAGGTGTGTGGCTATCTTTCATATCCAGCACAGTTCCGTTTCTCGGCTCAGTCAGGCACTCAACCATTTTGCCTAATTATATCTGATGTTTTACTCATAGCATTATGCTCTTCTTCAGAGGAAATGAAAAACAGATTGTCTCCTTGGCAGCAAAGAGTAACGAATGTGCTGCATAGAATAGCTGTTAGATGAAAAAGGGCCACAATCGGCCTCCATGCCAACCAGCGCTAAAGACACTGACAGAGAGGAGGCTGCTCTTAAAGCTGCCCCCTTGACATATAAAATTGCTCTGAAGTAAAGCTAAGGTTACTTTCCTGAGATGGAATTGTGGATATTTGACTAGGCAGAGGGTATTGAAAAATTTCCAGTAGGTTCTTAAAAATTATTTCAGTGACATTTCATTAAAATAGATAATAAAATGCCATGCTTCGGTAAGACTGAAAGACATTTCCTTATCTGGATATGTGTTTGTATTTTGGCTTTTTTTTTTTTGAGGCAAATTTTATTTATTAATTGGATATGTTGCAATTAAAAATAATGAATCTCTCTCTGAAAGCAAATATATATATGAAAAAAGCAAAATCAAATTAGATGCTTCACTTTTCGAAGCAGGGTATTTTAGTGGACCTGATTTTTTTTTTTCTTATTGTAAGTTTTGCCTCACAGGAAAATTGGGGTATTTGTCTGTTTTTAATGCTTGGTACAATTCCCTCTACCCTACTGAACTGAGACTCGAATTTGGCTAGTTTTGTGATTGTAATGGTGTCTATGCTATCTATGTGTTACCGTTTCATAAGGTATTTCAGATTCCTCTTATCCATATTACCAAGAAGCATTTTATTAAGTGTGAATTAAAGTAGGTGAATGTTCATGACTTTTTATAGAGGAGGCACAATCCAACACTTGATTTACTTCCTTTAACATTTGCAGTTACTATTAGATCAGAGTCACAAAGATGGAAGAATGAGCAGAAAAGCTGTCACAAAAAGTACTTAGCTTCGTGTAATTCCATCCCATTCTATTCCATCCTATAATGACTGTCAGGCTGTCTTCCAGGAATGGTGGCTGAGTGCCTCTGGGGACTTCCAGTGCTTTTTCCTGAGGAGATTCAAACAAGGGGAAGCCAGAAGTCCTTCACTGGTGCCCAGTGTAGACAATTCTGCTCTATAAATCCTTTGGTGGACTGAATTTGACAACATTGTGATGTGCGTTAGGCAACCTTTCTTTCTGGCATCGCTGCTGTTCTTCTTCCACTGTTACCTATTCAGTGAGAAATGTGAAACTCATGGTGGTTGCATGTTCTGTTGGTTATGCTGGTGAAACAGAGAGTTTTCATATGACTTGACATACAGTTCTGCTTCTGCTCGCAGTGCACTCTGTTTGATACCTTCATAGCATATGTTGGGAACTGCGTTTCACATTTCAAGGAATCTGCAGTGATAGCTTGGATTGGGCAAGCCCAAGCAGAAAAGCCTGTAGAATTAGGCTCATCACACCAGGAGAGGTGGTGGTGGAGGTCTCTATTCCATCCCATTCCAAATGATTTCTCATTAACTTGATGAAAGGGAGCAGAAAATAATTATTTTTCTTATTGTGCTAGTAAGTTGCCCAAATATTTTGTTAAACCGAGTTTATGAGTCTGAATGTCATCACCGCAACCATGCTGAGTTTCAAGAATATGTAGTTCATGGTTGTTTATTCTGGGATTTATTTTTTTTGTTTTGTTTTGCTTCTTTGTGTTAAGCATCTTAACTAATTTTACCTGCTATGCCAGCTCAGTACTAGAGACAGGATTGTTTATATCTATCTGGTTTCTTAACCAAAAATGTCTGCTTTTTTTTGGTATTGACTACTAAACCATTTTATTACTGCATCTGTGCAGATAAACTTTCTTCTGCTTTTTCACTGCGGATCTGACATAGCACTATCTTGCACCTTAACTTTTGCTTACCCAGACAAATCCTAGCCTTCCATCATTACATTAGAGCACTGTGCAAGTGAGATGCTCATAAACTTTGCCTATCCTTCCTTTACTAGCTAGAAAGCTTCATCAAATATATCTTGTTCCTGTTATCAGTCAGAGAGCTCAGTCTCCAGCTAGATCATGAATTTCAGCTTTGAATTGCCACTACTCCTCTTTGTTATTAGAAATATGTCAGAGAAATGCGTTTTTGTTTGTATGTGCAAAAAATTGCTGGGTTTTTGGCTGGAAATGGAAAGTAGAAATCAGAATAAAAAACATTACCTCGCAGATTCTCAAAGTCCTGCATCGGGCTCCTTTTGGTTGGGGCACGCTGCTGCAGTGGCTGGGTTATCTCTGAACCAGGCTCCTCTGACCTGCGATACCTCATCAAGACAAGTGCTGATGGGAGTGCCCTGTGACTGCTCACCTTGCCTCTGAAAGCTGAACACCAAGGTCCATCATGGCAAAGTAAAATCTGGCTTAAACTGTCCTGGAGGAGGATGGACAGCTATGACTACATGGCCATTAAAGGGACTGGGACAGTAACTCGAAATCAGGACATTTTTTATACCTAATGCTTTTATTGAAAAGTTATCATCTATGGATTTCTTTTTTTTTTTTTTTTGTTTCGTTTTGCTTTGTTTTTTTTTCCTGGCTTTGCTTCTGATGTTACCGCTTTGGTAACCTAGTAGTTTGCCCTTGCAGAGTAAGGGGTTTATATTCCCATCTTTTCATATCTGCTGGGTTTTCTAGGTGAGTTGCTGAGTTATGCAAAGAGACCTGAGACTGTGGCAATACTTGTAGACCCTGTCCCTCTCCAGCTTCTCTGCTCCCTGTCCAGCTTCTGAGTAGCAGCACCAAGTCCACCACTGCGAAGGCAGGCAGTGTCTCAGCACCAGAAGGATATGGCAGTGCAGGGACCTGCTGGGAGAGAGCTAGGTTTGGCCACCACTCTATCACATGGCAAAGGTAAGGAGAGGAGAGTAGTCTCTCATAATGCTGGAGATAGTAGCTATGTTGTGGAAAGAAAAGAAATATTGATTAGATCTGGAGATTTTACAGTGTAGGGATTATGTCCTGTAAACAATGCTTTGTTGTCCTCCACAAAGTTTGCTCTAACATGAGCTTAGGATGGCTGGTGACACTTTCCAACTTGTAAACAAAGCATATGGAATGGAAAGAAAATGAAGATAACACTGAAGTTTATCTTAATCTGAAGTTAACCACAAATGAAAGAGTTGCATGACATACCAAAGATTTGGTGTGCTTGTAATTGCTAACCTTGTTTTAAAGAGCAGCAGGGACTTATTCTTAATAGCTGCTTCAGTTTTCCTTTTTGTGTATTATTTTCTGAAGTTATGTTTTTATGCAGTGAATCCATCTCAGAGAACAAAAGCCTTTTAAAAAGTTTTTTTTTCATTGTCCCATACAGCCTCTGCCTTTCTACCTTCATGTTCAAATCATGTTGACATATCCACACAGCTGAAGTTGGCATTTTGACACACGTATGCATCATTTTCATCTGCTTCCTGGGGCTGACTCCAATGCCTGAGGTTTCTTTTAACACTCTGAAAAGCCTCTGGCTTTGTGCACGGCTGCATTCCTAAACAGTATACCAACTCTGAGGTTCAGGCAATGTTTACTTTGAGAAAGAACTTTTTAATATCAAAAGGAAAACAGTCCTCCTACATTCCATGTAGGTAGATGCTATTTGCCATTAAAAAAATAATAAAGTAATAATAATGATAGATGAAATTACTGGTTCGGAGGAATAGTCCTAATTACAGTTGAATCATGGCTGTGGGCTGACAAACAGGTAAGCACAACTTGTTTTGCAGAGTCAGGCATGTGATTAAGAATATGTCTTCTTGCTCTGCCCTTCATGAAAACAGGAGTGACTGGTGTTGAGGACGTATTTCATTTTTATTGGAGACCTACTTAATATTTTCAGCCTTGGGGAGACTGGCTATAATGGGACAAATCGTTATCTAGTTTAAGTCCAGACCTCTATAGTGATGATCTAACTGTTGACTTATCAGCAAAGGATGTGGACCGGTGTAGAGTAATTTTTAATTAACAGTTCCTCTACAATTCCTCTACAGACCAATACATCTGAAAGATATGTTGTTGATGGCTCTCCAAGGCTGAGCTGACTTCAAGCTGTAAGGGAAGTGACCGTTCCACTCTTGCCACTCCATCTAACTAGGTGCTTGGGCTCATCCTTTGCTTTGGCAACAGTGATCATGCAGCAAGTTAATCTGGCTAAAAAAGTTCACTTTTTTTTTGGTAAAGTTCCCATTCTGCCAGATCAGCTGATCGGTCTGTGTGATTGCAGGGCCACACTGTTGCTGGAATTTGCATGGGTAAGGCAACAAGAATGCACATGGGGTAAAGTCAAGGCACCTCACAGATTGGTATAATTTATCTGTGAAAATGCTTTGCTAGATAAACAGTTGCAGACTGGGACCTTGCTCTTGCTGAAATGAGCAATAAAACTCCCATGTGGTAGGACTGGGCTCTTGCTGGATAAATCTGATGATGCTACAGAAGAAACATCTTTGCTGTCTGTGAGAAATGCATGTATCGTAGAGGTGAGGAGAACAAGAAACAGACATAATCCTTTTATTGTGCAGTTATGGTTCCCAATGCTGAGGGATTAAATCAATTATGGATAATATATGTTCTGGAAATTGAAGCATGTGGCATATGGAGCATGTGGAACACCTTCATGAGGTGGGCAGCAAGGAGCCAGGAGGGAATGGGGGAAAATGTCTTTTTGTATTTGTTGAATTCTGATCTTCAAAACCAAGAACAACGGTCGCTGGAAGAATGGTGCCATTAAGGATGATTTTAAGTTCAGGGGTTAATGTGTTATTTTCCCTAAACTTAGAAATGTGCTTTTATTTGTAAAGATTGCTTTCATGGACTATTAACTGACCATTTTGGGAACCAAGAAGAAATCTTTCCAAAGCCATATGAGGATATGTTAGTTTTACCCAGGGTGAATGTGATACAGGCACTCTTCCCTGCAAGAATGACCCTACTTATTTGTCTCCTGCTCGGCAGTTTGTTTTTGCAATAATCCAAATAGATTCAAAGGGAAGGAGGGCTGATCCATTTGTTTTCTTCCCACACAAGATGCATTTCAAGTGTTTTGCACTTTCGCAAATGTTGTGCAATCAATCTCATTCAAGGACGTGCAGTCCACAGTATTTAGTCCTGACAACTGTGCCGACGTGAAGAAAGAAGGTGCAGCTTTGTTGTTCTGAATCACTTCATAAAGACCAGCCAATCCAAACAGATTTTATTTGGGTGTAAGGCTTTTTTTGGTGTTATTGCCAAGACGGCTTCATGCTCAATTAAAACCAAAACATGCTGAAGCCCTAAACCTTTTAGCAATTCCAGATCTGCTAATGATGTCAGATTGGGCAGTTCCCCACCGAGGAGACATCATTTATTACAGAGGCTGACATCAGTGAGAGACGATGGTTGGCTGTCAAAGCTCTTTACTGGAACATGGGAGAACTAAACTCAGTTTTCACCTTCCCCATGCAACCTTTGTGTGACCTTGATGAAACCACTCCGCTCTCGGGCTTGACATCATGGCACTTAGGGAGTTTATGACATACTCATACGCCGGATGGTACCTTCTGAAGAATGGTTAAAGTGCTACGCAGGAAGCTTGTAATCGTTGGTAATGTGCTTTTGCAATTTTAGAAGGTAGTTTAATTCTGGGTTATATGTTTGGGTAACGTTTCACCAGCTGTAACGTATTGAAATGTATCAAGTTCCACACAACACAGTAAATGTGCAAGACCACCGGGATCAAGCAGATGGATGCCTCTTTCTCGGAGCCTTCCATTTCTTCTCTAGCACTAGTTTTCCTTCACTTAAGCAATTTGAACAGAAAACAGCAGGAGTGTGTCTTTGTGCCAAATTGTCGTTTTGACTGCTGTTTAAGAAAGGTCTCTGATCATCATTAATTACATCTTTTCAGGTGCTGCAAATGATAAAATTGGGGAAATGAAGTTGATGACAACAAAAGTCAGGAAGAAGAACAGTCTATACCTTTTTCTGAACTCATTAAGTCACCCTAGAGAGTGTGGCTCCTACCAAATTTCACGATTTTGAGGTACCTGTAGTCTCAGTGCGTGTCAACCCCCACAGGCATGCTTGTGTTCCACAACTGCTTTTGATAACCAAGTGAATTTTTTCCTTAAAAATAGTAAAGCCTTCTGCCAAATGGCTGTCTGAACAATTAAATTTGAGTTGAAAAATGGAAGGAAAAAATATTCTGTTGGGTCAACCTGAAATTAAAGACTTGTGGCTTTGTTGGTTGGTGAGATCAGTTCTCATCCATCATATTTTTGTAACTAATTATTTTTCCATTCAAAATAAAATGCGTCAAGAAACATATTGTTTCGGTGAAAATAAATGTAGGTAAATTTGGTCTCAAAATGTTGCTTCAGTATGGAAAATGGATTAATTCAATTTTTGTCTTTTCCAAAATTATTACTTTTTTGGCTGTTCTCATGACAGTAAGGAAAACTCAGAAATTTCAGGAGACAGCCTCTTGTGAAATTATAGTCTAACTTCCCAAGAAGGAGAGAAAGAGAGGAAACACATGATAACAGCAGGGAAGGTGCACTTTCTCAAAATTTGCTGGCATCATAGACTGGGTGAATATCTGTATTCATGTTCAGCAGTAACTTTTTTACAGAGGTGGTCCCACCAAAACTGGTCAGAACAGTATTTTATGTAAGAATGTGAGCTGCTGAAGGGTAGGAAGGGAAATATATAAGTTTGCCTTTTGCTTAATGACAGAGCTCAGATTTAGTTGGAGTGCCCTGCATATTTTTGTGTTGGTGTGGTGGATCTCCCCCCCAACCACCTCAAACTGTTAAGTAGATTTTTACCCTTTTGAGAAGCTTCTCCTAGATTTCTAGACTGCTGCCAGCATCTGGCAGAGGCCAACCTACTGCGCTTCCTGGCTGCAGTATGTGTGAGCTTTGATGTTAGCAGGATGCACAAGTGGATGCGTGCTTTTTTGTCCGTGTTTACTTCGTGGCTTGTAAGGAAGAGCAACAGGTAACCAGCTGCCATGTGTAGAGTCCTTTCCTTGCCACTGCATGAGCTGGTCTTCTCACCAGTTCAGATAATCTTTTTATTCTCCTGGTAGAGGAAATTATCAAAGTCAGTAGTTGACTGGTCTAAAAATAGCAACCCAAAATGTAAGAATCTCAGAGCCCAACTCCTAATGTCTATTTAGATTGTAAAGCATCCCGAGTTATTTGAAATAGTGATAAAAGGAAATATTGTCTTCCTATTAAAAGACAGAGATATTTTTGCTCTATTTAACAAAGGTGGAAGCTTTTTATATGGGTTACTTCTGTCATTGTTTTGATATGATATGTTGAAAATAAGAATTTGTATAAATACTGACTGTCTTTCCAAGACAAGTGCCTGATGGTAGAATAGCCTGCTACCCACTTTTCTTGTGCTAAGTAACATTAATATTCCAGCTTGGGAGCAGGCAAAAGAATGTCTCAGAGCTTCATAGAAGGTTATAGACTCTCTCACACCATACATTAGATGCTAAACCATGCTGGCATTTATTGTTCTGCAGACTTGTCAAATGATTTTAATGGGCTTTGCTTATCTACACTCATGCCCTAGAACTCCTGGCTAGGCTGGGCAGTGAAAGCCATGCTTGCCAGCAGTCCTGTGGTGTGACTGAAGAGCAAACAATGCATCATGCTCTGCTTTGAAGGTGCTTACAGCCATGGACAACATTGCCTAGACAGGCAAGGGATGGTTGCAGAACCAAGCTTGCTGTAACCTCTGTATTTCACTGTGTAGGATGATTGTTCCGCACCTTTCCTTAGCCAAAGATTCTGAAGGATCAAGTGGTGCTGCTGTGCTGGTGTTATGAACTGGATCAGAAGAGCATTACCACCATCACCTCTTAGTGAGCTTTGATTTGCAGCAGCACAAGGTTGTAATGCTCGTGAGCCTGATTCCTTTTGTATGAAACCACAGTGGAAGATGTGCACATAAACCCCTGCAGCTGCAAATGAATGCTCAGTACTTGGGATCACACTAGACTTAGCATGAGTAAACTGTGGATGTCGGATCCTCAGCAGCAAGTGGTTTGCCCTACAGAGCTGCTCCTATTGACTTGCATTACCTGCTATGAAAGCTGGGTGTACAACTCCAATGGGACTAGAAAAACCTAACTCCTGTCTATGAGTTACCCTTATGCAGTCTCTGATAGCAAGGCGAAGAAGAGTAGAACCAGAAGACTCAGTCCTGCAGGTGTGAATAAACAAAATGAAGAAAGCCACAACATGTGATTGCTTAGCCTTATTCAGAGCAGTGTTTGCCACAGGTTCTGCTTCAACTCCAGCACAATCATATATTTGCAAATGTTAATGTGGGTCAGAGGATGAGAAAGATAAGTGAACCTAGTGACACATGGTAGGGAAGAAATTGGATGCAAAGTAGGAATGCAGTGTTTGGACAAGAAATGTTACTGTACTGAGCCAAAGGAAAAGGCTCAAGATCAATCAGCCAGAAGACGAAAAGCTTTAAAGGCAGAAGAAATACTAAAGTTAGCATGTGTGGCTTACTATAAATTGGGGTAATCTGAAACAGATATTCTCTGAAGAATACTTCCAATGTTTCCTGGCTCTGCTCCAGCTACTTCAAAGCCCTGTTATCAGTGAATTGTGGTCCCAGTGTTAGGAAAGCTGGGCGATGTTCTAAGGAAATGTCAGCTTCAGATCACAGTTTCCTCTAGTTTCTGTGAAAAAAGGTCAAATTAGCAAAAGCACTGCCCACACGCCGTCTCTGTCACAGCCCTCCATGGCCCACTTTTTTAATCCTTGAGCTAATCCTTAGCATAGGGAACAAAATTGCTTTGAAACAGTAGGCTATTTGGTTTAGGAAGCAAAGTTTAGAATAATACCCCAGCAGTATGTGTTGCCAAAAATTGTGTAGGCTGTAACATTCATTAGAGACATGCAGAACAATTAAGGGAAGTTTTTAATTCCACTCATCCGCTTTAGGATCCTTCCCATCCTGTGGGATCTCTTAGGACATTGAGTAAACCTGTACCTTGCTGTCTGGGTGCTAATTAGTACAAGGTTTGATCAGGTAATTGGGGTGAATAGAAATATTATTTCTGTTGTGTTCTTTATAGGCAACAACATAGGAAATTTCCTCTTTTATATAAACAGTACCCATGCTGCTCTTCACTGCCTGTTTCTCCGTGGTCTGAAGGGCAGAGTTAGGAAAGGTTTATTGTTTTATGTAATGTGTCTGTTTCAAAAATCCAGGTGTTGTTCACATTAAAATACTAAGATTGCTTGGTCTGCCAGGATTCAATCTTGTTCTTCAGAAATGGCTTTGCTAGCAGGTCACATGTAAGAGACCTTTTAGAGGTTGATGTTGCAGTCAACAAACTGTCTGAGATCATTAAATTGAATCACTTCAGTTTGGCTGCTGAAATTTCAATGGAGTTTGATCTGATGTTTGTAGTGAAGATGTTTTACAATGTAATTCTTCAGATTTATTTCTGATCACTTTCATCAGCCCAGGCCAGGAATATGCTGAATCTGTGCATTGACATAGCACAACTCAGTATATCAGCTAAGGATCCACTGAGGTATCTGTAGTAGCTATTGCTAGCCACTTAAATGAAGTATCCCTTGGTCCTCACTGCAGTGTGCAGTCTCATCTTGGTCAAATCAATCTGTGGATACATTCCCTTTCCTCTACAGCAAAGCTTTACAGTAGTAGATAGGTAAACACAACGCCATCCCCAGAGCTGAATCAAACTGCATGGAGCTGGAGCTGGATTTCCATGACTCCACATATTATGAAAGCAGAGAAGAGCAAAGCTAAGCTTTGCTAAAAATCCATATATATCTCTCATGCCCATTAAGTTCTTATTAATGCTATATCCTGTGGCAGAAGCAGAAGGAAATACATAATCAAAATCCATTCAATATGTTGGTCTAAAACCAACTCCAAGACACAGGCTTTTAAGACATGTGATGAAAGGAAATCAAAAGATGATGGTGTTTTGGATGTGTTTATTTTTCCTAGCTCTGGGAGTACTAATAACTGACAGACAGAATCATTTGCTTCACTGATCACGGATGTAGCTGTAGTAATAATACAGGTGACCCTTACAAAACCCTCAGTGAAATTCCACCCCCACAAATGGAATCCTTCCCACCCAACAAAAGTCTATAGAGTTTTAATGGTGTCTTCCTCCTCACCACCGTGTGAGAACAGGCCATCCTGGGGCAGGGATGCACACACATGTGCACTTTGGGTGCATTATTGTATGTAGAACAAATGTTTAACCTTCATTATGTTGTTCCAATCTGAAAAATTGCTCCCTCTAAAAAGATTAAAATTATAACACGATTATTCATCACCAATTCTTCAGAATCACAGGTTAGGTTCAGATGAAATACGAAAGGCCACATGGGTAGCAAAACATCAGAAAAGGCATGCAAAGAGATGAGGAGAAAGATAGTTGTGTATTACTCAGCTGGACTCATGAATCATGCTCAAGAGTGTCTCAAATATTCAGTTCACATGCTGTTTTTCTGGGGGAAAGGGTAGATGAAATAAAGCATTACAAGTGAGATGTTAGACACTTTGTTTACTGCACTAATAAAAAATGCTCAGATGCTCAGCTGAATATGCCATGAAGACCTATACGAAGCCAGGTAGAATAAGAGTAAGAAAGCTGAAGTAATTGGCAGAGAGACCCTTGCGGATTTGGAAAGGCCTAGTTAAAGCTGCCTCTTTACATTTTTTTACTGCTAGTGGCAAGTTGGTGCTGGTTCTGGGCTTGTTTCTTACTTCTGGCTCACAGCTCCCACTTCTTGTAGAACTGCACAAACTAATTGGTGTGCTGAGCCAGCAATGGTGTTTCATGCACGATCCAAAGATTCATCTCTCTGAGATTAGGTTGCTTGTCTTTCAAGGTTTGTTTTGCTTTTTTGATCACTTTTGTTATTTTAAAAGACAAAAAAAAAAAAAAAAAAAAAAAAAAGAGAGATCGTGGCCAACTATGAGTACTAAATGGCTTTCCAAAGGTTAACCTTTGTTCTCTTTGTAAGTCATTTATGAATAGCCAGCTATTCAGTTTGTTCAGTTATTGTGAGTCATTTAATTTCAGATTTGGAAGTTTGTCATGAACTATTTGCTCCGTGTTCAGGTAGTCTGACTAGTAGGGTATGACTAGTCTGCAGTTTTGCTGACTGGAATGCTAATAAATAGGAGGAAAGAATTCACCATTTTCGGGATGACTGCTTTAACTCTTGCATGTGAAACCTTTTCTGAGCAAACAGCCACAAAAGTATCCAACAGGCTTTCACTTTCAGAAAACAGTCTCATGCGCTACAAGTCACTTATTTACAGATGTAGAAAACTACTAAAATGGTTTCTGAGTGCTGTAGAAGTGGTTAATTGTAAACCAGTGTTCAAATAGCTCTTTTAGTGAGAGTGAGACATCATCACATTTCACTGGGGGCAGAAGATGTTGCTTTTGTTTAACATATAGTGGTTGCAGTCTTATGAATATCTGATCCCTAGGGATTTGAGCTTCTTAGAAATAGTACCTCCTCCAAATCCATGCTCTCCTATTCCCAGAAACTCATCCAAAGAGCTAGAGCTTGTTGTAATTGAATAAATGACTGGGTCTATGGAACAGCTTCATCTTAGGCCAGGTCTGAAATTTATCATAACAGTTCTCCCCCGAGGTACAGCATCAGCAAAGAAAATTCAGGGCTCCACTGATGGAAACAATTTTCAAAAAGAAGGAGATCTACTGTCACAATGAGTGAAGACAGACTAGTCATTAGTTTCAAAGTATATGGAGAGGGTAGCCTCATGATTTTTCTGTCTTTATGGTCCTTTTCCATTTAATGCCAACAAAAGTATAACAGACAATAGGCTGTTAAAATAACGTTTGTGTAAAAATAGAAAAATGAATGTTAGATTCTGGAAGAATTCAGATTTCAGGAGTGGCAGAGACATGTATTTTCTTGGGCTTGCTCCTTCCTAAAGGCAACCCTTTTTGGCCCCATTTAAAGTTTGAAAGGCTCACTTTTCCTTTAAAAAATGCTCCTTCATTACAATATTAAGGGACATGCTCTCTTCCTTGTGAGGGAGGAGAACTGAGGGTAGTGCTGCTATGTGATCCAGCCTGTGAAGTAGTCTCTGCAACTGCTGCAACCAAAGTAAAGACAAAAGAAATAATTTTGGGACTATGCAGCAGGAGTATTGCCTTAGGCTGCCCCAGGAACTGCTGGACATGGGCTGAGAGCAGTTACTGATTCCAGCAGGACTAGTTGTACAGTCCAGCAGGACTAGTTGTACAGTAACTGTTTAATGACTGTGGTGCTCACTGTTTAGTACTTAAGAGTAATAGAGTACGCCTTTCCTCATTGTTGTTACTGCAGAGGAGGCCCTGGGTACAATTGTGCTGCTGCAGGCAGTTATTAAAGAAAGCCTGAGAAGCAATGGCGATGTTATCTCCTCAAGAAGCAGGGGCATCTCCCCTTGCCTCTCCCATCCTGGGGTCTGACCTTCCTTCCTCAGACCTGTCTTTAATGTCACTTACTGAGAGTTACAAAGTGCAGTGCTGCTGAGAAAGGTCTGGATAATGAAGCCTGCCTCTCGTCAAGGATGGGTCCTGAGAGCCTCCAAAGGACCCCCACTTCCTCCCTAATCTTTCAAAAAAGATTATATGAAGAGGAGATGGGGACTGTCTGTGCGTGTTCAGGGAGGGGAGAGGAGGAACATTTCCAAGAAAATAGTTAAATAACTCTCTCGGTTAGCCTGATGCATCCTTCTGCTAGTTGTCTGTTTAGCTGGGAAGATCCCTGCGCACCCTGAAGACAATTTCTGGCCTAATTCTCACAACTTTTGGGGTACTGCAGACAACTTTCTTTCTCTTTTTCATTGTCTTGATATTTAGGGAAATTTGCACAAAGCCAGATGATGCAAAGTTAAAGTTGTGAGAAAAAAAAGACTAAAACCAAGGAAATTCTGAATACTGGAGTTATTCCAGCAACTATAACTGTGCAGTCTTTGATCTCCTACATATTTCATGGTTTGCATCACCAACAGAAAATTATCTTTATGTTCAGGTTTAAGCAGAGAGAAGTAAATTAAAGAAATACATCATCCTAATTTTACCCTGAAGATGATCAGAGGTTCTGTCAGATACAGCAGGTGGGGCCAAATTAACAGAAGATACGAACCTTTAAGCAAGGGAACAGTAACATAAGGAATTCTCATGGCTCCTTTTATTGCTAAAGCAGCGAGGTTCATCTTATGGGTATAATTTACTTTGGATATCCCCTGCATGATGGAAGGCCCATATTTCTTAGTGAACAGAGCATTGGTGGGTAGTCCGTGCGAGGTGGAAGCTGTTACTGCTGGTATTGTTCTGCTTGTGACCTTTTGCAAGCAGCTCCTTGCCATAGGTTCCTCCAGTTCCCTCTTCTAAAATGAGGGAAAATAGCTTTTATCTCATTTTAAAAGCACTTTGAAACTTAATATGGAGTAAAGGTTTTGCTTATAGGCTTTTTTAATTTATAAAAAAAACCATGAGGCAGAAAGCCACTTTGTCTCTCAGACCCTTGTAGTTTTTTCCCTCTTTTCTGAGAATGCCAATGACTGAGACCAACTGTGACAATGCTCTTTGAAGTGAGAAGCCTTGTGCCTGTCATATCAGCTGAGAATCCCAAACACACTTCATATGCTTTGGACTCCTGAGTAGCCCAATGAAGCCAAGCACAATGTTGCTGTTATGGTAAGGCCAAGATTTTTGCGCACACTTTTTTCTTTAAATAGGACTGGAAAAACTGCACGAAGAGCCTTTTCTTCTTTTGTCTCCTTTTTCAGTTCCAGACCAAGCCAGACTGTCATGGAAATCCAGACGCTTTTTCAAAAGTAATTGTTTGATTCTGTGTATATTTTTGTGTGGGGGTTACAGTACATACAATTAATGTGATTCAGACTCAGGGTCAAAAGTCTGGGTTGACTATGACTGGACTTCTAATTTCCTCCATACTAAGTCACCCATCCTTTTTCTGAGTCATTTTTCAGCAGACAGTTTCAAGTTTAAAATTAGAAAGTAGAAACATATACCAAGCGAAAAGACTGGTGAGAATACTGCAGTCACAGCTTGTTCAAGTTTTGTGAGCTGATGTAGCAGCAGCTATCTCAAGGGGGTCCCGTTCTAACGTCTGGAACAGATGCCCCTTAAGATATTCATAAGTAATTTAGGACGTAGAACATCTGCAAACCTATATGGCATGAATGCATCATGAGCTGGTAAACATACCCATTGTTGGTGTCAGACAATCCCTTTGTGCAAGCTTGCTACAGATGTCTTTTATAGAGAGTCTTCCACTGTGCACCTTGGTCATACAAGGCCTTTGGAGCACGAGCAAGGGCTACCAAGCAACAGCAGTGGCATATGTTATGCACATGGGTCTTTTCAGAGAGCATGGCTCCCTTGCTAGAGGTCTTTGGCACTCACCAGCAGGCAAAGGTTACAAAGAAGGCCCTCACTAGATGCATTTGAAAGGGAAGCTGAAGACCTGAAGCAGAAGTGGTAAAGTCACTCACTCTCCTGACTCTCGTCCTTATAGTGGTACACTGAATTCTTTACAAAGACAGGTCTGGGAAGATGTTTATCAAAAATTAGATCATTTATCACGCTACTGAGCTAGTACCTACTCCTCTTGGTTATTTAAAATCTATTCAGTTAAAATACTGACATTCAAAAAGCAGGGCTGAATAAAGCTGAGATCGCTGTGTACATGAATAAAAAGAGCACACAATCTGTCATCAATGCCTTTGAAAGAAGTTGAGAGAGTCTATTCTGATCGCATAGCTTTCTCCCTTGTGTAATTCCCTTTGCACTCCAGTCTAAACTTGTGGTGTCCACACCCTGCGCTCTCTTAATGGCCACCAGACTCATAAATGTTTTTAAATAGTATTTATGTTATAGTAGTTTATGAGAGACCAAGTAATAGAAAGGGACAAACAGATTGTATTGTAACATAGAAAGGAATAAAATGATTGTCTACTGAAGTTAATATAGAATCTCAGTCTGGATCTTTCACCTTTTCTGTTGACTAGTTCTTGAGTTTCAAGCAAAATCTTTAACTACAAGTCAAATATGAGTTCAGAAAGATGTCTAGGCAATGACATTCTTGGAATTCACTTTAACCATCCAACAAATACAGGGTAAGTATTGCCAGAAGAGGGACTCATCTATCTGAAAGACATGGAACATCAGCTCACTAGAAACAAAAAGGAAACAAAACCACTTGAAATGTCTGTTAAGTGCTTAAGCCCTTAGCATTTAAAACTGAAGACGTAGCCTCTCTACTTCTCAATTTCCACCTCTGTAAAAAGGGGTGACTTTAATGCCTGTTCATGTAAACTATAAATATCAGTTGTGCCTCCCAAAGATGCTCATATGTCATGGTAATAGACACAACAGGAGGTCCTCAAATGTCCCATTGAAGTCAGCCGGTGGTTTGTTGTTTAACTTCATGAAGACAAGATTTCTCCATGGCCAAGAGGCTGATAGAAATGTTCTCTCTAGGCTACATATCACAGTAAAAGTTCCAGATATTAAGCCAAATGTTAGCAAGTGAAATGGAGAATGGGTAATGCTTTCTGACAAGGCCAGGTAACAAGCAGTTGCAGTTTCCACTTAGAGATAGCTTTCTCTCAGCCACCAGTCAGTCTAATTAATGTTTGCAAATAGCTTGCATTTTCCTGAAGAAGGGAGTATAAAAACAAAGGAGGAACTTCCCCAAAATCACTACTATGTGTAATTGTTTTCTGTAAGAGTTGGCACTGGGGTTTGCTCCTAGTAAGAATCCCAAACTGAGGATGATTTTCTGAAACCTTATATGACTTGTTTAAAATGCCAACATCTGAAAACTAGTTTAGATAACTTGTGTTAGGCCAGAAAGGAGGCAAATGCTGGATTATGCTGAACCAGATCAAACTGATGAATTGATGCTTTTATAGAGGAATAGACTTGTACTGAAAAGATCTAGTCTTGGTAACTTTTTGTCCTACTTGGAATTGCAAACTAAATGCACTTGTTCACTTCAGATTTCCTATTTCAGCATAGACGTTTAAACAATCGGTTGCTGTTCAGAATGTTTTGTAATGATGATAACCATCTGCTAACCTGCATGATTCCTTGGGAAAAAGTAAGCAATTAAGAATATACCTATGATATTTGCTTGGAAAACCTGTACAGTTGTATTGTAAAACTTTTGGAAGCATTTGGCAGCATGAATTGTTTGTGAAAGAAGTAGTGCAATACAATTAAATGTGGAGGAATGAGACTGTATAACTTCCATACCTAAAAACAGTGGCTAGGTTTATTCTTTATAAGGAAGATCAGTGTTTTCTGTTTCACTCGATGTCACTTACAGTTGCTCTTATGTCAAATAGTTTGTATAGCATATACAATAACAAAGCCAAAATATTTTTATGCCTTTGCATCTGATTTTTTTGCCATATTTCTACGATAAATAAAATGGAATACTAAAGCCAAAGAAGAAATATTCAACCCCTAATTTTTTGTTAAAGTAATCATGGTTTGGAAGTGCATTAGGTGCTATCCAGAATATCTTTCTGTCTCTTTCTGATAAAGATCAACTATTCATGTTTCATTGAGCAGAAAAAGCTTTTTAAAGGGAAGGAAAGAAAAATATGACAAAGAAATGAAAATATGTTTCTAAAACCCACAGCTTCTAAGGCATCTCAGTGACAATCTCAGTATAAAAACCTGACTGAGCAGCCTTTCAAGTATGGGTAATTTTTTACTTATGGAAGTGTTTTTATAAAGTGCTTACATTTAAGGTTCTTGCAACAATATTTGCTGACTTTGCTGAAATGTTACAGATTAGCTTTCATGACCATGATTTTTATATACAGCATAGTACTAAATATAAAATAAGCTTTAAGGCATTATGATGAAGCAAGAAATGATGAGTGACAACTTCCCTAACTCATCAATTGAAGACGCTTGCGATGAAGACAAAGAACAGTTTCACAGAGAAAAGCAATTTATGCTGAAAAATAACTCTGGTCAAAACTCTATGGAAAGGGAGAGTTTGTATGACTCAGGATGGAATTGCTAGAAAACCCTGACATTAAAATCCTGTCATTTTCTGGAAAAGTTATGTAGTGGTTCTAATGGACACAGGAACAACCTCTATTTTGTTCTTTCTCTCGAAAAATGAGCCTGTGCTTTCCAAACAATAACGCCTCCTGACACTGTGTTGAGCCACTCATGTAATAAAAGCTCCCAAGGAAGCTTGCCATTGACTTAATTAACCTCCCTCTTTCCTAAAACACTGAGATATTTTTCAGAGGTCCAGGAGAAGCTTGATTGATGGTAAGCATCTTTGAAAGGTTTATAGTGAGATTTGTAATGACATTCACTGCTGTGTGTGCTTGTCTCAATGTGCAGGGATGCAAACCCATGGGGCAGGCACAGCCTGCACCTCTGGGGTGATGCTCAGGTGGACTTTCAGCATTGCAAGATTCCAGAAGGACGTTTGATGTAGATTCAGCCAGCCTTCATTTGTATTGGAGGGCAGGGGCAGCAGCCTTTTATCAACAATCAGGAACATCCATCCAGTCTCTTCTTAACTGCATCTACTACCATATCTGAGGTTTGTGATATTGATGCCTCTTGTATCTTGCTGCACAACAGTTGCAACATATTCAGGACTTAATAATCAGCATTTCACCTGTTGTGATGACTTTGAACTTGCTCTTTATAATGCAACATGTTTCATCAGGTTGTTCTGGTTTTAAGAAGTTTGAGCCCTACAAGAACGTCACGCTAGATAGCTCTATCTGTTGCTGCTTTTAGCCTTCTAAATAACAGAGTTTTTTTGCCTGCTCAAGTTAAGTGTGAATAGTGTTTGACCCACCATACTGTTTAAATAAGCTTAGGTAAAATCATCATTTTTCTTACATGATTTTGTTTAGTGGCAGAGGAACTATAAACTGATTTACACTAGAGGTCTAGCTTGTCCTATTTCCTTTTGTCCTGAACAAGTTCATGGGCAAGTTTCCCCCAATCCTCTCATGTACTGTTAGTGTAGACAATGGAAGAAGCAAATTTTAATTGATTCTTTCTATTTTGTTTTTGTTATCCATATAGAACTAAGTTGGGCTTGGACATTCTTGCTCCTAGCTCTTTTGTAGTATAAAAATGTGTTTAATGAAAACTACAGTTATGAGGCTATCTAAAATAAATAGAAAGGAGACTGATAGCCTTTCAGCAAGGGTAGGTAATTTCTACTGACTATTCTACAGTCAACACTGTCAATGTTAACTGTTACCAGTGATCTTTCAAATGCATCATGTACTCAATGTAAATACTATAGGAACCTGAGGCTGCTACACTGAGGCTAATGAGACCCAAGAAAAACATGTAGGAAGGTCTTCCTTGCAGTAGTTTTTCTCATAGCTTTCTAAAGTCTTAGAAAAATAAGTTTAATGTAAATATATAAATATATAAATTATATGCGTGTGTATGTATACACTTGATAAATATTAATTTAAAATTGAAGAGATAGGCATTTTTTTTTCAAAGGGGAAAAAAACATGAATCCTTTGTGTAAAGGATTTTATGCTGCTGTTTCCAGCAGTGCATCTAGAGACATTCTGAAGATAACTTTCATGTGTGATCTTTTGAAAAATGAATGAATAATCTGTGTCATACATTTGTGCAACAAAACAAGAAAAGACAACTTTGTATAATTCTGTGCCAAAACAATGATTGGAGGAGGCAGTCAGTACAGTTTTATGGCTTTTAGGCCATAGTGCTTCTTTCAGTTCATTCTGTTCCAACAACTCCATGCGAGTGATGTCCATGCCCTGGATGGCTTTATTCAATTAAAGCTGCTTCTCAAGGTCTTGGGTCCCTGTGGTGGAATCATGCAGTGCAGACATGTGCATCCGCTGAACTCGAGCCGTATTTGCTGCCAGCTCATCAGCTTAAGGTCACTTAAGTACTTTCTAAGGGGAAGAAATTACTCCAAAGAATTATCTGCTGGCCTGGCTCCTTCAGACAGGAAAACTGCTAACTTTCTCAAGACAGTGCTTTTGTATGCATTGTTTTATCTCGTATTTACAAGTTGCTTCCAGCCGGGTGCAAGCTGCGACTTATATCTGTGTTCTGCCAGCAAATCTTAAGATGGCAAGGCTCATAGGTCTGAGTGTCTCACCTCACCTATGTGAGCAGCTGGTGAGCAATGAAACTGTGAAGTGATGGATGCTTCTCACAAAGCAAGACAGCATGCAAAAACACTGGTCTTCCCACTTAGCATTGAGTTGCCTGAATATGTATAGTTCTGGTTTCCTATATAACATCAAAGAGCATGAGCTAAGATTATGAGAGGGTCCAGCGGGGGGCTGTGAAGATGATGAGGGGGCTGGAGCATCTCCCTGCTGAGGAAAGGCTGAGAGCGCTGGGGCTGTTCAGCCTGGAGAAGGCTGAGGGGGATCTTATCGATGCATACAAATGTCTTCAGGGCGAGTGTCAAGGGGACGGGGCCAGGCTCTGTTCAGTGGTGCCCAGCGACAGGACAAGGGGCAACGGGCACAGACTACAACAACCAAAGTCCCATGTGAATATGGAGAAGAACGTCTTTACCTTGAAGGTGGCAGAGCCCTGGGACAGGCTGCCGAGAGGCTGTGGGGTCTCCTGCTCTGGAGACATTCAAACATCTACCTGGATGTGACTCTGTGCAACCTGCCTGAGGGGAACCTGCTTCAGCAGGGCTTGGACTAGATGATCTCCAGAGGTCCCTTCCGACCCCGACCATTCTGGGATTCTGTGAAGATTGGATAGGATTAAATAAAAGAGCTGAAGGAGGATATGTTGGTAAAATTGATAGTTACCTTCTTTTAGAGAAGTAATCTCACTTCACTATAATTTGATTAAATCTTGGCCTTAAGCAACTTCAGCCCTAAATGACACAATCCATCCAAGAGTTTAACATACTTTTCATTTACAGAGTTTGTAAGTTTTTTTTCTCCTGAGTGTTCCTATCTAGACAGCCATAAAAAAGGTACGCTAGTAACCAGTAGTTCCTAAATAACTAATTTCACCATGTGAAAATTCAGAACAGTGTTAGTTAAGAACAGTTGCATAGCCTTAGATCTTACTAACACAATGAAACCCAGAATGACCCACTGTCTAGTTGACCGACTACTTTAACTGCATGCTACTCGAGTTCTGTGTCTAGCAGACTTGGTGATAGAGAAGCGAATTTTCACTGGATCATCAAGAAACATTTTTGACCTAGGGTCAAATTTTAACTCTCTTCCACTTCCTGCTGAGATGCTGAGCTGTTCGAAACCAAAAAAGGTTGCCAACATAAAAAAAAGCAATTTTACACTCACACTTTTCTGTCAACATTCTCAGAAATGGCTTAACTGTTTGTGGTCAAACTTAGCATAAACTGTTTTAAGAAAAGCCAGGTGGAGAAAACTGAATTCTAAAAAGATGAGAAAACTGAGTAACGGGAAAAAAACACTCAACCCTTGGAAATGGAAATGCTCAGATAGTGTGACTTCTGTTTTATCGCAGATAGACTGTCTAAAACCTTACTTTTATCTACTGCTCCAGGTAACAACAATAATGGCGTCTGCTCTGTCCAGGGTGGGAGAGAACCGGGGCCACGCAGAGTACGGGTGAGGCTGGCAGACTTCAGGTTGGGGGAAACAAAGATTAGTAGTCAGAGCTCAGTATCATCCGGCAATGGTTAACCCAAACACCAGCCCTGAGCAAGGGCTTGGCTGTGGCTTCACATCCAAATTGCTGCAAGGAGGAGAGAGATCTCTGAGTGCTGGTCTGCTGAAAAACTCTGTTTTGCTTCTGTCCTGCGGCAGGATGACTCTATTTTTCTAGCCTGTGATGTTTTGGTCTTTCTATTTAAGGTGAAAAACCTCAGAAACTGTATGTTTTCTTTAATGTCTCTTAGTGTCTTCAGTCTGAGAGGATGCAGCTATTATTTATATACACCAGCCCTTTGTTCTTGTTTAGGCTGCTGTAGCTTGTCTGAAATTACTCATTGGGTTCATGTCCCTGAAACTGGAGTAAGCTTTGTGGCATGGTATCCACACTATAATACATCCCCAGCTGGAGTTCACTCCGGCGTAGTTTCTGAAAACTTGAGGCTTCCTGAGAGAAAGAGGTTGTGATAGGAAAGATGCAGTAATCTTGATTATCCCTGTCGTGACCCAGACTCCAAGACAGGCATCTCAAAGTACTGAAGTCTACTTCTCCCCTGAGATCCGCACGGAAATGACTCGATGAAATGTGAGTGATTCTCATCTTGCACAATGTGAACTCATTTGAGTAAAGCAAAGTAGCGTTACACAACTCCCTTACAGCATGTAGCAAGTGCTTTAAGAACCTGCTCTTTGGATGCCAGGCAGGCATTGGTGGTAGGGTGTATTGCCAGAAACACGTTATAGACTTCCTGGCAGGGCTCTGCAAGGCAGGGCATGTGCCCTGTACGTGCACAATTTAAAACCAAAATGCACTTGCTGATGATGCTAGTTGCAGGTGCTGCAGGGAATGGCTCAGTGGGGTGGTAAAAGGTGGTGAGGCAGAGCAGGCAGCCTGGTTCATCTGGGCTGCTGGGTGCTTGGAGCCTGTTTGAAGAAAACTCCTTACAGCAGCTGGGTGCATTTGGGGTTGCTGGCTGTTCTTGCAGGAGGGGGAACTGCCTTTCAGACAGAGGGGCTCCAAAAAATCCAAGGGGTCACAGTGGCATGAAGCAACTCAACCAGCATTTGCACAGCTGATGGGAGGAATGGAGAGAGGCAGGGGTGATGGTGTCTCTCTTTGGATGCTTGCTGGGCCAGTGCTAGGCAGTTCACATTTGTTTTCACAAAGGGTAGTGGAGTTGGGAAAAAGGGACACAAACTTTATGCTAAGGCCTGGCAAAAATTCTTTAGAGTGGGAAATTAAAAATGCTTGATTTCTCTGGCATAACAACAAGACTTTCCTGTTGTAAATGAGTTAGGGGTCATAACTACCTCAGTCAGGAGGAAATAACAAGATTTCTTTAACCAACCACTTGGTGTTAAATACTCCAGAAAAAGTCACCTTTTAGAACTACAGTTCCAGCTTTATGGTAGTGATTAATCTCTGGTGTTTGGTGCTAAATGGAGCCGTAATTTCTCCATATCTTTATATTTTCTGGAGCATCATTATCGAATGGGTCTGTTTCTACTTCAGTTTTACAGAGACTGCAGGAGCTCTGTCACTTCCAAAATTTTTATTAATGATTTGGGAAGAAGTGCCAATGTTTAGATAAAGATCTGTGTTGACACAATGGTTGTTGGAGTGACTGTTCCTGGGGCAGTAAGACTGAAGCCTAAATGCAAGCTTTTTTTCAAGTAACATTCATTGAATTGACTACAAGACTGAGAAAAATTCCCTGCCTTGTTTTATACAGGATGCAGACTGAATGACCTAACGGCACTGATTTGCCTTAAAATAGAATTAGTCATATCGCTTGTGTGAGTAAAGCAAGCAGCAGCAGACACACCCATGGGTATCTGCATAATTTATTTGAAACCACTTTAGGCAGCCAAAGAATATGAGAGTGAGGAGCATTTAAGTTTTAAGTTTAAGGGGATGAGTTTCCTTAGATTGTCAGTGGGACTGTCTGCACATGCCTCCAGCGGCACTGCAGAGCACCTAGGTGAGCTGGCTAGAAATACAGTATTCATCATCATCTCCAGAGGTTACTTGAAGCCAAGGAACACCCTTACACAGCATATTGTATTTTAAACTATCAAACTAATAGTATTTTAACGTTTATAGTGGTTTTGGCAGCAGTATACAACTTTCTCACTGAGAGTGTAATAAACGATAGCAATCTCTGATTTGATTTTCTCTTGATATTTTGAGTGACCATTGTAAGAATGGCAGACTTCATACCTAAAGTTTAATTTTGGCATGATTTTAAGGGATTGGGTGCTGTTATAGTCAGCAATAATATGGTGCAAAAGAGAATACTGCCAAGTCTTGGGAGTTACAAAATATTAGATATTCATGTCCCATGAAATTACAGATTTGAGCCAAATGCAGAGCACAGAAATCCTGGGGTTTTTTCAATGGAAAGATAGAGTGTGAGTCTGAAACTGTATCTAATTACATTCTGTGTGTTGGGATGTCAGCATTAGTATAAAACCTCTCCCCAGAAGGGCAAATCCACAGAGAAAAGGACAACATGAACATGCAACAGCAAAACAACTAGAAGAAATGCATAAATATCAGACGGTAACTCTTCTTCCTAATTCGTTTCTGGCAGTCTTTCATTCTGTTAAAAATGAGATATGTAAAGTATCATCTTGTGCTCTAGAATATAAGGTTTTTGTACCTTTTCTTGCATAACAAGTTAGTGGTAATGACTCATGAAGTTATTCAGCCCTTCATAAAAGACCAACTTTTCATTGACTTCATGACCTCCCTTACAAGCAAATTCCACAAGATGATTCCAGCATATGTCCATAAAGTAGTTGTGTCAGAATTTATTGCCTTGTAATTCAGCAATAATCTCATTCTTCTAGTGAGCAAAAAATAAAGATGAGGAAGATGGACCAGTTCTTGCTTTCTTTTATTCTATAGACCTTATTTTAAACCTAAGAGCTATGTCTTTTTATGTAGCTCTAATCTCATGGATAACAAAATGGTTCTAGTTCGACTTGGTTTGCTACCTTAAAGCTTTTAATACTCTGAATATGAATTTTGTTCCAAAATGTGAATCAACATCTTTCCACGCAATCTATTTTTGTCTTTTGATCTTTCTTTTATACCTTCATGAAAGAAGTGTGATTTTCCAGAGCCTTTCAGGGAGCAGCAATACATACAGTGTTATAAGCAATAGGTCTGTAGCATATAAACTGCCTGGCTTTGAGCTAGAGCATGAGTTAGTGGTGAGGGCACTCACTTGAAAGGCAGGAGACATGACTGTCTCCAGCTCTTCCACTGACTTGTTGTCTAACAGCTGCCAAGTCCTTCCATCTCTGCCTCTTTGTTTCTCCTCCCTCTGTTTTGTATTTTTGGTTAGATTTCAAATTATTTTCAGATGGAGGATTCTCTCTCCCTATGTTTGTGGAATGTCTAGCACAACAGAGCTTCAATGCTGACTGCAGTCTCTAGGCTCACCTTAACATAAATAAGAGGGACAGAGTTTCATTCTTTCCACGGTACTGGTTTTTTGCTGTCTGCAGACCAAACATGGAATGCAAAATCACAGCCTTTGATTGCTAATGACCCATCTCTTCCTTGGTGTCTTCACCTAGTTGCTACCATGACGTCTTTTTTCTGTGAATCGGTGTTTTGATTATGTCAGTTTCCCAGATCCTACAGAAAAGATTTCAGTAAGCTGGACAGGCATTTAAGGCAAAGGTATGCTATGAATATATGTACAGCACAGTGCACGTTGAGCCTGTGCCATGCAGTATGGTATTGAGATCTATATGGCAAAGTCCAGAGCCACATGGAGACAGTAAAGTAATAACCTCTACAATTTGTAAGTCAGCACTAGCTCTGCAGTCTTTGCAGGTCATGGTATACATGCACTTTTACTGTCCCTGGAAAAATGTGGCTACTCCAGGGATGCTAAAATCCCTGTACTTTCATGATGGAGAGCTTATACCATTTACTTTGTTTTGCCCAGACCTCCTACTCTGTAGCAATTTTTCTGCCAGCTGGCTGCCTTTCAAGTTCTGCTGTGTCTGTCTAGTTTGCAAAACGTTTTGAGATTTTGTTCTCTGTTCTCCGCTAATCCAAAAGAAAATCTCTGGGTTTTTTGTTAATTATCTGTTGCACAGATACAAATGAAATTTATTTTTTTTCTCTCAACTGGAGACCCACTTGAGCCTCCTGCTGTATTAGGAATGAGTTCGAGTGAGGAAAAAATGGATATTATATACTTATTTACTGGTATAAATGCAGTCATTAGGTTATAATGGAAAACCACCAGTTTTAGGTCTTTCTGGTCTACTCTGCAAGGTGCAGTGCTGCTTGGAGTTGCCACAGCAGTTGATATTGTTGCCCGATGGTCCCTTCTCTGCTGCCATTCTGAGCCCCAGAGCTTCACTGCCTTCTGTCTTGCTTGTACTGTGGGGCTGACTTTGAGACAACTTTCTTCATGGCCTTTCCCCTGACACAAAGGGTTTGGGGCGTTTACCTTTTGTAGGTGTATTATATCTACTATAAATCTCCGGTTTCTCAGGACCAACGTCCTTCTGCAGAGTCCAACCAAATAAACAGACTTTGTTTAAAAAGATGAAGCCCCAGAGGGTCCTGTAGGAAACAGATCCTGTGACACAATCCAGTAACAAAACCAAGGGAACAGTCATCCTTTGCCTTTCTTTAGTTTATTTATCCTTTATTTAGTTACCAGAGTATAACAAGGGAGTGATTTTGGCTGGAATATGAAAGCAACTGAGCTCCGCTATACTAATTGTGCTGGCTTTGAGGTTGGTGGAAGATTTGGTCCACCCTGAGTAGCAGTCTTCCCCAATTTGTACTGTCCTGCTTACTCCACAGGAACAAACTGGAGAGCTGTGCACTGTTTATCCTGAGCTCTTTGAAATGTGAATCACTCCAGGACAGCCTCTCCCAGGCTAGACTAGGAAAGCTTATTATCACTGATTTACAAGCCTTTAGAGATCAAAATGGGCCAAACCAACATTTCCTCCCTTCTCCTTTAAAACCACAACAGAGTGTCTGTCTGCTTTTGAAAGTAAAAATTCTTTCCATAGTGGTTTTATTCTTTTGCACTTCTACTGACAAATAATTTACTAATTTCTCCCAATTGTTTCAAAACAGCTTGCAATTAATGAGGTTTTTTGTTTAAATCATTAATTTCGTTGTTGTTTGGGCAGCAGCATCCACACTGAATTCGGCTGAGCTCTGGCAGTAACAGACCTAGTTCTTGGCTGTTCTGTAATGAGCGTATGCTGAAGACAAAAGGGACAAGCTTCATGTCCACAGAGAGATGAGCACAGCCACCACCAACCACCAGAACTCCATAACATGGGCCACTTCAATGGCTTTGCAGTGGTGTCATATTCCCTCTATTTTTAGAGCGTGATCATTTTCTTCTTATCAGGTTAGGTGTTCACCTATGGAAAGTAATCTGCTGTTTCATAGCTTAGTTTATTAATAGAAAGATTGGAAAAGTGCATAGAAACAGGTTACTGGGCTGATAGAATTGCTAGGTTGCAGTACTTGTAAAATAGATTATGTCTCTCAGCTGCTAGTGGAAATACATTTTGCCATGGTGCTGGAATCTCACACAAGGATTTCTAGGGACATGTAGTGTCGTATCTGTCAGCACTGGCCAACAGCACAGCAAATGTAGGGGCTTAGTACGGAGCTCTCTGCTCTTGCTGCTTGGTTCTTGTGGTGCAAGTCCCTACACCTGTGTGCCCTGCATGCAACAGCAGCTCTTACTCAGTGTGAAACTCCTTGGTTTAAAAATCCAGCACTATTAAAACATAAGCATTACTGATGACATAATCCCAGTGTAAAGAAGCGTTAATCAGCCGAACATTAACTTTCTAAACTCTAGGAGGTCACCCTAAAGAATTTCTATAAAAGCGTAGAAATCAGTGTAAAAGAAGACAAAATGAGGGAGCTCTTTTGGATTAGGGAAGGTGTTTTTCTCTGTTTTGGTGGCAACCCACATATAAATTCTTAGTCTGCTGTTTAACTTACTGGAGTTGTCAAGCAACTACCACATGAGATACTATACTTTCTGAGACAGCAGTGGCACCCCTTTGCTATATAAAAGAGTCAGGTTGGGGTTCATGTTACCATTACTGTGTCTGTGTTGGGGCAGAAAATAATTTCACACAAATTAGAGCTTCTCCTGTGAGCCAGTTCAGGGAACAGCCTTGGTTATTAGCTGAGCTAAACTACACACCCACTCTCAGTAGTGTATGGAAGGGCTGCAGATGGTACAAAACAATATGTGGATCTCTAATAGATCTGCAAGTACAAACAAGACCTCAGGGCTGTCAGAAACGGCGACTATCTGCTCTAAAGGAAAGGCACCATTCTTTGTTGCCTGGTGTAATGCAACCGTATTTGCATTATATATACAATATATACCAAAGACAGGTATGTAAGTATGCGTGTATCCTAAGGGGAAGGTGGTAGATGGCAGCTGTCAGTTGTATTGCTTGGTGACTGTTAATGATGAGAAGAACCTGCAGATAACAGGAGACTGTATCAATATCAAAAAGCTAGGATTTGGGCTTCAGGCTGTGGAAAGTGGTTGAGCTTAAGTATTTAGTTTAAAATGTAACCTGTATCAGAATGGCACCCCTGTGTTTCAGTTATGAACCTGTGTATACTGTACACTGTGCTAAGCCACATATCCACAATGTATGTATGAACAAACTACCTTCTGGCTTGTCATGTTTTTCTGCAGAATCAAAGAGTTCATTCTGGCACCCTCAGCCATTTTTTCCCCACTCCTAACCACATCAAGAGCATTCTTAGCATTTTTCCTAGGAGGTTACAATCATTTCAATCATAACTTGAATAAAAAATGTTGGCATTTGTCAACACATTTATAAAATCTTCACCTGGAATCTCTTTTTTCTTGCTAATGAAAAACACCTGCCTGCAGAAAAGCATTAATTGACATAAAAGTGCTAGCAACACAGCATGCAAACAGCAGATTTGATCTTGAGAACTATGCCCATGCCCTGGCTTTACTGCTTTGTTTTTTGTGCACTAAATAGCGAACCACAGTTGGCTAAATCTACATGAGGTTGCCACTTCTCAGACAGGGTGTGAGAGAGGCTGCCAACATCTTCCATTCTTCCTCTGTGGGAATAAAGGAGAAGGAGCAGTGAATGAAAATGGAAAATAATGAGCTGGAAGGGAAAAGAGAAGATGAAGATGTGTGGAAGTTGCCCCGAAGTGAAGTGGGCGATAATGGCATTAATTTGCAGAGTGCCACTCCACACCTGCTAAGAACAGGGAGCTTCTGCAAAATTTGTTCTGTATTCCAAGAAATACAAATATATTGAATCAGGCACTGATAATGTTGATGTCAGTGTGTATAATTTTATTACTCTATTCTATCATCCTAAGAGCAATTGCTGAAAGTTGTCACAGTTTGCTTTTGGAAACAAAACCACCTTTGGAGAGACGTTTGCACATTTCCAGTGCCAAATGCCAAAGACACGTTGCCTCTCTTCACGTAAATGCGCAGATCACACCTCAAAGAAGTCTGAATTAAGCCCTTTTGCTAATTTCTAGTTGCTAATTCATCAGCTGAAACACCTTCATTTCTGAAGAAGCAGAAAGAGAATCCCTGGGGTGGGGGCTTGTTATTGCAGCAATGTTAACAGGAGATGTTAATACAGAGGTGCAGAGATGTTTTCTTAACTGAGAACAGCTGCACCAGAAAGGTTTCATTAACTTTCTTCAACCACACAAACATTTCAGGTTGAGACTGCTAAAGTCAATGAAGAGATTTAGGCCTATCACCAAAGCCAACAGCTGGAAACCCTCAGATACAGTCAGTTTCTAATGCATTGGTGAGATAGCATAAGGCAGGAGGGAACTCAGGGGGAGTTATCTGCTGTTATTTAAAAACACAGGAAAAATCCAGGCAGCAGAATGTGATTTGGGACAATAGCTGCTTCCTGAGCTATGTGCTGTGTGGAGCCCCTGCCCGTGGTGATCTGACCTGCTCTTCCTGAACTGGTAAGTGTCTGAGAAAGGCTGAAGAAGTGAAATCATATTTCAAAAGGATTTGTGGTTGCAAGCACAAGTTCATGTGCCCATCTAATCCCACCTAGAGTGAACTGCGCTTCAGAGGTAGCCTCTGGATAGTGGAAAAGTTTCAGATTGCCCAGCACTCATGTTTGCACCGGGAAATATGAAAGGGGATCTGAATACAGCTGTTAGGGAGATTTGCAATACCAGTGGACCATGAGCTTTGCAGTGCAGAAAATGCCCCACCCAGTCCTGTTCCCTCACCTTCCTTCCTGCATGGCCCCCTTCCCAAGAAGAAAAAACCCACAACGTCAATCAGTCCACCTGTACTTGGCAACATGGAACCCAAACATGTGCTTGCCAGGCACAGCTGGCTGTTTGCTACTATTGACCCAGTGTAGTGCAAGCTGCATACTGGTTGTTTGATCAAGATGGTTTGGGAGAAGGGAGTGTTGGAGAATAATTTGCAGTGAAATTAAGAAGCTGTATTTTCCCTGGCTGCCTACATTTCCCTCCTCTCTGTAAAATTCTTATTAACAATGCTTGCTTTGGGCATGTGCTTGTGTTGAACCTGGGGAATTTGTTTTGTTAAAAGAGGGCATGTGTGCCTGCCAGTAGATTTTTCTCTGCTAGTGCAAAATCATATGCATAGTACAATCTCTTCTGGATAAAGAAGGGTCTTTGGAAGTGAACCATGATTAAAAGTAACAGGAATATATTCCTGCACAGATAAACAAGTCGTACAAAGTGACATCTGAGGGAACTGGAGAGAGGCCACAGAACAGTGAAGGTGTGCAAGGGAAACAGGTCCTTCAGTGTAGCTTTGGAGGTGGCAGTGTAGATGAAAGAGTAGCTGGGCATAGCAAAAGGCAGAAAATGAGTGAAATGGGTTGTGACTAACAGTGCAGTAAAGATATGGATGAAAAAATGCTGTATTGTGTGCCTTCCGAAGGAAAGAAAATGACAATAATGAAAAGAGAAAGAGTAGTACATGGAAAAGTGTAAAGTAAAAGCTATAATGACATGGCATGAAAAGGATACTATGAGGAAGTGGTTGGACTAAACATTTTGAGGTCCTTTCTGACCTGAATGGTTCTGTGGAATCAAGCAAGCCTACCTTCGTGTTTTGGTGACACGTGGAAGCTTCATGGCTTCCAGCACCACTGTTGCAGGGTTCAACATATGCAGATATGCTTATGCTCTGTGCAGAACATATACTAATGTAATTCTTACCTCTTGTTTTATACTTCTGCTTTGTCTCTCTTAGTTTGAAGGACATTAATATCTTTGGCTGTTTGTCATATTGTAGTCACATAAACAGAGAAGGTAAAAAATAGTAGAGTGTTCCTTAAACAGTAAGCAAAGTAAGAAACTCGGTTGACAGTTTCCTGAAGTGTTGGGGATAAAAATAGTCCCAGTAAGTGAAAAAATTTTCAAATTCAGCAAAGTGTCACCTAAATAGAGTAGCCAGATGTTTAAGTGTGCACCTCTCTGGCAATTTCATTTAGCTATTTAAGCAAGAAAACCTTCTTCTGAAAGCCTATCTTCTTGTCGTTCCTGAGTATTGGCTTATCTGAAAAAAAAAAGTCCTTTGATAAATAATGTGTGATCAGTAGGAAAAAAACCCACCATAAACCCTCCAACAAACCAACATTGTTGTGGTTCTATTTCTTCTGCAGCAGAAAAAGGTACAGTAAACTCTTTGTTCCCTCAGTCTTATTGAGAAAGTACTTTTGTTGGAAAGGTCAAAATGATTTGCATTGATTTTGTGGTATCACACTTGCACATGTTTTTCTGGCACATGGAGATGTGCCATGTGGACCTTTTGCCTGTGGAAAAACCAGGCTCCTGATCCCCTTTTTCAGCCTCCTCTCTGTAGTTTGCATGGAAGCTTTTCCTCACAGCTAATGGTCAGCAGTGTCTTTGTGGATTCTGGAGTGACAAAAGCCCTCTCCCCAAGTACTTTAGCTCATGGTTGAACGGCGTTGTAATTTTATGTCTGCTTTTCTAGTCTAGTTTTGAGTGGTGTCTATAACTGTTCTTTCCTAGAAACAAAAATCACTGAACTCCTATGGTGAAAGGCACAGACTTCTTGAAATACATTTGGGAACTTTGAGATGCTTAAGACTTCAGCATTCCCAAAGATTCACAGCTATTTTTGTGGTTTCCAGCATACTTCCAAAGCAACAGGAATTGGATCATCTAGAATGTGACCAGCCAAAAAATCTAGAGCATGGTGGAAAGGTCCCTAAAATATCTGGTGTTGAGAGTAGTTTGGCTTTTCTGGCATCACTTAAATAAGATGGTTCTTATTATAATCCTCTGCTTTTCACATGGACTGTACCAACTCACCTCATTTTGAATCCCAAGATACTTTGTGATTTCTTTAGATCCCCTATTGCAGTATTAAAGCATACGATAATCTTAAAATTTGTGCAGCTCACTGTGTTAAAGTAATCTTCGAGATTCCATGTGCGTGAAAGGAAAGCTTCAAAATGTGGTGCAGGTATTCCTGGGAGACTCAGAAACCAACGGGCAAAGGAAAAGAATCACATGCCTTTGTATGTGGTCACATATTTTCTAAGTTAAATGCACATGAAGTTGCCCTCTTTCTCTTTCCTCTTGCTTACTCCCTCCAGACCACTTCACATTCAGCTGATGTATCTGTTTGTTTATTCATCTCTTCAGCACACATCACTCACAAGCATGCTGAAGAGGTTCCCGTTAGAGAAATGAGAACTCCCAAACATGTTATTGCTGTTGCTTATCACCTGGAAAGGACAACCAGAAATTGTTCTGTGGTCATTTGAACGTTATGCAATGGGGGCTGAATGCGTCTTTGTTCCAATTACCAAAAGCACTAAAATACTACTTTCTGAGAGCTGAAGAACAAAATACTGCCCTTGGAAACACACATCTGTCTAAACCTTGAAGCCTTTCTCGTTGCATCCAATTCTGGAGGAATATTTTTAGCTGTTGAATTTAGCCCTTCAGAATGTCTTGTGGTTTCTTCCAGGACGGAGCTCAATAAATTACTTTCTTCACAAACAACCAAAGTGTGGTTCGGTGGTTCGGGTCTCCTGCAGGGTTCAGAAGTTCAGAGCACAAAAGCCCATCTCAGTGTCTATCTTCCCATACACAACCAGCAATGGTTTCCACGGATGGGGTCTAGGCCATGAATGCTTGCAAGGGTCCATGCCAGTCCTGCTCTCTGCAGCAGCTTTAGAGCAGAGGAGCTGATGTTTATGTCCCTTGTGTCTCTGACACCTCTGTTTGGACTTGGGCAGAAGCCGGTCCCAAGAGGAGCAGACGTGCTTGCGCACGCCCGCCTGCCCCCCCCATGCACACACATACCAGGGGCACCCAAGCTTGTGAAGGTTTTTCTCTGCTGCCTTAATTAAATCAATATTGTTTATTATGTGGGTCTGTTTTCTTTCTTTCAGCACCTCTGTTTTTAGGTTATAATTCCTTTATATCTTCATTGTTTTTGAGTAATTGGACAAAGTGTTTCCCAGCTTAAGTTTTTAGCAAATGGCAGGAATCCCAGCAGCCATGTCACAGGGCCAGAGTTTTGGTATTTCCAGAGCCACACATTTGCCCAGGATATTTATGTCATATTTAGTTTGGTTACTAGAAGCAGAATTTTAAGAGTGGTTTTTTTTTTTTTGTGCTTTTTAAGTGTAGATTTACTTCTGGGATTAGTACCTCAGCAGCTATGGGTTTGACTCTTCAGCTAGGGGCTTAGGCCCGGGGCCCTGGGCCCAGCTCTGGCAGCTGAACTTTGCTTACAGCCAGTGGGTCTGGCCCCGAGGGGGCCAAAATCCCAAATCCCCGCTGAGGGAATGATGCCTAACCGAAATGTGACACAGCTGGGAGAAGCCCCCAGCACCTTTTCTGGCACCCATCTTCCCAGGCTGAGGCGAGGGCTGTAACCCGGCCCTTACACTGCCACAGCTTCAGCCACCTCTATGGCCTCTGGATAGGAAAAAGAGGGTTGATTGGGTCCCCCTGTGTTTTTGAACCGAAGGAAAAGAACAAATAAAACCCATGTAATAATCTTTTTGGGATGGGCAAACAGTCTATAGAGATGAGAGGCTTCTGACTGGATTCGAAACTGAGGCTTTAAAACCAGTTGGTAGCGGGCCTCCTGTGCATCTTTGCAGATACCAGGCTTGGAGGCCAGTGTGTGAATCCTTCAAGCTGCTGACAACCCTTGCTGCTCACTAACGCTAACAGGACTTGAAATCTGCTTCATAGGATTGGGGCCCAAAAAATTCCAGTACAGCCACCTTCGCAGCATCTGTAAGTATATATGCGGTAAGCATATCCTTGCTGCCCCTTTGCTGTTTTTCCCAAACTCATCCTTTGGACAAAATCAGGTGTATTTTGCTGATGTTTCTTAGAAGCCTGTGTAATCCCTGTACATTTGGATGATTCTCGGAGGAACTGTAACTGCAAGACTACATAAAATTTTACATTAATGACTTTTATACTTCTTAGGATCACCTATCATGACAATTAAATATACTTCTGCCTTGCCAAGAAGGAGATCTGGGTGCATTTTCAGTCAATTTGAAAAATACAGCCTGAATTAAATGTGATTTTTGTATCTGGAGTTCTTGCAGGATCAGCCTTTGGGTGGATATCCAGCTTTGCACATACAGTTTTCTATATAGTAAATGTATTTGCAAAATTCCTCATATCCTTTTTATCAAGAATAAACATTGCTGAAAGGCATGTATTCAAAACAATGATCAACTGCAAGAAGTTGAAGGTCTGACTCACAACATGAAATCACAAAGGAGAAAAGGATGTTCCAATTAAGGCTAAGGCTCTATCTGGAGAGCTGAAGGACTTGAGAGGGTTTCAGAGCTTCAGGGCTGGGTACATGCCCAGGTAGCATCCTGATTCTGTGTTGCACTGAGGCAATGATATATAGCAGCTCCCTTCCTGCGGTGTGTTTTCCAAGAAGGAAATCCTGGGCTTGTAGGCTGTAAAGGAGTCAGGTTAAGCTCTGGTCAGAGACTCTGCCTGGACGACATGGGACCAGGGACCTATGCACTATTTGTTCTTTGGAGGAAAAGCATACAGAAGGGAACGTACAGAGTGCAGCCCCTGCTCGGTCTATGCATAGGTTTTGAAAAGTGAGACTTGACAGCATCTGGGTGCTTAAATTCCCCTGGCATGTGGATCTGGCTTTATCTGACTTTCTGACTTTTTCCCTGGCAGCTTGAGGTGCTCCTCTGCTTGTGTTCACAACTTTTCCAGTCTCAAAAAGATGGTGCAGATTTGCACTATGCTTATGTCTGCACCTGAACAGGATCCTCAAAATAGACACTTCAGCCAAGCCCTTTAGAAAGATTGTGAGGCTCACAAAATGAACAAGGAAGCTACTACTTTTAATGCAGCAACAGGAAAACCGCTCTCCTTTGCTTTCATATTCGCTTTTTTCTTTCATTTTTTCAATAATGTAATAGGGATAACATTCATGTAAGAAATCCAGTTTTAATTCTTTCAGTCTCCCCCATCTCACTGCTTATGAGGGTATCTTACTGATCAGGCCAAGCCGGACACAATTCCTTCATCTCATTCTGAATCTGTGTCAATATGACAGAATTTCACTAGACCACTGTGACAACATAACTTTGTGACTTGAGGTGATCAGTAAGGAGGGTGATACCATGGATTTTTCTCTGAGTTCCGGGGACTTTCAGTAGATTTTATGTCAAACAAGGATTAGATAGAAGGCAGAAATCATCCAGGGGAGATTGATGACTAATTTTAGGCAGCTGTTAACTCAGTGGATTGACAATGAACAGATCACTACCTAAAGTACTTCAGTTTCTGATCCCATTATGTTTAGCTTGCTCTGTTGAAAGCTGCTATGTATTGCCTATCACTTGGGAATTCTGTTATGAAGGCCATAAAACTAAAAGACATTGCATATCCTGGGTTTTAAATACTTACCTCTTTTATTAGATATGCCCCTTGATCCCTTCTGCCCAGCTTTGACAAAATCTGTATTATTGGTATATCTTTATGTAGGAACATTATTTGTAGCAGTAATATTTTAAACGTTCAAACCCTCAGCTGTTGTAAACTCACAAAGCAGCAATGGCATGAGGAGTGGGCCATGGAGACAAAGGGGAAAGTATGTAGCTGGAGCAAGAGGCTTTAAGCTCAGTCCTACTTCTAGCTTTCCTTCTGCCTTGATTAATTTCCTTGAGGAAGACCATTTCTTTCTGGACTTTGCTTTACTCATCTATTAAAGATGATGAGACTTGATCTACAGGGGTATTGGGAGGCTCAATGAGCTTTCACTGGAAGCCCTCTACTCCAAAAACGTTGAGAGGAGACATGAACTGTTTGCCATAGAGAGAAAACTGTCCTATTGCCTTTCCATCTTTCTCCCCTTCATGTTCCTGTTCATCTTTTACTCTGGTTCAGGCTCCACAGGAAGTCGAGTGCACTAGTTAAGACAGAAAAAAACTAACACAATAAATAAAGCCAAATGCATCTGCTAGATTTCTGGGTTGAACTGCTGTACTGGGCAGTTAAAAGTAAGGCATCAAAGGCAACAGGTGGGACTCCACAGCTAGGAGTCAGAGTGGGGAGAGGAGAGTTGGGAAGGGAAAAGGAAGGAAAGAAGGCAGAGTGGGGCCTTCCCTATGATATCTAACCTCATCCTGGCTTTAAGATATTAGACCCAGCCCAAATATAGCAAAAATATAATTTCAGACTTGCCTCCTGGGTGTTTCTTCCAGCTTTGTCTGCAGTGTCTTGCTATTTGACCACTCTCAGGGAGAGACACTACATTAGAAAAATCAAACGTCATACTGGAAAGTATGAACAGATGTATAGACTACCAGACAAATGAAATAAACTTTTCTCACTACTTTATACTGGTAAAAGCCCAATGCCACACTTGAAGACAGACAAAAGAGAAAAAGTGGAAAGAAAAGCAAAGAGAATATTAGATCTAGAACTATAAATTAACAGGAAACTTTGGAAGAATTGGGTTGGATAACCTAGAGACCTTATAACACTCTCCAAAGATGCAAAAGGCAAAACTAAGGAGAACAATCTGCCCCCATGTCTACTGTGGATAGAACAGAAAACTGACTAATTTTCAGGAAAAATGCTTAGGTTAGAGATTACGGAGTAGATTTTAAGGGTCAGCCTGTGGACAAGTTGCTGAAGGACACTGTGGATTCTCTTCATTTAAATGTGTTAAAGAACAGGTTAGACTAACACTTCTCATTTGCAATGCATCCCGAGTAGAACATGCACAAAAGGCAAACAGTGTTGTATTAATAGTTAGAACTGATACCTCCTTGCTTTATATTTCATCTTCCACCCTCTTGTTCATTTATTTGAGTGCACCAAGAAAGAGATCAGTTGAGCGTTCAAATTTTGGCATCATTCTTCTTTTTAGATCAGTAGGAAGAAATTATTCTCCAAGAGAATAATTTACAGAACCACGGAACACATCAGGCTGGAAAAGCCCTCAGGAGATCTGTAGTCCAACCATCTGCTTACATGAGGCCAAGGCCAGCTGTGAGGTCAGACCAGGGCTTCATCCAGCTGAAAACTTTCAAGGATGAAAGCTGCACAAGAACAAGGCAACCTGTTCTACATCTTGAATGTCCTCACGGACAGTTTATTGAAGTCTTTCTTCTGGTGTCCCCAACACTGGATGCGCTGTTCTGTGTGGTGTCTAAGAAGGGCTGAGTAGAGGGAAAGAATCCCTTCCCTCAGCACGATGGCTACGTATTGGTGGCTATGATCCTGTTGATGAAGTCCAGGATGCTGTTGCCTGTCTGCTGCTGGGGTGCCCTGCTTGTGCTCTGCCAAGACCCCCAGACCCCTTTCAGGACAGCTGCTTCCCAGCCAGTCCCCAGCCTGTACTACTGCAAGGGGCTCCTCCTTCTCTGGTGTGGGACTCTGCCTATGCCCTCCTTGAATTTCATAAAGTTCTTGCTGGCCCATTCCTCCAGCCCATTTCTATCCTAGATGGCAACCCTGCCCTCGAGCCTATCAACTGTTCCCCTCACTTTAGTGTCATCTACAGGCTTGATGAGGGTGCACTCCATCACCCACTCCAGATCATTGGCAAAGATGTTAAACAATGCAACTTCCAAACAATATGTTGCTTCTAGTTTCCTATAATCAGGACCACCTTGTAGTCAGTACGTTTATTTTCAGTAAGAATAGGTGCCAGTTAAGAAGTGTCTATTATACTCCAGGCAGGTGGCAGCTGTGGAAGAATAAGAATCTTTTACTACTTAAACCAGCTGCATTAAAACTATGGAAAAATGTCTGACCAAAGTAATCAATCTCCGTGGTGGCCTGGTAAACAGAACATATACACTCTGAATTGCATCTACACTGTGCATGATTCTTTCTTGTCTTATTACTTACTTACCATTGCCAATTAGGAGGTAGTTTTCTTATATTAGATCACTAAAGAATGCACTGCTTGATCAATTATCCCCGAGTGAACTGAAATACAATAGCTGATAGCCCACATTTTTAAGTTGTGACATTTATTTAATTTTGTGTGCATGTGCCTGTAGACACATTATGGTAGAAAGCCTTTAATGAGAACAGTTTGTTGATTCTCTGAATTCTGCATGTACTTGCTTGTTCTTATTAAGCAGGCATTCTGGTCTATAGAAACAATCGAAACCACCTGCATTTCCTTTGAACCAGAGCCTTGCTTTCAACTGAGCATCCTAGTATTGTAATACCTCATCATACGCACAGTAGGAAAAAGCACTTACACATTTCACTCCCTCTGTGTGTATCCAGTGAAAATTCGCCAGGCACGTAATCATGCATGTGTCATTACAAGAGAGCAAAACCGATTTAGTCAGTCTTTATTTATTTTTAAACGAGGTGTTCAAAATGCGAGGCAGGGCCTAGGCAAGGGGCAAAGAGCAGTGTGGCCACGAGAGTGACCCGTGGAGCTCCGTGCTGGCCGGTAAGCCAGTCCCCTTGGCACAGGCCAGTCCTGGACAGAAATATATTAGGCTCTGGAATCCAGAGAGCCATAATGAGCTGGTACAGCACTCATACTGGTTAGCCCTGGTGAAAGGCTAAACCCTGCCAGACTTGGGCTGAGCTTCTCAGCACCGCATCTGCTCTGCAGCAAAAACGTGCCCCGAGAAGTTTGAGTTTCCAGCAGCTATTGAGGAACCTCAAGGGGTTTCCAGGATCTTGGGGGACAAACAGGGAATTGCCAGTTGTCCCATGGGAGCTATAAGGTACCAGGAAAGGAAGGTGTAGTGCTTTGAGAATGGGCTCTGCCTGTTCAGTGGATCTTATGGGTTGTTGTCCTGCTCTTCCCTGCCCTAAACAAAATATGTATTTAAAAGCATATTTCCAATCTCATTTCAAAGGCACAGAGAAAGCACTTCACTTGTCCTTGTCCGAGCAATCCAAGAGGAATATATGTGTAATGTGTTGGGAATAAGGACAAGGAACATTTGTTATAAGTTATAAGCCATACTTAGTGGCAGTGATGAGTTTTACAAGGCAATACAAGTAAGTAATGACTAAAATGATGGATCAGTTCAGAGATAGTACAAAAAATTTGTGCCTGATTATGGCCTCACTCAGTTTACTCTAGCATGTCATGACAGTCTGAATGAAAAGAAACAACCCCACAACAGTTCTAGTAGTGTTACAGGGTGCTCTTGCCCTTGTTAATCACACAGTGGGTTGTAGAAGTGCAAGGCAGTTTAAATAACACTTTTGTTGTTCTGCAGATTCACTGCTGAGTTTATTCCAAATTAGTTTTCATCTTTTAACTCTCAGGCTTTAACTAGCAGAGTTATATGTTATCTTATTTTCCAGTACACAAGGGAGTGACTTAGTTTCATGGGAAGAGCTCTCTGCAGAGTCAGTCAGATTAGATTTATAAAAAGAATTAGGTTCTTACATACAATTGAAAAACATGTTCTGAACTATTCTGTGCTTGATTCTATCTCAACTATTTAAAACTTCTGGCAAAGACGATAATGACAGTAGATTCAAAATCTCTCTGGTGAGTCTTACATACTTCTTGCTGATAGGTGTATGTACATGTAAGAACGGCTCCACCACTGTGTTACAGTTTGAATAATCACTTAGTCTAGAGCACAAATGACAAGATGTGTTAGAAGTTTTCACCTGTTCGAATTGTTGGAGATTCTGATACAGCTATGCATTGTTGTTCCTTTCAACAGGTGTGACTATGAGGTCCAGAGACAACATTCTCAGTAGTAGGAATTTTGTTTTTGTCCAGTTCACTGTCGTAGTTGAGGGTAAAAAAGGGGTAATGAGTTTCATGTACTTTTAATTCAGGTAATACAGAGTTTTTCTGTTTCTTATTACTCAGCCTTACATCAGGGAGAATTTATCAGTTTCTTTATTTATGACTAGATTGACCTCTACTTAATCTTTGACCCATGATTCCTAGAGTCTCTAATCTTTTTTTGTTCTCAGTGCTTCGTTCTGTTATCATGAAGTCTTTGAAACCCTGACTCTGAATTCATCTGGGCTGCACTGGCAGCTCTGGGTGATGATGGTGGTAGTGGTGTCATTGATTAGCTGCAGGCTTCTGTATCCTGAACTCAGCTAATAAGAATTTCTCATTTTCAGCAGATGTCTCTCCTCCTTTGTGAAATAGGGAGTTTTTGGTCTAGTGATGTGAAAGTCTAGAAACTTGCCACTTAGTCGACCACCTGGGGAGCTTCTCTGATTGTATAAAAGCAGTTCACTAGAGTGTAATGTTATGAAATGCTATTTCCAATGTTATTTTTCTGTCCTATCAGTCAGAAAAGTGTTTTTAAAGCCCATTTAAAAAAATGGGATAACCATACAAATACAGGCATTCCAAATGTCTTTTTATATATGTTCACATACATAAAAATATATGTTCACTATTAGTCCTGTTACTAATAGTGTCTAGTTAATGTACTGACCCCTGTGCAGTCTAGGCTCCTGATCCTGAGTAGTCTAGGTAAGGGGACCCAATGGAGCCTTTGGACTTCCCTGGGGACCTCAGTTCCATTCCCTGACCTTGAGACAGACATACCTGTAACCTGGCTCAAGTGAATTGAATTTCAGTGCTTCCGATCTCACTGCTGAAAAAATGAGATTCATGGCACCTAACAGAGGAAGTGGATGTGGAGACCTATTAAGGATACCCTCAGACAATGTGGTAAGAGCAACTAGGGAGGAATCTCAGAGAAAATACAGGCCAGAGAGGCAGAAAAACCATGCTTTTCCCCCTAAACCTCCATTTCAACTTGCTTTTTCCTCCAGCAGTCTTTGCTCATGCTTATTCAGAGAGAATTGTATTTAAGCACAGACTTTGAGTGAAATAAAAGAAATATATCAAGTCCATAACAAGTCATGATCTTATACAGATAAATAGGTCTTGTCAGCAAGGTCAAAGCCAGAGACAGCAGAAATAAGAGATGCTACTATTGCCCTGAGGCAAATGAAGCTGCTGGAAAGTGGTGGTTTTGCCACAAACACAGAGATCGGGCACAGAAAGGAGGTCTAGATTTAGGTAGCTGAGCACTTTCTGTGGTTGAGATCACTTAACCCTTTATGGTGTCAGGTCTCCAGCTGAATTGTTAGAAAATGAAATCCAGCTAGAGGTCTTCTACATGCTGTATCAAATTTGATTCAAAGGGTGAGACAAAATGAGCGCGTGATTTAGAGGGCCATGTGACCAAACAAAGAGACTCATGATGCAGACATCTAAAGTTAAGGGAGATTCATCCTGCCTTGGGATTCAAGACATGAAGCTGCTTTCTGAAATGTTTTTAAGATCAGGCATAGGGATTCCTAAATCAACACAAGCAAATAGAAAAAGAACATGTGGTAGTTACATCAAGGTACAATATGGTGGGCATTCACCTAATTTTTAAATACTCTTCTAGGCAATAACAGGCAATGTGCTGAAAATATGGCCTGAAATAAGGATCCTTCCATTTTACAAGCCCACTTAAAATTTCTGTCTTTATAGTGTACTTTAAAAGAAGCAGTAATCTTAATCCCTACAATCTTGACCTCAAATTACATTTTAGTGTTTTCTTCATAGCAAAAGAGATGTGATGCAGATGGCATTACCTCATGTAAATCCTGATGGCAAATTATGTTCCATTGCTACATGCATGGCATTATTGCATGCTAACTCTGGAAAATGCACAATACCTCTTTTAGTGGAAATCTCTCTTCTTGGAAAAAATCTGAAATCTGACAGAGGAAACCAAATAGGCCAGGAACCCCTATATTTTATGGAAATCGCGCAGTGAACGTGTGTTGGGCCAGATCTTTAGACAAGACTGGCAAAACAGATACAGCCTCCTCAGTCAGAAGGTCTGGCCTATTATATTTTATTTTCGTTCATGGCTAATAGCACTGGATTACTACTCAGGAAATGTGGGTTCAGCTGTGAATTCTGCTGCAAGCATGGTGCAGCCATGGGCAATTCAGAGTTGCCTTTGCTTTTGTGTGTAAAACATAGCCAGCGTGGCTTACCTGGGCAGCCCTGGGTGTCCTGTTACGGTGGTAGGATCAATATGGGTGTCCACAAAGATCACGCACATCTGGTTAATGGTTGGTATTTGTATTTTCTGACATTTTTAAGACCTTTGCTTTGTAGATTTCACTTTCATCTAGGAACGCTTTAGTACAAAAGCCTAGGAACTCCCAGTTATCTGGATGGAAACAAATGTCTTGAAAATTAACTCTTTTTTTTTTTTTTTTTTTGAGGCAAATAGTTCTAATGATGCAAAACACCAAACTTTGGTCAAATAAGAAAAATAACCTCTTTGAGGCAAGCCTCTTTCCCATAAATTGAAACCTCTGAATGAAGTGCTTGCCAAAGAATGCTCTCTTCCTGGAACACAGGGAGCAGAAAGCCAGCAACTTGCTTTGAATGTGTCGAACCAAATTTTACAGCTGTATCTGACTTCTAGACTGACCCTGAGCCTGCCTTTTTTCTTTTCCTCAGAAATACTACTATGGCTTCTTCCAATTCATTGATATATTCCTTAAGGATTGCACATAAACTTGGAGATTTCTGGACAAAAATACCTTGAATATGAAACTGATCATAAAGCTACCAAAAGCCTAATAACACTCCCTGACCATTCTTGTGGTATAAAAATATAACTAATGTTAGTCCAGTGAACAGCAAGTAAGACTCTGGAGGGCTCTCTGCAAGTCTGTTTTGGCTATAGTATTACTTTTCCCTGTTTAACTTTGTAAACCTGTAATTGGCAATAAAAGAGACCGCACTTTTGCTTTTTTAACTAATATTTATTTAAACCTTACCATAAGGTGCACATAGTGGTTTCTTTTGTTTCCAGCAGGATAAAATTCATAAGCAGAGACCAATTTATCATTTAAAAATTTATTTTGTGTTTTTAACTTAAAATGTCCAGCTTCACAATGTGTTTTTAAGAGACCTAGCCAGCTTTTTTTCAGAGCCTTTCAGTGCTCTCTTGTACATGTGGGCTACTGTGTGGGACCCCGTACTGGAAATAGAGACCCTTTTGGATAAAGACAGAGGACCCGTTCTCATAGAGTGTATACGTGTTAGTCAGCTAGGCAAAGGTGCCTGATCCTGATTATGCTGCCATGAATCTGGAGTTACTTAATATGAATATTTCAAATGTGCAGCTACTTCCATACAAACATAGACCAAGTAGGGTATAGTGTTTGGATCCATGTATCTATATGTTCTGACCATGCATGTTTTTAGAGCGGCTCTTTTCTCTTTGAGGTTATCAGTGATTTTGTCTTTTAGTTTTAGAGAAGTGGCAAGACGATAGGTCTTCTAAGGTAAATTAAATAGAAAAAACAGACACTGAATTGAAAAAACAAAGGGTAAATGTTTTTATGGAGTTGTACACATTTGTAGTGAAAAAGCAATAAGCAAGAGTGAAAGCTCTCAACATTTCAAGTCGTCTGTTTTTTGCTGGACAATGATCTTGTCTGCCTGTTTCAGTTTGAATAAAAAAAAAACAAACATAATTTTGGGAAGATGTTCATATACATGAATTTTAGGTTTGCATGTGTTTTAAATGTTCATGGAAAATAATCTTCACTTAATCCACCCATGCAAGAACCTCATCTTTTAATTACTCTGAATTTTATCTAATGTGCAAGGCTAATGATATACTAAAAAGACAAGAATTATAAGTAGAAAATGCATCAGAAACCAGGAAGGTAGACTAAGCAAGGTACCATGGTATACTTGCTGTGTTCTGTATACACTTTCTGAAGTACGCTCTGCCATCTGATGTCAAAGTCAGGACACTAAGCTAAATGCATCTTTAGCTTGACTCTGTTACAAGAGTTCTTATGTTTCATCTTACGAAGAGAAAACATCTGGAAATAAAAGTTTTGTCTGAGGCTGGGCTGAGATTCTTAGTTGCCTTTTTTAAAAAAATATCATGTTGATTGTTTTCATCATGTAAATATGAACAACAGGAAAAATCTGTCAGGGTTTGATGAGATGTTGTGTCAGAGCACATAAAGTTTTTCTCAGCTCTGATTTCAGACTTTCATAGTGAAACCATCTGTTGAGGCGCTCATTTGTTTTGTTTTATTTATCAGAGCAGATTATCTCTTCAGATAATATTTCACAAGATCCAAGGGAAAAGCAGTGATAGATTTGGCTGTTGAATTCATCAGTTAAAACTAAGCGCAGGCTCATTTGCTGTGTTACAAGTGTCATTTAGGAGACTTGGACCATCAGTGTAGCAGAAACCCAAGGGAGCATAATCACTGCCTTCTTAGCTGGCACTGACACTCAGAGATGCAAGTAAAGACTTCCAGAGGCAAAATATGAGGTTAGTATGTGATGAAGAGCCAAGGCACCCTGGCTGAGCAGGCTCCCACTAGCTGCGGGCAGCACACTGCGAAAGGCTTGTAACGTATGTGCCATTGCATTACATAATGGGAAGTGCTTTGGTTACATGCAGAATATTACTGCACTCTGTAATCATTCCCTTCTTGTCTGAGTTCAGTGACAGCTTTGAACTTGCTGATTGCTTTGGCAGGAGTAAATAAGAGAGAAAAGAAAGGTTTTTAGAGCGACTCTGCCATTATGGTGGTAAACACCTTTCCCAGTTGTGGGAGGCTGACATTCCCCCAACATCTGGAGATCATCCCTCACATCTGGTGGTTGCTGGCTCTCCTCTGCTGTAGCAGTATTTCCTCAGCTCCTTGGCAGAGCAGGTGCTCACAGTGGGAGTCTGCTTCTCTTCTTGCTGTGTCCCACCAGCTTTTTGCCTGCTGCCTCCAGCCCAGCACAGGAGGAACAGGGCAGAGACAAAGGTTCTGATGACACAGGCAGTGAGTATGCAAGGGCTGGTGGTGCCCAGGTCAGTGCTGGCTCAGAGGTCTGTTCCTCCAAGATGCTGTGTTTGCAACAGCCAGTGTGTCACCTCTGCCATCAAAGGACAGCATGGGAGTGAGCCCCCTGGCTCTGTGGCATGGATTCAGGAGGCAATTCTCGCTCTGTTGCTTTTGGAGTGAGTGCATGTGCAATGTAGGTAAAGGTATTTAGGCTCTATTTCATACTTACACAAGCAGGTTGGAGTTGTGTAAGAAACTCATCTCTCGGTCCACTACAGATGTGACCAACAAAATCTTCATGTGACCTAGAGCAACACCTACATGCCTGGAAATACTGAGAGGGGCAGGACCCCCAAGGGATGACAGTCAAGGGGGTTCCACTGCTCTGCTGGAGAAGGAGCAGAGGTGGGTCCAAAAGTAACCCAGACAGAGAACTTCTGCTAGCTCAGTCATTGCATCCCTTGCTCCTGGCCACGTGAGCAGACTCAGCTTGGGGGCTGCGCTGGGTTGGTAAATCCTTGTGTCAGGCAAAGCAAAGAGAGGTGGGAGAATCCAGACGGGCACAGCCTTGAGCCTCCCAGGAGCATCTGTAGGTAGAGGACTTCTCACCGTGGGGGTATGTGCGTCTTTCTGCTGAAATTTTTACCAGTTCCATGAAATGTGGGGCCAGGTTTCTGAGAGGCAGCTGCCTGCTGGCTGAAGCACTTTTCTGTGTCCCCCAGAATTTTTGTGTCTCTGCTATGATTCTCTTATTCTTGTAACTTAAATGTGCAAGTGTAACTTCTCTTTCCCTTGGGCTTGCCTAACATGGAGTTTTTAATTAACATCTGCCTCTTTGACTAACATAGTCCTTGTTCCAAGTTTTTAAATGGTATCTTAGGGAATGTCACTGTTTTGGACAAGATCTTTTTCATACTATTTATCTGTCTTTGTAATTTCTTACCCTGTGTGCCATTCTATTCTATTTATTTTAGCTATCCTCAGGCACCATAATTTTGGTATAACTGATATTCAGTAGTTTTCTGATCCAAGGCTTTAAGTCATATTTTACTCCGTGGGATTAGCCCTGCATGAAACCACACAGTCCTGGATTAGACATTAAGAATATAGATCATGTTTTAAAAATTCATTTATGCAACTGTTGGGTAAAATTAGACTCAGACAAGCTGTTCTTGTCACAAGCCCATGAAACTTCTCAAGACCTTCCTCCCTTAACCAAAGCTATTTGCCTACAGGGCATGAAGTATCTACAATACTACAATGTGAAAAACTGCGTTTCGTGGTTGGTTGGTAACATGTAATTTTGCAAGTGGATTATGAGGTTGGTTATCACCACATTATATTCTTAACAACACCGAGAAATACTCGAGTAATCTGAAGAAAATTTTATTGGTGTCATACTTCTGCATCGACAATAAATTTCTATGCTCAAGCGTCAGGTATCTTCTGCCCCATGAGGACCCCAGACAGTAAGTCACAGACATCTGGACAGCATCCTCATGGAAGAGGTAGGATCTACTGGCATGTAATAGAGCCTGTGTAGGACATGAAAGTGATTCCAGATTAAAGGATGAGAAATGCATTTTCCTGAGAAATGATACCTCATGGCTCAAGTGCACAGAGACAGCAGTTAGAAAGGGACCATAATTTTAAATTCTGTGCTGTCAGTTATAATTCACAGCATGTTCCACAATGTCACACACATAAACAGACTCAGTGGCTCCTGAAAGACTGCAGTTTCGTGGTGCTCGAAGCAACCCTTTCCTTCTCTTTATGTCTGGAATTGTTTGGAAAGTTTATAAACAAACTAGTATTTGCAGGTTTAAAACACGAAGGGGTTTGCACCTGAATGATTGAAGGTTCTTGCTAAATTGTAATCACTGTTGGAATTTAGGTCCAGATTCACAGATATGTTTAAGTGTCTAAACAGACACAGATCCTTCTGCAGCTCCAATGCAGAAATAGCTACTGTGATGTGGGTTTCCTCAGATGATCGATCCTGCAGGCAGTAGGGAGGCTGTGAGAAAGATTCAGCTACAAGAGAAATTGTACAGTCAAGTGACCTAAGCTCAGACATGTGTCAAAAGTCCCTCTGTTAATGGCTTCTTCAGTTGCAGTTCAGTGTGTGCTGGGATCCTTGGCCATGTCAGCTGCACAGCCTCTGCAGTTTTGCCTCTTTCTGATCAGGGCTGTTCTAGAATAGACCTATTCAGGATTATTATTATTATTATTTTTAATTTTTATATTAAATTAAATGTGTATGTTGAATTCAGTGGCTGTAAAACATGTCTGAATCACAGTCCTGGAGACTAAAATCCTCTGTTTTTCCACAGAACTGCTCCGGTTCTCCCGTGCTGCCCTGCAGAGATGCAATAGTTCAAACCCAGAAGGAAAAACACTGTAGGAGTTGAATGGTGCAGTGTGTGCTTCTGTTTAATTGTCATTTGCATCCCTTGTGAGACTGCCCACAAAGCAGCACGTTAATCCCATTCTTGGTATCTCGCTTATTTCATTCATGTAGTTACTCACTGCACAGGAAACGAGACCACTAAACTTACACTTAAGTCATCAAAGAGCATTCAGTGATAACCGTTACTGGGCCCATTTCAACGTCTTTCAAAGCTAATCTTGCAATATGACAAGAAGCAGTTATGGAAGGTAGCAGTGACTTTGGTTCCATTCAAGAGCAATCTGTTCACGTGGCTGCTGCTGAAACAGGGTGTCTCCTAAGGGTCTCCTTTCAAACTGGTAGAGAGAATAAAGTTTAAATGGCTTTGATTTTCAAGGCATTATTCAGACGAAGCAATCAAGGACACATGGGTCTGATTTTCCTCTTCGCACTGTGAAAATCAGCCCCAAAGTCACCCCCATCTTTTCTGCTCAGTTTTTGATGCTGTGTATCTGTATTACACAGAACTGCTGTGACAATGCTTTTGCCGAAGGAAAGATAGTGTGCAGCTGCAAAACACTACTGTCCCTCTTCCTAGTCTACTCTGCCTCATGTTGTCTTGTAACTGTGAATCACAGTGCTTTACTTATGAGGATAGTAATCCGTTCGTGTGGGAAGTAGAAAGAATGGCTTAAATCTGACATGTTTTCTTAAGTTTTGAGGAAATACAAGCTGCAAAGAACCAAGAAATAAGTACTACATGTTAATAAGGTAATTAAAAAAACCCTGTAAAAACAGAAGTAAAGAATATCTGAAAAATTAATGGAATTTAGCATTCACAAAGTATTCATATAAATAGTATTCATATAAATTTATATAAAATTCCCTCATTAAGAGTCTCGGCTTCAAAACTGAAAGGTAAACAGCTTTTCTATCTCTTAAATGATTTCTCTGATACTATTATGGCAAAAAAGAAATCATGTTTAACTGTTTCCAATTTAATAAAAAGGAGTTACTAATGAGATACTGTTTAATATTTACTTAATATTTGATCATTAATAGTATAATAGGAATTTGTGGAGTATGGCCTTGTGATGTAGCTGTTTCAGCGAATATAACAATCTGTAGACTTCGTCTCTTCTTATTTGTACCACTATAAGGAGGTTTATTTCCTGATTTGCATCACTGTCAGAGAAATGTAAAGCTGGTGGTGCTTACCACGCCATGAGGGACAGTTACGCTGTGTTAGGGTCAGCAGTGTTTGGTCCACAGTGTCTCTTCGATGGAAAGTAAAATAACTCTGCCATGCAATATAGCATGAAACCAACAAATCTCCATGGAAATCAAAGGGAATCTTCCCATCAATTTCAATGGAAACGTGACTGGTCTTGGGATGACGAGGGGGTAGATGCATTTCAGTGTGTTAAAAAAATCCCTTAATGATACTTTGCTGGCAGATTAGCATTAGATCAGCTGCATGAAAGACAGGCATTCAGTAGACCTTTAACGAAGAAAGGGTAGAAGTTTAGATAGTACGTATTGATTTTTATTGTACAAAGGCACTCAGAACTGTCTTTAAACTCAACAGAAATAAACAATTCTGAAGTTCAAAGACTTTACTAAGAATTCAGTGGACTTGTTTGATATGCTACATAAGTGCATTAGAAATTCATTTTCCTTAATGTAGTTTAAAAACACCTAGTGGAATTAAAGTTAGCCGTGTCTCTTCCTGCTAAGCACGTACATAGCAATGGGAAATGACTGTTCATGTGTATACCAACAAATGGAATGAGAGGTTGGGGACTTTCTTCTGGTTTTTTAGCACCCCAGAAGCCTGATTCCCTTGTTATCATGGCCACTGTCAGACTTGGCAAATTTCACTCTTATTTTCTCTTTCCTGAATTTTGAGTTGATAAAAACCTTAGATTTCTCAACATTTCCAAATGTTTCACTACCCCAGCCAGGGCAAATGCTTTGTCCCCTGTGCAGTGCCACCATCCTTTCTTCTATTAAGTTCAGTTCTTTGTGTCACCAAAACTCAGTCATTGCCATAGAAATGCTCCACATAACAAGGTGACTGGGCAGTCTCTAAACAGTGATGGCTGAAATGACTTGAAATACCTGAAGTATCTCTTTAGTAAGCCTTTGTTATTCTAATTTGCTCAGACTTAACAAAAGCTAAGGAACACTCACAAAAATGAAATAAAAAAATCTGAATTATACTTGTTCACGTAAAACATTAATTTTGTGGTTGTTTGTCATTTTTTGTTGACTATTTTCCCCCATGCGTACTTTCAGTTTATACAAAGTAGATGTAAAGCAGCACACGAATATGTTAGATCACTTGGAGAGGCTGAATTCTGAAGGGGATCAAGAGCTATAGTCAAGTATGATCCCCCTTTGTCCATGTGAAAAGATAGCTAAACAAAGTTATAGGTGACAAAACCAATACACTTCCCTGAACATTCAGATTTTCCTTAGTGCCTTCATTTCCTGTCTTCTCTGTTGAGGTTGCAAGGCCTTTGGGGGACAGATGGCTCAATTTTCTGCCTGCAAAGCATGGAGCACACCTGCAGTGCTAAAAGAAAAGAAATGCAGGAGAAGAAAGTGATATGTGCAAGTCTTTCCAATATGTAAGCACCCGAAGTCATACTGCAGCATTCAGAAATGATCCCACTGTATGGATGGATAATTTATCACATCTGAGTTTCAGTCATTTACAAGACTTACAAGAATATCCAGATTTATAATCATCCCAGTGTTCTGGAGGAATTCCAGTTTAAATAATTGTATTGTACTGATACTCAGCTGACGTACTCATTTTTACTTCCTTTTTCAATATGCTGTTAAGCCTCTTTCAAGCACCATCCAAGAAGTAGCAGACCTTTGGTGGTGTATAGAAGGATTCCTTTGCATAAAATATATAGCTAGCTAGTTCTTTAAGATCCCATGAGAAGAGCAGGCTTTAAAAAAATATTGGCAATTTTAATTAAAAGTTCTGGCATGGGTGCAAATGTTTATTGACCTTTGACTTTGATAGAAGTGGGACTGAGTTTTTACCGTATTCCAGACTGATTCAGTAAAAGCATTTCAGTGACAACCCAAACCACGTTTTTCTGAAAAGATAAAAAAAAGAATCTGATAATAAGACATTATTTTGTCTTATTTCCTGTGTGTTTTAGCTACAGTGTATCATCTTCAGTGTAAACACAAAGCTCAAAAGCCAGACAACGCTTGGGACTGTGCGAAAGCAACAGAGATGCCAGAACAATACAGGAGCAGAGAGCTTGCCAGTGGGGAACAGTTTGCGTTTTTTTTTGCTTTTTCATTCGCTATCTGTTGTAACGTGCTAGAAATAAAAGCAGTTTATGGGGGATTTAGATTTTCTCAAGAGCTCCCTCATCTCCCTCGTTACCAGGACTTTGCATCAATGAGTGTGGAAGACTTCTGTAGACTACGCTCTGCTGCAGAGCCGCTGAGGGTCTGTGAGCACTCTCTGGCTAAATGAACTGGAGAACAAAGTGGGAGCGAAAAGGACAATTCAACCCTTCAGTGCTTTAGTTCCTCAGTACAATTCGTGAACAGTATATGCACCTAGTATTTCCATGATTTTAAATTGATGAATGAGCAATTCAACAAGCTGATCCATTTCTCAGCTTCTTTTCAGCTTTCTTTTCCTTTCCTGCCTTCTGGAATGGATTTGCCATTATACGCTTGAATGCATGTATGTAGCATTGCAGCATTGTCATCTCTGTTCTCTTAGCCTCCATCACTAATGGGTAAATTATTTTTGTGTTGTTCTCATTAGGGTAGGAACAGTGTTTGCACTTCAGAACAAGTTACCAGTGATATGAACAGTGCCATTCTCATGCCAAAGTGTATGTTTAAGATTAGGCTTCTATTTAATTACATTGGTAAATTGCATTCCTTCTGAGTTTTGAGGCAGTGCTACAGGAAGCGTTTTTATAAACCTTATTTCGTATTTCTCATGGTCTCCTGCTTTAAAGACCATGTATCCAGATGAGTGTACAAAGTATCTTACAGAACCTTCATATAGATATTTAGAATCACAGGAACACAGCTTAATGACTGCATCAAAACATTTATAAATAGGCTGGCTAGTAGGTAGATAAATGTGTATGTACATGAACTGTCTTAAATTGTACTCCTTGCCTAGAATATGGATCCAAGAATTCAATAGGAGAGCAGCCAGAGACTGCTACCTTAAAATTTACGTTGCCTGTTGAAGACCTCTACACTGGCACTGAGAGTGTTTTAGTTGTCTTGCATACCCTCGGCTGCTTTCCCCTTGTTGCATACTAATACCCCAGGAGAGGTAAAGCTGGGAGGGAACAGATTCCTCCATGTGAGTTTTTGGTGTGTGATCTGTGAGGTGAGAAGGGGGCCAGGCAGATTAGTCCTCACCACCCTGCCTTCTCAGCAGAGATGAAACACCCCATTGCCCACATAAACATGTTCAATGCTCTATGCCCATATCATGCTACAGATTTCTGAAGCTTCATAATAGCGTCTAGCAGTAGGGGGAGGTCTAAGCCAAGCAGCCCTGGTTGAAAGCCTGGCAAGGAAGCTAAGAGAAGCGGCCACACAATGTGAGAGAGACGTGGCCGGAAAAGCTTAAGCAAGTTTCTTAAAGAAAAAAAAAAAAGAAAAAAAAAAGAAAAAAAAAAAAAAAAAGAAAGTGAGTAGATGCAAAGAGAGAGGCTGGGTAGCCAAAAAACAAAGGCAGCCAGAAAGCTAAATACATGCAGCTGAAGAACTTAAAAAATTCAAGAGGAAGACATGAAAGGTGGCCAGAACAGCATTAACAAAACAGACTCTCCCTTTTCCTTCCCTGATCATCTTTCATTCCACAACATCCTTCTCCTCGGCTCTTGGCTCCCTGTCCTTTCCTCCTCCCTCCTCCTAGCCATTGTGGAGAATGGCAGCTTCAAAAACTATCAGCTCAGCTTTGCACAGGAATAAGAGCCTGATAAACTGGCCAGGATAATGAGGGAGTTTATGAAAAAAGTTAATACAATAAACCAAGAATTAAGACACTTCTAAAAAATAGAGGGATTTTGCTATTCAATATATAAATATTTTTCTCTTCTTAAGGAAAGAGCACTTGCAAATACTTATGACAGACTGTTGTGGTTGTCTTGGCTTGTGAATGTGCTGTCGTACATCCTATTCTTGAACAGTCACTTTACATACCTAGGACAATCTTCTTGAACAAATCGCTTGAAATGTAATGCCATGTAATCGTACAATGAGGAATGTGTCCTGGTAGTCTTTCTGGTTGTATGATGACCAAAAAAACCCAACAAGTAAAGCATTCTTATTCATCTGTGACATTCAGAATTTTGTTTGTTTGCTCTTTTTGTTTTTTCTCATGCATCCAGTTCAAAAGAGCAAGAGTTTTGATGTTGTAGCAAGTAGGTGGATAGTAAACAGACACTTCCACAGTCAGTTCAGTTCTAAAGAAACCCTTTCCAAATTCAGTGGAACAGATTCTGGCAGGTAAGAGGAACTACTGGCAGTGGATAAATGTTCTGGGAGACATTGCTAGTGAAGGCATTGATTTAAGTTGAAAACGCATCATCTTAGTCATTTCAGTTATGTTATTGTTTCTGTTAACAGTAGTGTGGAACAGGCTCTGTTGTGCCCTGCACAGCACAAGCACAGAAGATGCTCTTTCTGTCACTGGAGCTGACAGTCCAGGTTGCAGACCTGTGTACACAGCAAGGAAAATACTATTGGGTAAAGAGAGAGATTTTGTTTCTAGACTTCAAAACGAGCATGATATTGGGTTGCCCAAACACACTGAATATTAGTGGCAGAGTTGAGAAATGAATGCAGATCTCCAATACTGGGAGCCAGGCTCATTCTATTAATCAAAAAGTTTCATTCTTGTTGGGTTGTTCTTAGGTACTCATAACTGCTATTGGCCAAGAGCTTTCCAAGAATACTAGAGGGGCAGAGCAAACTCAAATATTGCATGTAATTTTATTCCTAAGGCCATTAGGAAACTGAGAAACTTCTTGTGTTGGTGAACAGGTGAGTGTGTCACACTCAGCAGCATCAGGACTTTGAGTGTTTTGGGAACTGTAAAAGTCCAATGGCTGTCCTCCAGGCACATGCAATTCTGACTCGGGTCTTTTTATCCAGAGCATTTAGGATTCAAATTTATGGCTATATGTTAAAGTCGATACAAGTGTCACTCTGGATCACCTGACTTCCAGGCTAACTTTGCTCGGCACAGTCCAGTTGTGCTGGCATGGGTTCACCTGAGGTCTTTTGGGCGCCCTGATGAATGTTTTGCTCCAGGATGCAGGTTCACCTTTTCTCAGCTGTCTCAAGCTTTCCCCAGCATTGCCAGACTGGTTCGTCCACTCTATGTTACCTGGGAAGTCTTCCATATTTTATTCTTTCTCTTTGAAACAACACAGAACTTGTAAGTATCAGTTTCAGAAGGAGTAGCTTCCCTGATTATTGTTATACTTCAGTTTCAGGTATATTTCCTGACAGCTAAACTAGCTTGGAATTGTTCCATAATCTGCTGTTGTGAGAAAATAATTATATTCTCTGTCTTCCTTTCATGGAAGTTCATTACTTGCAGACATAAAGCAGAGTACTGATTAATTCAGCTTCATTTCTGCTCCACAGTTCTGCAAACTTTTAGTTCTGGCAGGCCAAGCGAGGAGGCTGGTGGGTAGACTGGAGATAAGCAGGCCAAAAACACAGGCTGGGAATTAGAGGAAACAGTCAGAACAGGGAAGTGTCAAACTAGATTTCTTGTGGCAGAGCAGTGCTGTGCAAGGTGAGCGCCTCAGCTGGGATGCAGACATTACTATCTCCTGAATGAGATGTAAAACCAGATACACACCATTTATGGTTGTAGAGGTCATAGGGGACCCTTTGCAAGAGTAAGGATTAAGGTCTCAGAATGCCAGCCAAGTCCAACTCTGGTAGTTGAATTTTGCCTATCTAAATTTTACAACAGTTTAATTTGGAAGACTTCACTTCCCCTTCCGCAAACACAGCTGTGTAGCACTGCTGGTGCAGAATGTCTGCTGCTTTCCACCCAAGAGAGTGTTTCAGCACTGCTTGTACTGACCCATGAACATACAGCCTGTGAAGAACTGGAAGTGTATTCATGGTTACACTGGATATAAATGCATTATGTGCACTGTGAATACATACATACACACAAGTATATGCACAGACATATTCTTCTATGTATTTTTCTGCGGGCTCATCCATACAGGTTGTTCATGTATGGGTGCATCAAAGATATCGTCATCAGGCCAAAATATAATTTCAGCCAGAAAGTTTTTTTTCAAAGTATATAAGGTATGCAAGAATATTTACCGATAGAATTTCTTACATAATAACACAGAAATTAGCAGGGAAAACCCCAACAATGTTTTTAATCTTTTCTCTTTCAACTAATCGTTCGTGTTGCCAGGAATAGCAGGGTATCAATCAGTGTTAAATCATGATAATAAGCAATATCACCACGGGGCTTGAGAATTAAACGCATGAGGTACTAAACAATCCCCAAGCACTGCAAGTGAGCTGAGAACAGGATTATAAATTGTAGGTCAATTGATTATTCTTTAGCGGATCTAACTGTGGTCTGGCAGAATACATTTAAAGTGGCCCATGTATGTGTTAATGATAATTACGATTTACTTCAGCGTAGCAGTTTTCATCACAAAGGCTCCCACAGTGCTTTACGTTCCACAGCACGGTGTTGCTGACACACAGCCATCCCTGCAGTAGATGACAGAAAATGAACAGCATAAAACCCAACAGTGGATGAATGGGGGAAACATTGGCCCATGACACTGAGATGGGCTCACGGGCTCATGGAGAGCAGCATGGGAGTTTTAATTTTCACATGAGCTCTGGGTTTTTAAGGGCACAGCTTAAAGACCCCTGTTCAATAAACTGCCTAGCAGTAAAACATAGCTACCACAGAAGAATGAAGAACTTGCTCTGCTCTGCCAATATTCAAACCTTATGGTTCCAGGATGTCTGTTCAGACGTCAGGTTTAGACCACTAAAGTTATCCCCTCTGGCAGTAACTACGCTGAACCGTAACAGGCAGCTTACGGGCTGAATAATTAAACAGTGGCATTGCGACCTTACCTTGTTTCATGCTAGAAAAGTCTCAGTTCAAGAAAAACTTACTTATTTCAGCAAGCATTTTTATACCCGTGGCTCATCATACTACAGGTGATTGGTATAAGAGAGAGAAAACACTCTAGAAAATCAGAGCTCAAATAGCTTTTGGGAATGAATTAAGCTTCATTTTTCTAGTGTACCCTAACAGTGAAATGAATTCATTCCTATACTCACCTAGGAAGTATTTCAATATGGCTTATTATGGTATTATTGGTTTTTTTCAAGAAATACCATATAAGACAGACACATTTTTATGAAAAAATATATATAAAAACCAGCAAGAAATTCTTTGAACTCCAGTCACTGTTCAACATATGTTCATTTCATGCATATAATACTCTTGGTTTTGCTTTTCTATACTATGCCTTTTTATTTTTTCCTCAGTCATTGTCTGTTCTAGAATAACATATATTTTATCGGTCCCCTTGTAATTCTCTGTTTCAAATCTTTGCCTGTTGATACCCTCCTTTATTGCATATCCATTTAGAATGCATTTTAAAGAACAGGTATTCTAACCTTTGCTGATGGCAGCAACTTTTCCTCATCTAAGTGCCCTTAAAATGATGTTACTTACTTGAAGGAAAGATTATAAAACACGTTTCAGTGGGTATGTTGGGAATTGCCTGAAGAGACTTTATCTGGCTTTATTATAAAATGCTGTGCAGCTTTTGTCCACATTTATGGTACCAAATAATGAATGTTCATAGTGACAATCAGCAAAACCAACGATAACAAATAGCAATGTGATAATATATGAGAATCAACAGCTGAGGCACAAGTAAATCATATCTTAACAGATAATTAGTAGTATGTGGATTTGCTGCTTAACTGTCTAAGATATTGTACTGAAGCCTATGGCAGAAATTATTATATTACAGAAATTATATATTCTGTAGTATATTTTTAATGTATATATATGGCACAGAAATTATTATATTTTTATATGTATGACAGTATTTCATAATGTATGCTTTAAGTAAGGTGTTCCAGGTTTTCCTTTGAGAATGAATATCAGTGACTGCTAGTAATTGAGACGGCTCTAGATTTCAACAACTTTTGGGAAATCAAATATTTTGGAAATTCAACAAGTTTTGGGAAAGGGAATGCAGAGACAGATACGGTCTTTTAGGTCAAATTTATCCGTAATAACTTGTTTATGAAGGGTTACTGGTGGTACAGAACACTAACTATCGGTCATTATTCTCGGGCCTGTTGCTGCATGCCTTTCATTTTGAATCTCATGCTTCTAATTGTGTTTAAGCTGATAGAAATTGTAATTATCATGGTACTTCTAAGGAGAAACAAAATAAATACAGTAAAGGCACTCCCCCTGAATTAAGTTTCCTTCCCATGCTTTTCCTGCTAAATGACTTCCTGTCTCTTATCTTGGATAATATGAAGTCAAAGGGAAAACTTTCCCATATTAGAAAACTCCCATATACTTTCAGTATGTTGCATAAAACAATATAGGACCCTTTGCTATACAGAGAACAATGACTTTTATTTCTTAAAACTTTAAATAGGTACTTTAGCAAACATAGCAACATCACTTCCTAGTGCTATAGAAATTCATAATCTCCTAACGTCCTTCCTAAGTTCTTAACTGAATTGTTTACCATTTTTAGGTCAATATCCACTTTTGTTTCTTATGTCTTGAAACTGGTTGAAGAAATTGGTCAATGTATATATTATTCACATTTGATTAGCTTCTTTGTGTGTGTTACTAATGGGGAGGCCCACAATATTTTTGTTCTGCAAATACTCCAAAGTTTGCTATGTATTCATGGAAGCATCTATACCTTTTGGAATTTTCATGAACTTTTCACAATGAAGTCTGTGACATGCCATTTCCTATGCCACTGCTTAAAAAGTTCCAGGCATCCATTCCACAAGCAGAAATAGTATGTTGGGACCTGTCATACAGCACAAATCACAAATACAGTTTGGGAGCTGCTCGAAAATGGCATTGAGTAATTATAAACTGCAAATCCACTTGCAAAAATCAGGACAGGTCACTCCCAGCTCTTCCCAAAATGGCTGAAATGCATTTTATTTTCAATTCCACAATTAAAATTTTAACAGACTCACTGATTGTGAAGTTGGCGTCTGTTTTCAGCTCCCTGATGGAAAATAATTGTGTAGTTACTTAGTTACCTGGGCTGGATCAAGCTGAATTCTGAATTTTATTCTTTCTTGCAGTGCTTTATTCTCCAACAAATACTAAAGAGTCAGGTTTGTGTGTGGTATGAGCAAAAGGAAAATGTATGTGCTTAATTGCTCTGTACTGGCTGAGAAAACAGTCCGTGATGGTATTGGCTCAGAAGACAAATCCATGGACCCTGATCCTTCCAGCCAAATGAGTGGAGACTTCCTTTGTTGTTGGGAATGCTGGTGAGCGCAGCATATGTGTGTGGTTGTGAAGCGAAAGAATAATACCCCAAATCACTATCTTTCCAAATACCTAGGCATCATCCTTAAATTCTCACATAATATTTTAGTATTAAAAATGGCTTTGATGCTTGGTGGCTCTTAATGAGTGTGAGCCATGCACACCCGGCACCTGCTAAATGAAAACTTATTCCGTGTAAAATTGCCTAGCATCCCTACCTCATGCTCTGCTGTCTTTTATCTCTTTGAAGTCGGTCTGTTCCAATTTTATATTCCTTGCCCAAGACTTTGCCTATCATTGCCTCCAAGTTTGCATTCTAAACACATTGATGACTTCATCTCTCCTCACATCCACTTTTCCTCATTCACAGTCTCATTTGCAATCTACACCTTTTAATAGCTAATCCCATTTATCCTATTGCAACTCTCTCTGGGATTTATTCTGTGCAGTGGCTTTTTATTGTTCTCTGTCCTCAGAACCATAGAAATCTGAGATGGAAAAGGCTGATGAGGTCATCTTGTCCATTCCCCTTGCCAATGCTGAATTGTTTCCTACAGTCTAATTTTAAAATTACTCATTCAGCTGGGCTTCCACCTCTTCTCTTAGAAGATTATTCCACAGTATTAGGCTGTATATCATGCCATTAGGAAGTTTTTCCTGACAGTTATCTTGAATTTTCCTTCCTGTGCTTTTGTTCCATAGTTCATAGCTATGTCCCACAGGACCACTCCAAACAATACGTTTCACTTTTAGAACAGAAATCCTTCAAAACCCACCTATCACTCCATTCAAAAAAATGTAATTAGATACTATCAGTTATCTTCCCCACCCACAACACTGCATGGTGACATATCTGATTATCTCTTTTTCCTTTTGCTTTTCAAGGAAGGGGATGGTCCCACTCTGTTCCAGCTTGTATGACAGGTGCCATATGAGGATGAGAACTCAAGTCTCTTCTCTCCTGCCTGGTCACAGTCACACTTTCTTTCATGCTCTGGAGACAGGCATGCTATTTCTTGTATTTATGTGTCTATGATGGCGGTTTTGCAGCAGGCAAGTCTTTTGGTGCATCAGTCCTGCTTTTGGTAGTTATGTTTATCTGTGTAGGCAAACTCATGTACAGCACAGACTCCTGTAGCTGTTATAGTTGGAGTAGGATAAAGACTTTCTATTCTAACCCTCCTTCATTAAAATTCATGCTACCATCAAAATTTTGTCAATGTCAGTTAATTCTACTTACACCTTCCACACATCTGGATGAAATGCTGATGTCCTCCAGCAAAAATTAACTTTTGGGGAAAACCTGAATACAGACACACATACTGCTTTGAGAGAGGCTTAGAATTATTTTGGTGATCACCTCTGCACATGCTGTATTTGAAGGACCTGAAGGCCTCTTTCACCTTTTCATTCCCAGATCTCAACTGTTCTGAACCAGCACTTTTTATCTGTGACTTTTCAGAAGGCCCTTGCACCTCTCTAGATATTTAGATGAGTGGCCACGCTGTCAAGTGAGCTCAGCTGCCTGGGTTGAAGTTTTATAAAAGTACAGCCCGTTATTTAGACACCTAGAAAATGTTTTGAAAATCTGGCTTCTGCAGTGGAAACAGAGCTCGTGGAAATTTGGCCTATGAGCAACTTTGATGATTTGTTCCCCCACAGTGTGTGCCGAGTACTTCTGGCCATGAATGAACTTGTACATGACTTTTAAGACATCTTGAGTTCACCTTCATGTCTGCTTGTCAGTTTTTTTGTCAGACTGATATGGACTGAACCTAGCATGGCCTCAGAGTGGTTAATGTGCCTGGTGCCTACAGCTATATAAAAAGATGTCATAAGAATTGAGGGTACATTCTGGCAAAAACAATCACCTGTTGTTCACAAAAATTTGAGAATCTCTTGGATTCTTTTAACCAAATAAATATTTTCGGGAAAAGCTTTTCTTAACCAGTTCTAAATCTGACAATTATCTCGGTAGGGTTGGCTCCACAAAGTCCTGTGGAGCATCAGTGATCTGGTCAGAATAGAAATAGACTGGCCATGAATAGTTTCTGTAGGAGGGAAATGAGAGGGATGATTTAGATGAGCTCACCACTTAAGAAGCATATGGGCAAGCTGGGAAGTACATATGCAGTACGGGCATGGCTCAGTGGGACACAATTACAGCAGGATATAAGATGTGGCAAGTGGAAGTATAGTTATACCAGAACTACGAGGTAGTGGGGTTTCTCCCCCTCCACAAAAAGATTTGCAGTTTGAAGTCAACACTCACTGCTCTGTTTGAGATTTGTACATGTGGCCGTTTGTGTAGAGCCCTGACTCTGTTTTCTCAATCACTGCTTCTGCAGCTTACGGAGGGTTATTTTTGGCAGTCCCTCTCTTGCCCCTTTCCCTGCACTCTCACTCTCACTGCAGCTGTAATTGTTCCTGCTCTCTCAAAATACCTGGGGAGAGCACGGAGGAATCAGACCTCTGAACCGTGCACCCAGGTTGCTTGCAATTCCTCTCTTTTCAAGTGCAATTATCTGAGTTCTGTGGTTTTCCTCTGTTTTGCTCTCTGTGCTGTCAGGGGTGGTGTATTTATTCTGTGCAAAGAAAGGAGCCCCTCTGAGGCTCCAAACCCAGCCAGGCTGAAATGGCTGACATAATGGTAGGCTGTTTCCTTCCTTCCACTCCTAGCTGCAAAACCTGACGTTGTCTGTCTTCATGTTGTCTTTCTCTATTGCATAGCAAGCTGTAATGCAGAAAGACCTCATTTAAAAAACCGAAACCATCATACTATACACTGTTCACCATTATCTGTCCATGGATTTTATTGTTAGAGGACAATGAAACATTCTCCATGGGTGTAACAGGGACCATTTTTAGCTAGAGTGCTACTTCTGGAAAAATTAATTATGCTTCAGATTCAAGTGTCTTCAGCTAACCTGTGTGATACAAAATGTCTAAGCCAAGGATCACCTCTTAGAAACTTTGCAAAAATCTTGCCTTTCCCTAAAGAAAAAGAAATAACTTCGTAGCAAGGCTTGTGACAGAGTTCCTCCTGAGAAAATATTCAAACATTTTGCTTCCTGCTCTGCCCATCCCCCCCCCCCCCCCCCTTATTCTTGGACACTTGCCTTGGATGGCTTAATGTTGAGTGATAAGCATTGCAGGAGATCCCACAAATATTTTTAGAATTCATTCATGCTGTTGGTTGATGATACTAATTTTGCTTCATGTTTTGTCTGAGCTTGCTGTTTTCAGCAGAGCTGTCTTTTCTGCTGTTTTTAACATCTCTGTACATCAAGTGATTATATTTAGGCTAATGTTTCTTAAATGTGTAGATTCTTTTCTTTCTTTCCTTCTTCTGTTTTTCCGTGACCACCTACCAAAATAAAACTGTTCCCCACCTTTCTCTTTCTCCCATCCAGTTTCAGAACTACTGGCCTACGTTGTAAGAATGTGTTCCTGAAACAAGAGGGGAAATGCATTAATAAATATGCTCTTTCACATATTTGCTATACACACTTTGTTTTTCTAGCTTGACTGGAGTAACTTTTGGCTCAGGAAAAGGTAGCTTAAAAGCATAAAATGGGGTAAAGTAGATTAATGGGAAGAACATGAGCAGTGAGGACCTATATCATAATTTGATTCCCTTCATTGCATTAGTCAGAATCAGGTAACTTTTTAATTTTCATCTTTGAAATAGGTATTTCTTACCTCCCTAGGAAGGGGAGTCACTGTTAGCTGGCTAGCCAGAGTGCTAGCCCTGACATGCTGCAGGTGCTGGGATTCACGAGCAAGAGCAGAAGTGCTGGAAACCTGGTCATTACACTGAGACAGCACTTTTAATGGTGTTCACAGCCATGGAGATGGAGCTGAACTTTACTCCTAGTGGCTCATATACTTGTATAACCCAGTTAAGGCTGGGAAGTGCTCCATAGATTCATTTTGGCAACAGCTCTCCTCAGGGTCCCTGTACTGGTCCTCTGCTTAGTGGTAGAAGGAGCTTAGTTATGCATGGAGAAAGTTATTTCATAGGGGATGGCTATGAGGGCTTTTGCAGCAAGACATGAGCTTGCCCTGATTATGCTTTTGAGAACTAGGAAAGCTCATCAGTGCAATCTCAATTTACTTCCATGTCCCCTGCCTGTCTTCAGGGCCTGCAGGCTCCATTCCAATGGGATTTACAGGGTCTGGGTCACCTTCAAATGCAGTAAGAGAGGAAGAGCTCAAATCTGCTCAGAGCATTTGCAGAGCCTGCCTACACTGACTTGCAAAAGGCTGTGTGGCCACACTTCAGATGTTAAGGCTGATCCTGCTCGAGCACCCTCCTTCCCATCCAGAGTGTTTCACAACTGACTAACACTTGCCAGTGTCTTTGCTTTTTAGATGACTGAGAAGCACTTGAGAAGGGCTGGGTTTTAGGACAGGGCTGAACATCTGCACTGTAGGCTCACACCCTACCCTGGCTGTTTGAAGCTGGAACGCATAAAATCACCCGTCGTTTCTGAGGAAAAGCTATCCTGACCGGGGTGGGTCAAAGCTGCAGGGATACATGTACTTCAGAAACAGGAATGAGAGAAGAGGCAGTGTATCAGGTCCAACCCAGGCAGCCTAGCAGCATCTCTTAAAAGAACATGAGTCAGGTCCACCCTCGCTGGGACCCACAAACATATGAGCTGGTCAATGTCTTGGTGCTCCCAGGAGTCTTGCTGTACAAATTACCCTTCAGGTGCAGAGCACAGGGACCCTTCAGCTCCGGATTATTGCTTCTGCAGACAAAAACACTTTTCTTTTTGAAAGAAAGGCTGATTTAGTGCCCAGTGCCCACCTACTGAATTCCCAGGCTTTGGGTTCCAGGTTTCCTCACCCTGTCAGGGAATCCAGTAGTAATTTATGCAGGAGGCCCAAGGCCTGGATCATAAGCTGGGCTGTCTGTGCCAATGCAGTTGCAACATTTTTTCACAGTAAAATATTTAATGGGTCCGAGTATAGATGTGAACCCTTATGGAGTGCTATTCTGGAATGGATTTGCTATATTTTCATTCACATTAGTTGTTTCTCATGTTTCTTTTGCATGTCTAATGTTGCAGAATACAGTTAAACTTAGTTATATGTATTCCCTGACCCCCAGGATCATTGCAGCATAAGGCTACGCTAAGATTAATGCAAAATACTGGAGTGAGGATTACATACCGATTTTAAAGACACATGAGCAATCTGGCTTGTTGCCAATCACAAGGATAATGAAGTTGCTACAGCTTCTGACAAAGCCAGTGGTTTAGGAAGGAACTGGGGACACAGTAGCACATGTGTAGAGTGGATTTTAAGAACATGGTGGGGAACTGTAGGGAGTGTGAGAATTTGAGTGGTTGTTTTGGGGAACTGCAAGGGCAGCCATAGAGGATGTGAGAATGGAGCTAAGGTTATCACAGCAGGGGATACAGGACAAAAACCCACAGGAAACAAGGTTTCGTTAGCTCTGCTGCTTGCAGAACAACTTGTTTTAATTAAGCTTCCCTTCCATTTCTAAAGGGAAAATGGAGGAAGAATAAAAAAAGGAAAGGGAAAAACCTGAAAAAATAAAATAAAACCCATGAAACAACATTTTCAAATATTTTGAGTTCTTTTCAGATTCTTCCCCCCTCCCCCCCCCCCCCCCCCCCCCCCCCCCCCCAGCTACTGTACCACTCCCTTTCACCCTAGGAACATCATTAATTACATACATTTCCTTTTTCTAGTAAAACTTTTCCAAAAAGTTATCTGTGTGACCTACTTGTTGCTGCCCCTTTTCATAGCTAGGCATTTATCACAAAGGTGTCTGTAGTAGAAGCTCATGATTGTCTCTGATAGGCAAGAAGAGTAGAGGTAAAGCCTTCTGCCTTTTGAGCTCTGAGGATTTTCCTGTTTGCCTCAGTGGGACCAGGATTTCAGTCTATGTCTGTAAGGAAGTGTACCTTTGGCGGTATCTTTCTTTTAAATTTTATCTCGTAGCCTTACATGGTGATGAAGCTGTTTGGTTTTGCATTATTATTTTGTCTTTGAATGTGGTAGGCTGCGCTACTGAGAGATGGAGAAGTGTTCAGTCATGTCTAGGTCACTGAAATGGGTGAAGGGTCTGGTCCACAGGGTAACATGGGCGCTGTGTTCGAACACTTTGTAGCGCCCACCAATGTCAAGGTTGTCATCTGAAAGTGGCTGGGGCAGCACTGGCCTGTCCACACCAAAACTGGCCAGGCTTCTTGGAAGCTAGGGAGGTGCCAACCATCAGCCTGGGGACAGGATGCCTTTGAGGTGCATTGATCCTGCCTTGCAGGGTTTCGTTGCCTTGTGATGATATTGATTTGCAAAGAAAAGGATTTTCTGGTCTTACATCATTTCAGTAGCTTTGCTTGTACTTGTGATATCCCAGGGTTTGATCGAATGTGCTGTGGCAGAGCTGCGGCCCCGTGGCTGGGCTGAGAAGGTCGGAGCTCTGGCACTGCAGGAGCTTTAGGAAAGGCAGCTGTTTCCTTGGTTGTATGAATACCTCACTCCCAGTGGTCAGACAGGGTTAACATGATAATTACCTGTCCATGACTTGGAGTTGCTTGGGTCAGAGGTACAACATAGCTAAAAGAAAAGTGAGCAATAGCAAACTACAAAGTCTGTTCTTGTTTTTCAAGCAACATTTACCTTGTTCAAGAGAAGTAAAGGAAAAAGCAAGCAAGCAAGAGAGCAAGAAAACAAAAGAAAGTGAACAAAAGAAAAAGGAAGTAATCAAAGAAGCAAATAAGCAAGCAAGCAAGAAAGAAGGAAAGAGAAAGAAGGAAAAAAGAGAAAAAAAAAGAGCTTTGTACTGTAAGGAGCAACAAAACCATAAAATATATAATAAACCCACATGGAAAAAGAATATAGTTGATTTCCTGCATCCCTCTGAGTTATGTTTCAGTAAATGTATAACACACATATTGTGTTTAAAGCAGATTTGACAACATATAAAACATTAAAAATATTATGACATTGGCCAATATTTATGATGTATATTTCCACACATAAAATATATTGTGTCATGTCATGGATTTTAAAAAGCATGGAAATTGGCCATGTCATAATATTTTAGAGCTTTTTAATACATTGTCAGAACTATTTTAAATATACGTGCTCAGCATTTTATGAAACTCCCAACACATGGACATACGGAAAATATATTCTGGGTTCACAGGAGACCAGCATTTCAAATGTAAAGTTTAGCTAATACACATTTTCTAACACAAGAAACCTTTTCTTTTTGGTATATTTCTTGAGATTCAATGTATTCACCTTATGGTATTTTGTATAGATTTACTTCAGTGGTGCTCAGCTTTTAACAAATGGGAGTTGCATTTGAATTGATCATGCACTTTTAATATGGGTGAAATTCTCGCTGAAGTGTTGCAGAATGGGACCATCAGGCAACATACACAGCTACAGAAAGCCTCACAAAAAGAAATGATGCTCAGCTGACATAAAACCTTGGGTTTTTTTTACTCTTTTTTTAATAATTACTAATTATTTGCACTTGTCACTGAAACAATTCAGTGCTAGCCCTCAAAACACACTACCAGCATGGCTCAGGGGCATTCAGAAATCCCTCTTGGAAGAGGGTGAGGACAGGCTGGGCTAAAATGGGCTAGGTATTTTGTCTGTGTGAAAAGTGAAAGGTTAAGGGAGCTGAAAAGTTAAAGCACTTGCTGAGGATCCGAGGGAAGTTTTGGCATTTCTGAAAACAAGAACTTGATTCCCAGTTCTGTGATATAGTAACAAGACCACCTTTGGTTTTCTAAATTTCTTAGGGAATGATGGCAACAGTTCTGCCAGCAGATTAAGTCTAAGCTGTATTATTAAAGTCTGTATTTTCAAATACTACTGCAGCATAAATATGAATATAACTACTTTTTTCGTATCTTTTAACTTCTTCCTTTTATTTTTCCTCCAAGTGCAAACTCTGCTGCTGGAGACTTTGCATGATACACCATACAATCTCCACGTGGCATTATGGAGCGTTATCATGTCTTAATGGGCATGTTTAGTTTGCTTGTACTTGCCAGCATCTGTGTGGGGACACCACACACATGGTACTGGGGATTCTTGTTCTTTTTTTTTTTTTTTTCATTTCTTACTTTATACATTAGCAAAAACTGACTGGAGACAGGTAATTGCTTCCAAGGACACAACTTATCTCTCAAGGTCTTTAGAGGAAACTGAAGCAGCAGATGTGCCACTTGAAGGGGTAATGTATATGGCATCACCGAGCACTACAGGATAATTATAATCATAGATATCACTGTGAATAAGGAAGGGTGGAGATGGGCAGAAACCTGTGTTTGCTTTATCAGTGATGTAGACCTACCTATGCTGCTGTGAGGCTGTATGACACGGCTCTAGTTTGCTACTTAAACGTTACTTCTCCTTTTGGCTCCTGAATGTTGGTGTAGCAACTCCTTCAGTTAAGTATGTGCCTAATTGAAACAGCAGCAGTGCTTTAAAAGTAACAATTAGTTTGGCAAGCATTTAAAAAACAGCTATGTTCTGTAAACAAGGTTTATTTGTCCCAATTAGATTTGGCGCTTTTTTTTTTTTTTTTTTTTAATGTTTTGCTGGCTGATAGGGAAAGTTATTTCAGCACTTCCAGGAACACTGGGCTTTAATAGGCTCTGTCCAACTGGTTTAATTTAGATTTCCATTATTTGTTTGACTGATTTATCTGAAAGATTTTAAAGGGTAGCATAATGCGTTGATTCTCCAGAGCAAGTTATTGCTTTCACATATGCTTCATGTTGAGCTTTGGGGGTTTAGGGGAGGGTTTGCTTTTGAGGGGGATGGAGAAGGTGAAGGAAAGTTTGGGCAGCATATGCATCATGGTCTTTTCTTCTTGCTTGGGTGATTCTTTATCATTCTCTCCATGTGTTTTCCAAGAGATATCCCTTGAAATATAGACTTATAATATGGGGAAAGAGCAAACGGTGTGAAGTCCTAGATAATCAAGATAAACACAGAAACACAAAAGATCTTTAGTTTCTTAGGGGCTAAGAGGACCCCTGCTGAGGAAAAGGGAAGCAAGGAAACGACTTAAACAGTGAAACCTGTTGCCAGGTAAGGAAAACCATTTGAAAGCATGGTATGTATTTGTAATTAAAAACAAAGACTCCAATTCTTTCCCTCTGTGGACAAACCTTGGTTAGAGACAGGAATTTAGAGGAAGGACTTTCCTTATTTCTTTGGAGAATATGTCCAACAGGGTGACATTGAAAAGTGGGAGTTTTACATGACTTGATATCCAGAAGATGTCAGTCTCCTGCCCCATTTGTTACAGTAGTAGCATTAAGAGTAAATGTAAAACTTAAGCCCCGATAGTCAAAGGGCATACACACAAGAGAGCAATCCCTGGAAGAAAGTTAAAGCAACGGAGAAAAGATGGCTCATCAGGAAACGTTAAGCAATTTGTATGGTGAGAGGTCATTTAATGAACTGTGTCCAGCTGTTTAGGGGAAGCAACAAGACCATCACAATATATTTTGAAATATATATAGCAGAAGTGGGACTGGGACCAGTTCTGAAACTGTCCTGTTTAACTCTTCCTTATGAGAGAACTGCATTTGCGTTTACCCTATAGAGTGACTGTGATATGCTTTCCCCACGTTAAACAAAAATCAAGAGAGATTATGCTAAGTGAAAAGAAACTCAAGGTGTTCAAACACAAAATGATATTTAAAAGGCAGGTCAATGCCCAGTTTTGCAGCTTTATAGGGTATGTTTTTCCATTAGACCTTCAAAGAGGGAAAGACTTCATAAACACTATGTTGGGTCTAAGATGTAAGCACTACATAGAAACCATGGCACAGTCCATATGACCCCATGGAAGAAAGGAAAAGGATGCTGAGGGTGTGTGTGTGCTGTACAGCAGGACCTGGTCTTGCAATCTTCCCTGTCTAGACTGACCCCACTTGTTCTCCAGACGGTCTTCCTTTGGGTGCAGGGGTCCTGAGCTCCCAACAAGATGAAAACAGACCATTGCGTTGGAGGAACAGGCCACTGCTTCCATAGGGACCCAAAGGTTTGACTGCTTCAGTACAGAGCAGAGAGGGGAGCCTTTTCTGCACAGATCCTGTGTTGCAGTGCTTCTGCTCAGCCCACATCACTAACACCTTCTTGAATGTTATTTCTTACCTGGAAGAGTCAGCAGAATTAGGTCTGAGAGGATCTGGCCGTTAGCAGGAATGTTCAGTAACTGTGGAAAGGACATGAAACACCTGGCATGATCCCAGATACGCGCAGCCTGGAACATTTAATGGCACTCAAGGGATAAAATGACCAAACTATAAACCTCTCTCCTCCCACCCTCCTTCCTTTTTTATTTTTTATAACTGCACTTTTGAACGCGCAGTGTATAGATGCTTTCTACCTTCTTTTGTCTCTCTGTTTCTTACTTGTGACTCCTTGGGGCCCAATTGAAAAAAAAATGTTCTGCACCATTTACTAAGGTTTTTGGTAGTATTTTTCCAGGAAAGAGTGAGGAATGTTCTGTTTCTACATCAATTCACCCACAGGTCACTCCTTGTGCACTGCACACACTTCAGGGATTAAAAATGCCAGGATTCCCAGTTTGTTTGCTCTGAAAAGACTGCACACACATTTTCTGTCTCTGTCTCACACATATTCATGCACACACATCCACGCACTCACATATCCTCATACTCTCTAATGACAATTACTGGTGACATGCCTGTCAATATCAATGCAGTATCAGTGACATCATGCAAAGTTTAGATTATTAGTAAACAAGTTGTTGATGCCAAAGGCAAACAAAGATTTTGTGCTTTCCCTAGGAACAAAGGGAAAGAGTAGCTGGTAATCTAACCTAAAAGAAATTTCAGAGTCTGAAAGTCTGAAGGTTCCTGATTAAAAAACTGTTTACATTATATATATATATAAATATAAAACTTTTTCTTGTCTTCATGCCTGCCTGGGCCTGGTGAACATTAGGAAACACATAAATTGTTAGCAAAGTGATGAAGAGGAATACAAAACCATGAAGGGTGCTGGTGCTGATTGTAAATATGTCAGGACTCAGCTGTATTTCCATCTGATGGTGCTAAGCAATTTTTTCTGATGGAGCAGAATGTATGGGACTAATGTGATTTAGTTAATCTAGCAATTTATGTGTTTACCATATCTACAGGTTTTTTGAGTTAACTTTAAAATTCGCCATAAAATGACTACTTTACAGTGGTAGCTCCAGTAACACTTCTGTATATTGTCCTTTGCATTTTTGTTGGCTTGCTGACATCAGCGCTTTAATACTTAATATCCTGTGAATATTTCTCTGTTTTATAGTCTGTATGTACTGGAATAAGGAGGGAGGGGAGGACCAAGGCTTTCTAATAAGGAAACACACATTATTCTTTACTGATATGTTTTTGTTCTCTGCTAATCATTTTTTTCCTTTTCACATAAGCCTGAGGAAGAACTGCTGTCGGAACAGAAAAGGGCAGATGGTAATGTGTATGTGAAGTGTGGTTGTAATTATGTGATTACCTAGGCTCTGCATAAGGCTTGTTTATGTGAAAGGAGGAGATTAATTCCTTTGGGTTACTACAGAAAAATCCCAGGCCTGTAACTGATTTCTCCGGAGAGCTACTGAATTCTTTGGCTCTATCTCTTTGCCAGGTTGTGCCTTTTATATGCCATCTCTAAATAAAACAAACAAACAAATAAATAAATCACAGAAAGAAGTTCTGTTTCAAAGATGAGGCCTTGCCTTCTTGTTAAACCAGGGCAAGGGAGAAAGGAACATGCAAGCGGGTGGTCTAAAAGCTGGCAGCTTTTGGAGGCAGCCTGGCAGCGCTGTACTGCTCACCAGCACCAGGATCCCACTGTGGCTGAGCACATCTTTCCCACTGGACATGCTCCCCGCAGCTCATGCTCTTTGTGCTGCAAATACTCATTCCGGGAATGTGTTTTAATCCCTTTCGGAGGTGGTGTTGGCAGTAAGGAAAGGGTGGATGTATCTGCTTCTAAGACCTCTGGTTACCCTCAGCCCAACTTAAAAAGCAACAAAGAAAACCTGAAAAAAAGGAAATAGCTTGAGCTTATTTGTAATACATTGTCTTTGAAACATTCAGGGTTGAAATTGTAGACTATTGTATGGATGAATGGGAAAAACACCTGAAAGACACAGTGATTGTTGAAAGATGGAAGAGTTCTCATGTTTTTCAGCTATAACAGAGCAAGTTTTAAAGCCATGACCTTTCAAAGTTACAGATTCAGAACAATATCCTCCCTACATTTCTTCAGGTTGAGGTTCAGGAAAGAGGGGGAAGAAACAGTTCATAAGCATGTTTTGACCACATTGGTGACACACCGTGGCAGGCAACTGTGATACTGCAGAAATGGGACCAAGTGAACCCAGTCAGTCCCACGTGGATTTGATTTGTCCTACCTTGTTTCGTGCTGGACCACGAAACTGTGGTTCTGCCCTGACTGTACACCTATTCCGATGGTTTAGTGAGAGCTTACTGTCCCTGCTGGAAACCCTTCTACTGGCTTCAGTGGCCTTAGGATCACTTACGTAGAAGGTAGCCACGAGGACGATGGAGATATGTCCACCCACGTGGCCGCCTGTGCCAGTGTGCTCCCAGCCCTGATGACATTAAAGCAGGGCTGAGTCTTCACCCCGACGCTTGCAGAGGAAATCCATGCGAGGAATCTCCTGCAAGAACAAAAGCAAACAAAGCCCTTGCTACAGCTCTTGCTAGACGCTGTTTATAATGTGAACAATTTGGAAAGGGCTTGTTCCATATTTATGGCATTTTTAAAAATAGATCATATGGCTTAAATATGATACTGTTCCCCACTTCGGGGAAAGAAAAATCTTTCCTCAGGAGTATAAAATATTTCCAAAACGGACGACTGTTAAAATTCAGAAAAAAAACCCCCAAACAGTTTATAAAAAGCATGCTGACATTGTAAAAAATTAATAGTATGCTTGGAACCCTTTGAGTTTCCAAAATAGTCAGTTCAATAGAAAGAAATGGCACTTTCTTATTATAAAATTGAGTTGCCTGTCTTAGGTTTTCCCTAATGAAAGAATTTTTGGAGAGAATAAAGCTCACATTGAGTGTTCACAGCCCATCTCCCCCTCAATGTGTAATTTAACCACCCAACCCTGTGGCCTGGAACACTTTCGATTACAACTTTAATAGTTATTTTGGAAAAAATTGGTAGCCAAATATTCAACCTTTAGAATATTATGTATGAAAGTTTTTCTTCTCTTAAATGTCATAGGAAATTATGATGACTGTGTGTGTGTGTGAGTGTGTGCGTGCATCTAGGCAAAGTAAATTTACTATTTCATGCTACTGGATTCCATTACTTGAAACCTTGACAGCTATATCCCTGGGAGGGGCAAGGAAATTGGGCCAAATTCTCAGTCACTCTGAAATGGGTCATATTAATCTGCTTTAAAGATCATCTCTATAAATAGCCCAGAAAATCAAGTGTTGGGTAGTACTGGACTCACCCTGGCCTGGGTTCCATTACTCCAAGTAAAGGAGACATATTTATGTAGTGGGGTTGCCCTTAAGGATTTGTATTAAAAAAAAAAAAAAAAAGAACAGCTAGTGAGCTAGTGGTATTATACAGAAGTCATTTAATTCTGTTACGCTCACAGTTAAGTTGGGCAGAAATCACTGGTAAAATAAGGGCTGTATATTATTAGCTTTCAAGAGCTGAGATTGCTCACAACTGTTTAATGTTTTATTATTTTCTCAAATTAGCAACAAACAGTTCAGCAGTAGAACACATGACATTCCTGATTAATTAGGACCAGGATTAGGTCTTTAAGTGAGCTGGAGTTCACCATCAGTTTACAAAGAGATGGGTTCAAAAAAATCATTTGTTTGGTACCTTTCCCCCCCTGTCTTTAAAGAAAAAGATCAGAGCTTTTAGTGGCTGCTCTTTATTTCCCCAGCTTATACATCTAGCCTTGCAGAACGTAAATGGCTTATGTATCTATCTTACCTCAAATCCTAGGTAAAATGAAATGTCCTTTTTAATGTTTTAAGTCCATTTTGATGGTTGTAAAAGGAATCAGATGCTAGTCATGAGAGACCTGAATGTCTTCTGTAAGCAGTTGAATTGGACTTCCTTTGGTAAGCATCTTGCTGGATTTAGCTGTTGATAAATGGAGAATAAAAAGCCATTTTGTGATAATGTAGGCATTTTATGTTGCTGTTTTAGGCTGGATTATGTTCCACAGATCTTACCATTTAGAGTACTGTAGGGAGAATAAAGAATTTATTAATGACAACTGTACTAGGCTGTGAAATGTCATACGTCGGGAATAAAATCCCTGAAGAATAGAGTTAAAAATATGTTTGTAAAAATTAGGAAAGAGAAGGTGCCAAATGTATTAAGAACTCTTAATTTCATGGGCTTGAGTCCAAACTGCCGATAAAAATGTATCTTCGAAAACTAACTTCCCTTTCTTTTAATCGCCTCTGCAGTTCAGAGGAATGAGAACATTCAAGCACCACAAACAAGTCTATTTTGGTGACTATTGAATACAAATATATGAAGAATAATAAATCTAGAAACGAAATGATGGGAAAATAAAGGCAAGTGGTCAAAGTTCTCCTGTTGCCTTTCTTTGGAAGTTCTTCAGCTTTTCATGCTCCTGTTTCCTTACTTGTAATGTGAAGTTCCTGGGCATCCCCGCTACAAAGAACACTTTGCTTTATAGATGAACTACAGAATATAACTACTGGGTATAACTATTAATCCTATTAAACTTTCATGTTTTGGAGTATCTAATATGTTGCCAAAGATCTGTATTTATAATTATGGGTTACAATGCCATAGCAAAACATTTGCAACTATAAAATGTCCATGAAAGGGCCAGCTAGAATAAGCAAGCAGTTAACTAGATTCTCTCATCCACGTTTGTGAAAAGAAAGCCTCGCTGTGTGGGAGGATAATAAATTCCACTGCGTCCCTGTAGGAATAACATATATTTAATAGATAAGCTTTCTGAAAGCAGTGCCCGTTCATTTTCTGAACAAGTCAGTGCACTATCTTTTCTACCATAGCATGGACTATCCTCTTTCCTGCTGCTAACAAACAGATCATTCTTTATAGCTTTTACAGAGCACTGATTATTTTTTTTTAAATTTTTTTTTTGGGGTGTGTGTGTGTGTGTGTGAGGCAGTGGCGGTGGTGGGGAGTTTTATCTGGCTACTAGCAACACAACCAAAATCCCCAGTCTCTTCTCAAAATCCCTAATTATTGTAGCCTACCCTTCATATTTATGGAAAACCAACTGACATTCGCCTGAGCCTGTGCTATGGATGCATTTAACTCAGAAGGAAGTAGGATGAGTAGAGGATTTTAATGTAATCCTGTGTATATTGCTTTGTGTACTAAGATACTCAGACCACTGTCCCAAATATCACTCTTAGACTCTACTTGATTTTCAGTTTTCATTTCTGGACTTTGTCTTTCTATAGCACTTTAAATGAAAGGCCTTCCGAAGGTAGGAAGCAGCCTCCTGTACTCAGAAGGTTGATCAAGTTGTTTGTGAAGACTGGTTTGTCTTCTGTGTAGGCTTGCCTTTCCAAAAGAGTGGGTTAAAACCATTACGGTAGCAGAATGACAACTCGTATGACTAGCTGAATCTCTTCCAAGTGATCTTACACAGTGTCTTTTCCTATCTGGATAAATCTTGTGATACCAGAACTCTAGTAGAATATAACGTTTCCTAGTTTTTATTAGAATTGCTGCCAGAATCTGTTTCTGAGATTTTATTAGAATTGCAAGTTATATGCTATAAGCAGTAGAGTGTTGCCTATAAGATTAGATTTTTGTCATTCTTATCATTTCCCTCTGATGTTGCTCCTATAAAGAGATGATATTATATTATATTGTTTTGTCCTCTTTAGGATCACTCTTTAGCAAAGGACTGATGTGGTTATAGGGTATGCACAGAAATGTACGTCTATCCTCTGTTTCTACTTTTCCCAGGATCTTTGTGGAACAACATTTGCAGCACACACGTCTCATTTAATGGGAAAATAATCTTTGATATTTAAAATCAAAGATTTATTTTAAGAAGATATATTAATTCTTGGAAATTTCTGTCAGTGCCAGATCAAAACTTCTGAAGTTTATTGAAGTTTTACTGACCTTTACGCGTTATTTACCCATGTTATCATCAAGAGAGAATGGAAAGCTAAAACAATATGAGCAAACAGTGTTACTGAAAAAAAATTATTTGTCCACGGTATTTATGAACTTTGTACTGCAGTAGATCTGAAAACTGGCATTTAGGAACTTTATGCTGAAGAATATGACCATCACCGTTTAGAGTTTTAGAGAGAAAATTAACAAGGATTGAAAACATAAGTAATACAGGGTTACACGCAAAAAGATTGTTAACAGACTGCTAATAATAGTTAAAAGTTGGCCTTGACTGACTAAAATATGTAGAGGATTAAAAAGAAGTACCTATGAAATATTTATTATATTTATAACAATTCAGTAATTCTTCAAATGCATTGTATTTGCCTATACTTTTTAGATTGCAAAGTTTAAGTTTAGGGAAAGAGATTTCTTGACTGTTCTCCGCCTGTAAAACCTATATTGTTAATATCACTGACTTCTGAAAATGGAATAGTGAAACAACTGATATGGATATATTACTTAAAAATGCATAGGGCTCTTTCAGGGAGAAAAGGAGATTTGAGAACACAAGCTATGACAAACGTTGCTGGACAATCACCGTTCAGACCATTGAAGAGAACTGGCTTTCCTATATCAGTAACAGGAGTCCTGGGTCCTTGGTACCCACAGGGAATAAAGAAGCTCACCCAGGAGGCCTGTCAAGATCTGGAATTGGAGAGAGTTAGCAAATGGCAGAAAACTTGAAGGCAGAGACATTTTTTTTGAGGTCTAAAGCTGGTGCCAGACACACACTTTTTTCTTCTGGGTGTGTTGGCTAAGTTTGATCAACTCTGTTCAGAGGTAAAAATAGCAAATATTAGCCCTCAAAAGTCAATACGCCATCAAGCTACATTTTATGGACATACAACTAAAAGGAGAATTAAATATGCAGTTTGATATATAGAAAAGGCTAAACCCCAAACCTGTCATCTAACACATTTTATGATGAGAGGAGAAGAAAATCAAGGACATAATGTGCCCACAACCTCTTTTCATGGAGGGGAGATCAGCTTGCTCTAGCTTCAGTCCTATTTTAAAAGTGCATTCAACTCGACACAAAGTTTTTTGACTCCTCTTTTTGAAAGCTTAATGCTGCAATGTTCTAGTTTAGTGACTTTCAGTGCAGAGCAGAAATATTGCTGAGACAAAAATGCTGACAGCTAGACTTCAAAAATAGTTTTGGGTGCACTCAGATTACGAGTAGTTTGTACTCACGTTCCCAAAATGGACATAACAACTGGAGACTTTTTTTCCCCCTTATCCAAGAGGTTACTGTGGTCTGTGGGTTTCTTTGTGTGGGAGCGTGCATCTTCATACACAGAAGTATATGAAAACAGCCTGCAGTAAGACACAAAAATAAACCAAAATGTAATATAGAAGTTTTCTGAGGTCTTGGGAATTCCGGGCAGGGTTAGTCAATAGCATTATGGAAAAGGAAGCTATAAAGTATTCCTGAGATTTTAGGCAGCAGAGAATGAATCAATTTGAAGATGAGGCATGACAAACTCAGACTGGAAACAGGACTTTAAATAGACCTTTACAGTGAGCTCAGTGAAGGTGAACAGCTCACTGAGGAGTGAGGCTGAAATCCAAAATAGATATTTTAAAGAAATCCTGGGGTTTACGTTGTACAGGATGGCAGATTAGATAAGCACAATGATCACTTTTTGGCAGTAAATTATGAAGCCATGAAGGTTTTTTTTCTTTGCTGGTGTCTCTTCAGCGATCAGGGGAGATGCATAGCCGCTTATCCTATATAAACTCCCAGGAGCCACTCCAGCAGTGTTGGAGTCAACAGGAGTATTTCCATTTCTTTTGGTAGGCATTAGTTCAGGTGGTGACTAGTAGCAAAAACCCTCAGCACATGCACATGCAGCTTCCACACAGAATACTGCTTCTAGGGATGTCATTTGTGAACTAGCTGGGTCCGGTATAACACAAACCTACCCCGACTTCACCTCCCATGCTAACACCTGTCGGCAGGGGCTGTGTCCTGAAAATCTGCAGCAGTTCTCACCAGTGTTGTCACTAATTCTACTCCTCTGCCATGCCAGGGGTTTCCTTTTCTTCCACTTTTGCTACTGGGTACAATGGACCAGTGCCACAGCTCTCGCTTCCTTCATAGCAATTTGCAAAACGTCTCACCAGAGTATAGTTTGCATTTCAGAGGAGCAAACGTGCTGGCACTGTAGTCAGTTTTTCAGTGGTGTACATAGCCACCTGCGAAAATCAGAGGCGAAATTTAAGCTTGGTGCTACATGTTCTGTCTGTGCGAGATGTAGGAGACCAAGACAATGTGCCCTTTCCAAATCCATCTTGAAATGATTAAGAAATGTGATCACTGTGTGCCAGCTTGCACTTTCAATCTCAAAACTGCAGTCGAAATTTATCATCCTGTCAACTCTGATTGCTTTAAGTACTTGTCAGAGAGAGATCCAAAGGGGAGAAAAGTATTTTTTTCCATTGGCACCTTCTCTTGCAACATTTTAACATTTTCTGGGGTAGCATTTCTACCCAGTGCAATGCAACACCTCCCTGATAAACAAGGGAAGTGATGGAACAGCAGGGATCTCCCCTCTGCCGGACCAAAGCACAAATGTGCCTTTTTCCCCTTCTTTCCTTTTTTGGGCAGTTCTTTCTGCTATCAGCATTTTCTAAGAAAAAAACCCAAAGCCATGGCGTCAGAGAGATACTGCCAGCCCATTTTACAGCGGGCAAGGCAAAAGGAGGCACAGGCACACTGACTGCTTTGGGCCTTTGTCTTTTATTCTTGCCAGCTCCGAGAAGAGGGGAAGCACACTGAGCTGCCACCGTTGGATTTTGACTTGGCGTAGAAGCAGGAGGTCTGGTAGCAATCCCAGAGCTGATCCAGAGGTATAGCATCCTGCTCTGGACTGGGAAAGTCTCTAGTCGGTGAGAGCTGCTTGGCCCTAGCATCCCTGCTCCGGTTGCTCAGGCCCTTGTCCAGCACAGAGCATATTGTCTTTCACCACAAATACTTCAGTAGGTTTCTGTGAGAGTGTTCGCTTGCTGACAGACAAGTATCGTCCAAGTGCTCGGCAGTTCTAGAATATAAATCAAAAAGTAGGACGTGTGGCCAGAATCGACGTGTTTTGGAGAGGAGCAGTAGGCAGGCATACGCTGCTCTGCCAGCGCTGGCTAACAGGAGAAGACGTTACCTGTTCATAAAGCACATCTGTGGGATGCTTGCTCAAAAGACTGTAGAGAGACCGAGTCCTCTGGACAAAGATAGCAGATTCCCTAGGCATCTTCACCAAAGTGACTGATGATGAAAGTCTTTATGCAAAATATGAAAATAAAATACTATTCAGCTCTTCCTTAACAAATAGAATGTGGGTTTTGCTAGTAATTTGTCTTCTTTTCTCATCTTTATACATATAGAATATATCCACATGCTCTCATGACTCATGTGATGAAAAGGATTATTTTTTTCCTCATCTGGGTTTAATGAGACCTGCCCTTTTTAAACATCTAAAAAAAGCTCACTGATGTTTACGTGCAGACAGACATTGGAGGGATATGCTGCATTTGAAAATATGTTTTCTAGAGAATCCTTCTATATCTTCAGCTTTCATCTTTGGCTGCATTACTTGAGCTAGTTAGCACAAGCAGACAGGACATACCAGATACATTAGCACATCAGCAGAACATAACCCATTTTTTCCCCTTTTTAGCACTACCATCTTCCCTGACTGCCCCCTGCTCCTCCTTTCTGCTGGGAAAGCAGAAACTCTCCCCTCCTTTGGGTTTCCCTTCTGTTTGCCATCCAGTCAGAAATATATCATAGCAGGGCTCGCAAACACCACCAAACTGAGTTGTAAGCTGTCTAAACCCATACCCAACAGGGCGTGCTGCAAAGGGATGGGACTTGCACCCTGAACAGCTTCTGACCTATTATCCTACCTCGGGTGCAGGAAGCATCTTCCATCACTTGGCATTTATAACCCTGTTTCTGCTCTGGAATTTGGTGACCAAATTATTTGTTCTATAAATTGAACAGGAGTTGAGCAGTTTTTTCCTGTTTTTCAAAAGGAGTCGAACCTGATTTTTCCCTCCTCTTTTCACCCAAAGAACATCCAGTGGGATTTGATGGAATTGGGTTCAACCCTTCATCCTGATGTGCATCAGTCCTGTCAAGATAGGTAAAAGATGTCAGGAGAGCCACTCCTGTTTCTGGAGCGGCAACAATGCTGATGACACCTCAGCAACTTCAGCAAAGTGAGCATCTTGTTCAGGCTGTGCAGTCAAAGTAGGTTTCAAAACAATTATAAGGGTCATCCCTCAAAACCAAATCTCTTTCTAATCACTCCAGGAGGGATGCCTAAGAGAATGGGATGATTTTCCTTGTTTCTCTTAACTGGGGTGGAATAAAATTTGCTCCTGCTCCAGGAGTGCTCTGGTTGCTCTTCATGCAGTACACAAACAAGGCAGGGGAAAAGAAAGAACGTGAGTTTTCTCTGTGGTTCCCTTGTCATTCAGCACAGCATGAAACGAATAATCTAAACCTCAGACCTTTCCCTGCCAACGTCTCTCCTTCTTGCTCCCAGCGATTATTTCAGAGGTACAAAGGTATTTCTTTTTCTGTTGAGTGTGTATCATAGAATATTGCTATTCAGGCTAACCCTGCTGGGCAACTGCAGATGCATGCCTGAGTCACACATAAGTCAAGAGCACTGAAAGAGCATTACAGAATTAGGAAGAGAGAAAAGTCTGGTTTTGATTACTGATAATTATAGATAAGCTGTAGCTGACAGTCATTTTCTGACCGCAAACTCAAATCAATCAATTAAAGACTGCATGCAGCAGCACCCATGTTTAATCATTTCCAGGCTCTTTAAAATGATCCATTACTCTGATACCATGTCAGAGCTGCTGTGTACCATTTGTTTTTGCTGCTGAGGGTCAAATATGCAGCTACTTTCAGGATAATTTCAAGAACACAGTTCGTAAGCTAAAAAAATTTAATATCTGTATATAAAGATTAGCCATAAATATTAAATAACTCTCTTAGTTTAATGAAACAAATATCACAGCTGGTGATTTAAATATCTTTTGATCTCATGACACATAGATAAATGCATCTTTTAATAGAATGTATCAGTGTTGCATCAGGGAGAAAAAAAGAGGATGGAATAATACAAGTTCAACTCTGTTCCTCCCTAGTTCCTGTTTTCAAAGGTTTTTTGCTTGGAACTTCAAACACAGGAGAGCAGCTTGTGATGGGACCTGCACAAAGAACTGCTGTCAGTCGCTAAGACTCTCCAACCGAACTACTCGGACAAACTGGGTTGTTTTTGCTGAAATTTATTTTCTTCCCAACTTTGAAAAGAGAGAAAAGGTACTGATGGTTTAGAGATTATCAGCTAACATTTTTCAGAATAAAATAGTTCCACTTTTGCTTGGAAATGATTTTTAAATTAGATGTTCTAAAATACTGAGGTATTTCATGTCACACTCAAAAAAGCTAAGTGAAACAAGTTATTACAGTTTTATCAAAAGGAAGTGTTTTGAATGATTTAAGATTCTTTTTTACAGGATTTTCCTTCAGGGAAAAATTTTCAATTTTAATTCATAATCCAGTTAAAACTTTCTGTAAAAATTCTGATTTGAATAAATCAGTATCTGTAATAGAAATAATTCCATCAGTAATTTTTCAGTCAAATCCCAGATAACTGTAGATAATAGCCGATACTTTCCATCTAATGTAACATAGGTGGATATATCTAATATATATGCTAATATAGCATAGCACCAATTAGGGACTTTACTAGATTTATCACAAAGGCTCAGCCCAGCCCATACAGCAAGGTGATGACTGTCATATAGGGATATTGTCCAGTTATGCACAGAAATCAAAATAAATTAAATCTCAGAGAAAATAATTAGCTAATGCAGCATAATACTGAGATACAGGACGTTGGGTTTCTATTGTCAACTTTGTCATTCTAGTAAATTTTGAATGTGTTGTCTAAACTATGTTCAGTCGAATTATTTTTAATGTTTGGTAGACTCTGAGTGGCTTTATGTCTGTATAACAAATTAATTTCTGAGCTGAATTGAATGAAACTGGATAAGTCTACTTCTTTAACTAAGAAAGGATAGTTTTACTAAGCTAGGGTATCCGTATGGGGATTCAACAGATTGTAATAAATCCATTTAAAAAATATATATGGACTGATGTTCCTGATTGTCTTTGTATCCCAGTATTTCGTTTAACAGACTGAAAATGATCTCCACATCACTGACTTGGTTACTCAATACGATGCACGAGTAGGAAACAGCATCTCCAACATCATAAAATAAAGTCTGATTTCTGCCAAGCACTGCATGTGGTCTCATCTCAGTTACCTTTTGACATCTCTAGCACAGACACCTACATATAGTCACCTTATACAACTGTCACACTCACTGGAGACCAGTACTATCTTCTGGGACACAGTTCATCTCATCCAGAAGGATGAGACCCTGGAAGTGCCTGCTTCTCACTGCAGTCAGCAAAGGGAGCCCAGGGTGACCAGCTCAGCTGTAGACATGTGTGTGTGGCCACAGAAACCTCCCTCACAGAGTTATATCTTCCCAAAGAGCTGAGATATCTGATTTGAGAGCCCTGGGAGCTTGCACGAAGGTCACTGAAAAGACCCTTGGCACCCACTGCCCGACCCGGCGCTTAGCTGAGGGTTATTGCACTGGGAAGGAGCAGCAGAAGCAAAAATGGGCTTTTGTCCCAACAGCTGCACTTCGGGCTTGATGTGTTACCCAGCGTGGTGAGAGCTGGTGCCCAGTAGCTGAGACACGAACACCTTCCTCTGCCTCTTCATAGGAATACCCCGACACCTGGCCCACAGCCCTGCCTGTGCTTCTCTCTGGAGACAAATGGTTTGCTATGAAAATGGACTGCTGTTTTCCTGCTTTTCCAGGGGGCTTTAGGTAAGCTGTTGGTAGGAATTTGCTGCCATCATACCAAGGAAATCCCACCACTTGCTAGTTTTAAACATTTTGGGGCAGAGGTTGCTGTGGGTGATGCTCTCCCCGTCCTGGGAACAGAAAATGTCTTCTGTGCACAAGCTGTTCCGCCACTGGCGCAGCTTATCCTGCCGACATGTGCAAGCACCTGTGTAGGCACAATTTAACAGAGCCCATTTTATTCAGGGGGAAAAAAAAAAAAAAAAAAAAAAAAGGGTGTGTGTGCATGTGTTTAGGAGGGCACCTTTTAATTCCATAGAGATGCTTTTAACCAGAGCCTTTAGTGTTGCTTATTTATGTGAACTGCCTGGTGATCTTCTTGAGGATTTTGCCTGTCTAAGGAGTTTCAGCGGGACCCGGTGCCAGGGTGCACAGCAGAAACTCTTTGTCCCTTCGCTGGGATACTATCAGCTGATCTGAATAGCCTCTTGTGAAATTGTTTATTTACAATATTCATCTCCAAGCATTTACACTCCACTGATGACTTGAAATTCAAGTAGTTATTTATAATCATGTTAAATAAGAACACATTTCTGTTCCGCTCACGAGTTGTTCGTTATCAGATTACATGTCTCTTTCCTTCCTTTTATCTCTGATACAATGCGCTGCTCTCAACAACGGCATCAAATGAACTTCGATGTCCGACTATAAATCATGCACATGTCGAAACAATAATGCTGAAAGGATTATCATCACCCTCTGTAATTGCAATAATGGAAAACAGATACTGAAAGGACATTTTTCCGATCCTTGGAAAATCCCTGAAGAGGTCAATTTACTTTTCTTTGGGGAATATTTAACACAAGGAAAGTTATTGGTTTATACGTCTGCTGAAAGAACTGAACTTATAATAAGCACAATGTCACAGCATAAATTTAAAGTATATTTTATTGCACTGTTATGGTGGGGGTCTCCAGATGGTCCTGATATACATAGTTTATAAGGAAGTGCTTTTTTGACTGAGAACACTGATCACTGTCTGATGAAATGCTCTGTCAAAGCTGAGGCTTACTACTGTTTGTGGGAACCTGCTGCAAGTAGCAGGGGAGAGTATCATCCACCAAGACCTAACTGGCATCTGGTCTTGGAGCCAGGCTGTGGTGGAACTGGGTTTGGTATTTTGCTGGAGGTTTTGGAAGAGGAGGATTTCTTGTATGCTCTTTAACCAACTCTATTCAAGAATGGATCTATGTGGTATAATAAAATAAATTAAGCGCTAAGAAAACGAAACCCCTACATGCCATTAATTTCTTTTATTGTAAGAAACACGCATCCAACTCTTAAGTCTTGAATTTGCAGCACTCAAGTCTAGATTGAGTCATATATTTTAGGACCTGAGTGAGGCTCAGTGGATGCATAGGCTCTTCTCGTCTTCTCCATGGCGGTTAATTCTCTCCAACAGAATTTGATTTCTTCGTCCTGTTTTTGAAGGCAGAAGTTGACTACTGTAACAGGTGAACTCCACGTATTTTGCTCTTTGCCTGTACTGTTGCTTCCCTGCCATCCAGCAAACCATTTTTAAACCAATGCTAGTCTGAACACGACCATACTAACAGTTGTAGCGGCACAACTGAGGGTGCAATAACCTGCAGCCTGGGTACTTTTGCGATAGGACAGGAGCTCAGATCCATATTTAAATAACCAGACTTTGCCCATTCAGCACGTTTTGACTTTAACAGGGTAGAGTGTACTCATATAGGCAATTCAGATGCCAGCTGAGGGAACAGCAGCCTCCAGCCAGCAGAAGCAGTAACCTCCTCAATGGCACAGCCAGAGCTATGGGTCCACAGCCTAAGCCACCAGGTTTTGCTTGCATGAATAGCTCACTTGATGCTTAAAGAAGCAGCGTGCAACAGAACCGCACAAAAATGTTCAAATGAGAGTTGTTATCTGCTTAAATGGCTGTTTGCAGCACAGCCCTCTTCGCTGGTCTCTCTTGCCAGCGGTAGTCTCTATCCAGCACATTCAGGCAGTTTTGTCCATCAGCATCTACAGCAGAGGGCAAGGTTCTGGTCTCTGCATTTCCAGATGGACACAGAGAGCTGAGGCAAGGGCAGTAAAAGTGATACATGGGATAAAACAGACGCCTTACGAAGAGGCACTGTCAGAGCAAGCTTACTGGGCCACATTGGGTCTGACCCCTTCAGGCATGGTTTGTGTTTACACTCTTAGAATAACAGCTCACAGGAACAACTGAGATAGTGAATATCCTCAAAACAAATGCTTTATTGTAGAGTTGTCCAGCAGAGCTATTTTGTAACAAATTCCACCTGAACTTCTCCCTCAGGAAGCCCATCTCACCCTCCAGCATGTCACTGCCACGTGCTTGGGGCAGCAGCACACGCCGCTGCCTGTGGTTAGGAAAGAGCTCCGGCCGTTTGAAGAGATGCCTTGCTTCCTCGCCTCGCTAGCTGGCTACTTGTTTGTCTCCTGGTAGAGCCTGTTAAAGCTCTTGCGAAACGTGTGGGTTGCCAGAAGAAAACATTGCTCTGTCTTGTTTACAGAACCCGAGCTCCCTTAAAACAAGCCCGTAATGGTTAAAGTGAGTACCTTGTCTCCTTCTTCAAAGGATGGCCAGCACATCGATGTTCTTCTACCCAGGCCACAGGCTGAACACCGCCTTTGAGAGGCATAATTCAGTCTTTGCTTCTCACTTGGTTATAGGAAGAATAAGTTGCATGAGCCTTTTTCCTAGACTGAATCACTCCCTTTCAGAGGTGTTGGAGGAGTTAATGACGGAACGTAGCCCTGTAAAGCCACGGTACTGACCGTGCCTTGTCCAGGCACAGTTGTCAGTATGAAAAGGAAATGTGGGCCCAGTGAAGTTACGTCTACAAATGGCCAAACATGGTTGTAAAGTGGCCTGATTATAAGCTGGAGAACCTAACATTCACAAATCCACCCTTGAATGCAGGTCTTGGTTCCTTTCGCCTGTTGACTTGATACGTCCTCTGGGACTATCCATTTTCAGAATTTGAATGCGTGGTCAGAGATTGGGATTCATCTTCTCTAATTTTACAGAGCTGCAAAGCAAGTGTGTATATCTGAGCTAGTCACTGAGACTCCTTTCACAGTCAGTAGAGGTCTCTTCTGCAGAGTTTGGGATCAGGTGAAACATGCCCCAGACTGCCATTAATAAACTCACTGGGTCTCAGGAGATTATAAGGGGTGATACCTGATGAGCTCAGATGTAGACATGGACACTGTAGCCCACTAAAATTAGGTAAGATGAATCCCACTGAAGGAAGTGAGTATGGACTGCACTTGTACTGTAGATACTGAGCACCAGATGTCTGACTTTTTCATGCTTTTACTGGGCTATTGCAAAGGAACCTTACCCTGGGTAAGAATTTCTTTGACACAGGACTTCTCAGCAGCAGTTCCCTCTTATTAGTGTAGCAAAAGTTCCAGTTGGAGAGCCAGAGGCACTATGGTAAGAGCTGACAAGTATGGGCTGGTGGGACACTCCATCATGCCCTCGTCACTAGGAGAGAATCACTGCATAATTAGGCCTAACATCTAGGAGAGTCATAAATTGCCTTGACAGCTTTCTCTGAGTAAGAAAGCAGATCGCCTGAGTATGGTTGTGCTAGGAGATCTTCACGAGGACTGTAAACTTGCCCTCCAAGTTAGTAATATTTGCTTAAATCCTGTGAATGCCTGTATAGACACAACATCCTTGGGCACTTTCCCTGTATTTGCTCGTGCCCCCACAAAGACAAACAGGATGATAGCAAAGAGCTCCTTACCAACTCTCAGACCTCCTAGTCACCTCCCAGACCTCCACCTACTCATTTCCTTAATGGCACCTTTCAGCAGTCCTTACCACACCACCAAAGGAGCAGGTGCTAATTCTAATTCTAAATAAATATTTCCTGTGTCCTTTACGGTCAAGGCTAAACCATAGTAGCCTTCTTCAAATTTCCTGCCATCCCATCCTGGGGAAACAGTGAGAGTTAACGTTGCCTTTTTACATTCTCCCTACTAGATAAGATCAGTGTTACTACACTGTGCACCTACACCCTGCGCTTCTGTTGCCCCAACTAGACTGGTGGCTGACTAAGAGCAGAGCTGGTCTTTGAGCTCAGGGTAGAGCATCGTGGACCAGCCTCTAGTTCTTATGATATATAAAAAGGTAATAATAGTCCAATATTTATCCGGTCCCCACGCCTCTTGCCTTTGAGATAGACCTGAAATCTGTTGTTGAGACAAGACTGAATTCTGGTTGTCCCTCATCTCAGAATGGGATTACATGAGGTACAGTAGTCAGCTTGCAGTCTTTCAAATGCCTGTAAATATATATATATATATATATATGTATCTCAACACAAAAAAATGTTTGCTCTCTGCTGCACCAGTCTTAACAGAGAAAGCCAGTGTCCAGCATGCTATTTTCTGATCACACTGCCTCTCCTTTGGCAATGCTCAGATCAGATACAGTGAGAGGAACATTATGCAATGCACACCGATATATCATCCTGACCCTAAGCCTTAAAGTGCATCAGACAATATTACTTAGTCAAATTATACTCAGCTCAACACAAACATTTAAAATAGATGAACCTCAAAGAAGAAATGCTGCCCTCAGACATTTCAAAGGCATTTGCAAAAAAATACGACTCAGGATTTTAGAGTTCTTCTTGTTTTCATTACTCTGTGCTCAAGTATTGGCCAAGTATCAAAGCTCCTGAAAGCAGCAAGACAACTGGGATATTCAAAAAAGGGAAAAGAGCCCTCAAACTGTCCCTTGAAAGAAAGCCTTTTTTTTCTCTGAAGTTTTAGTCTCTCCTGCAAGGTTTCATTTTTACTATATTTTTAAATCAATCTACAGCGATTCTTTAATTACACTGTTATCAATACAGCAATAGTATATCCTTAAAGAATTATAAATTCATACTGAAATTAATCTGCCTAGACCCCAGGGTTCAGGCTACCATCTGCAGTCTCAACATACAATGCTCCTTTGTTTTGCCCTTCTAATTTAGCCTTTGGAAAGTCCTCTGTGACAGCCAAATCAAGTGGTTTCAGAGAGTGGCAATTCTTGCAGCTACTTTTCATCAATCATTTCCACTTTGTTCCCTTTTAAAACAAGCACATTCAATTTCCACTTTAATTAAGAAGCTGAAAACATAAGATGAGGCGTAAATAACACAAAGACTGTAGAAAATGCATGTCACTAACAGAGTCAACCTATAGATTCTACTGTCTTCAGAAACGAAATTAACTTTTCCAGGCGATTGAAACACTGTGTTATTAGCATCAAATGTTAACTAGTGTATGTTACAGTGATCTAAATTGAGTCATATAAAACTTTGTCTTTATCATCAGTAAAACAAATAAACACAATAAAAATGCTACTGTAAAGCTGTGCCGGTCTGATACTTACTGCTGTGGGACCGTTTTTGTAATTCTTTTTTCCTCTGATAGGAATACTTCAAAAGGAGGAAAAATAGGGTTGTATCAGTGGAGAAATTTTGTGACACACTAAGGGAATCTTTTCATTCTTCCATTTTGCAGGGTTTCATCCTCTTGGTTATTTTCTCCCTGCATTTAGGAAAACTAGAAACTTTCTTACTGAAATAAAAAGATATCAAAGAGTCAGCAATGGTGGAAATATGCCATCTTTTATATTTTTTAATTGAAATCAAATAGTTTTATTTTATTTAGGTGGCTATGGCCCACAGAATGCCTGAGGTCTAGCGGGTCAGAGCCAGAGGCTCCTTCTGAGCGCTGTGTTCACCAGCTGCCTTATTTCTCTTTTGCTGTGTGTACGCCTTTTACAAAGAGTTCTGCTGAACAACAGCCTTCCAGTATATTTATTTATAGATTAATGTATGGTGCGGTTGCCTGTGTCAGCAAGGCACTGGAGTTGATGATTCAGGAGGTCCAGTCCTGTGTCTTAGGTTTCGCAGATTTATAGCACCAGCCAAAAAGAGGTACTTAGCCCAGTTCCAGGTATCCTGGCAACAATTAAAGAAACGGTAGTATTAAAACCAACAGTAACTTTCTGCTCCCCATAGGTAGATTGCTAGTTACAGCAAAACCACTATCACTTCTCTGAGCAACCCCACCCCCCAATAATGTTTTTGCAATCGACAGTCTCCCACAAGATTTCCTTTGCTTTTAGAATTTTTGGTTTGGATGTTGATCGAAGCTTCGACAGCATCACCCAGGGCATGGCGTACTTTTTGGGGACTCTGTAGAACAAGACCACTACTGCAGGTGTTTCAGGGGTGAGGACAGAGGAAGAGATTAAGACAGGAGACAAGGAGGGGAAAACCAGTTTTCTTTCTGTTAATGGAGGAAGCAGAAAGTGGCCAACCTGGTCTGCCAGGGAAGCACCATCACATGCTGATGGCAGGGTCAGAGGATAAATGTTATTTCACCAGGGAGTCTAGAAAGGCAATTACTTAAAGTCCCTGGACAATGGAGAGCTAGAGGTGGATTAAAACAACAGATGACTTGGCTCTGAACAGCAAGTCCCCTCTTTTAGCCTTGCTGTGTTAATTCCCTCAACTATAACTCAGAAGCAATAAGAACACTCATCTCACGGGGCTTTGTAGGCTTTTACCAAGCATTATATAAACGTTATTCATACAGCACTGACTTCAACGGTGCTACTTAATATGAATAAGCACTTCAGAAGGAGGCCCACAGCAAGTGATGTCTGAACCTCAATGGCACAGACAGTAACTGGAAAGAAAAATGCAGTGATCTCTTCCAGCATATTTTTTTTCCTTCTTTATGCACAGGTTGTAGATTTTTCAACTAGGGGGTCCCACTGGGTGGGGAAGGTGCTGCTCTGAGACCCACGCGCCCCCTGCTCCATGCCAGGTTTCCTCCCTGGCAGTGCCCAAGGGCCAGGTGGAGCCCCTGGCCACGGACCCTCTTCCCTGTGGATTTCCTGCTCCAGCTCAGTGGGATGCAAAAGCCCCAAGTGGAAGAAAATTGCATCTATACATTAAATTTATTCTGGTTTCAATAATCAGAGGCAGGCAGATAGGAGGGTGTGTGTATGTACATATATTTGTATAGAGGAGCTCTTTTTGCTTAGCTAAGGTGGCTAAGCTAGAAGAGTGACAGTACATATGGGCAGCTGTGAGTGAATATATACTTTAGAGGTGTGACCCCTTGGTCAAGTAGTTAAAAATTTTCAAAATGCTATATTTGAGATAATCAAGTTTTCTTTTAATTAATATGTTATGTTGTAGAAAAGAAATCATGGCAAAATCTTTCTGTTTGTTAGTGAGGCCATCACACGAGTTACTTTCATCACCCTGAGTGCTGATGAAGGCTCTATTATTAAAACAAGAAAAGGAAGTCACCTTCTGTCTGAGCAGATAAGAAGACCAAACCTCTGTTTGCAGAATTGAAAGATAAAGCCTTCAGTATTTCAGAACTGTTCTTCCAGGTCTTTTGATAATATCAAAGATGGAGTGAAACTGGAGTCAAAATTAACCTGCCTTGGAATGCAATACATCTTTGTTCAGGATCTCATATGGAAAGATATGGTCAAATTTTATCAATCACATCATCACATTTTACTGCGCCTGTTAAGAGCTCAGTTAAACCTGAGAAACGTTTACAAAGTGAAATTTTTATAGCTACCTTGATTACACCCTGTTCCTAAGCCTGAACCGTGTGCTCTCCCTCACTGCGGTACATGCTATAAACAGCTGCCTCCTGGAGGGAGACAACAGGGAGTGGAAGAACGTTTCACCAGGCAATTAGTCCTATTAGAACATATATGCATATATATGTACATATATTTAAATGTTACAAAAGCTTGGCAGGATAGATAGCAGTGTGGATCTCTGACACACAAACATGAAAGTACGGCCTTGCTCTTTATTGCAAAGTATTTATATTGTAAAAATTGGTTAAACATGTTCTCTATCTATGCAGACTGAGGATGTTTCACAGCAACACACACAAAGCCAAGTGATACAACAATGTACCAGAGCTGTTCTTGCAAAAGTTTAGGTTTTAATCCTACAATTATTCTGTAAGTTGGCTTGAAATATAGAAATATCTTATGAAGTGAAATTTTATTTATACAAAAGTACAAAACAAATGGGGAAACCTACTATTAAGTTGTGCTACCATAAAACATTTCAGAAATGAGGAGGATGGTTTCTGAGAAACAAGGGATTGCAAAGACTTTCCTACTTCATTATGGAGTGTAAAGCTGTGGATATTGAGTACTTTAATTTCCACTCTGGTAAGTGCTTCTCATCTTGAAAAGTTTAATTTTCATGGCAGTTTTGGAAGGCAAATACATATGGGCTTTCCGGATACAGTTTGCTTGCTTTTTCTGACAAACTATTATTGCATTTCCCAACACACTCATTTTTTTCCCCCTGTTTACAGTCATAGGGATCAGCTTTTTATAAGACTGTTACCCATAGGGAGGGAAAGAGCCAAGCAGCTCTTGGAGGCCTCCTCCAAAACTAAAAACCCTCCTAAAGGTTTTGCCAATTATCAGGAAAACTGAGCCCAAAATAATAAAAAGAAAGTCCTTAAACCTCCACTCTATAGTTTGTATTTAAACAGCAATATGGGTTATCTTATTTAACAAAGCCCCAAACAACTCTAGTTCCATTTGCCAGCTTGCTTCAGGAAGGTGTTTTGTGCAAATGATAAACTTAGACCAACAAATGGAGTGACTGAAGAACTTTGTCTCCTTGTGGCAGACTTGAAGCTGGGAAGGTTTTATGTAGAAGTATGAGAGAAAAAGCACAGTGATTGTCCTCAATCCTGAATTCCGCTGGGATCTCCCAATAAACTTAGAAATAGTTTTGAAGTATTTGATGAAGAGTATAGGTTAAAAAATTGTATGTTCAAGCGTGGCTTAAAGATCCCATGGCATGGCTATGAGATCTGCCGAGCCACTCCACGTGTCAGTGCAAGGTCATGTTCCTCAGCGTGTTTATTGGTGCTGACGCATACTCACAGACACTGCCTAGTCACATATGTGTTCCTTGCCTTGTATAGCCTCAAGTGGCTCCAGGTATGTAGTTTAGACCACATGCAGTCCATCCTTTTTCTCCAGAGTAAGTCATCAGTGATGGCACTCTCCTGCCAGGCAGAAACTCACCAGCGGATTGTAAGTAGAAGGACCCATGTGTGTGTGGGGGGACCCAAGGCACGGACCTGTCTGCTCACGGGGCTGATTATAACTTGGCACGAGCTACAACTCTTTGGACTGGATGTCCCCAGGATGCTGAGGAAGGTGATCAGATTTTTCATTATCGTACACAAAAGCAGACTTAAAGATGTTCTCTGAGGCAGTGGCAGAAAAGAATGAGCGCTCATCACTATGCTCTTTTCCTACCGTCTTCCCTGCACTTACTGAAACCAATTGTGGCTGGACAGCTGATGGCTTGCAGAGCAGCACGGAGCACTGTGCAGTTTTGGTTTTCCGTGAAGAACCTGAAGAGTTCCTCTGTCAGCATCTGGAAACATCCCCTCTTTTCTTAAAGAAGTTTCTTAACTTCCTAAGTTAGAACATAAGATACAGTCCAGCTCATCTACAGACCACCACAGGTTAATTGGCGCTCACACAAATGACCACAGATGTTTGCAAGATGTTGTCGAGTCCCCTCTGAGACTATCATTACCTGCCCAGCGTCAGTGCAGCACTGATATGTAATTTATTCCTTTGGAAGAGCTCCATCGCCATATAACAAAATAACATAAATCTCCCCAGAAATGTCATCGCTTTGGGCCAAGCCCAGCACCAGAGGCTGGAAGGATTGCTTTACACCAGCTGAGCTCCCCGCTTGGTCCTGCTGGCAGATAACGACTCTGAAGGTGGTTTTCTGGCACCCTCGGTAGGACAGTGCCTCAGGTGTAGGAGATGGGAAACCAAACGGCAAGCACTCATACATGTTCACGTGTGCAAGTGCTATTTAGCAGCGGCCACACGGAGCAAACCAGACGTTTTGATTCCCCCCAAGCCCCGACGGTCTGTTGCCACCCGCTAGCAGCCCCGGGGATGCCCCCCCGGGCCCCGCCATGTGAGCCTCTAGCCAAGAGGTGGCAGTGCTTCTCCATCCCACGCCTCTTGGCACCATCGCTACCATCAGCTCCTCCTCTGATCTGTTCCTGCTTGCAACAGAGAGAAAAATCAGTGTTCCCTCTTACCCCCGCACTGCGCTGGCGGGCTCCGCTCCCGCAGCCCGGCAGCTGCCGGGGGCGCCGGCGGGGGGGGCAGCCGGGTACCCCACCGCCCCTGCAGCCCGGGGGTGCTGCAGCTCCCAGCCCCAGAGGAGGTTTTCGTTTTGCTGAGGAGCAGGGTGCTCGAAATGTCATAAACCGTGAACATGCAGCTGGAGCGGTTTATGAACCGCAGAGAAACGCTGAGTGTTTTAGCCCAAGTATTAATGCAAAGAGCATGCTTTGTTATTTCCTGTTCCATTGTTGTTTGTAAAATAGTTTAATGGGTAGTGAGCAGTAAACCGTTTAAAATCTGCTGTGCACATTGATGCGGTTTTATATTGCTAGAGAGGGAAGGATTTCACTGCTTTGGGTGTGAGGGAGAGAGGAAGATTATCCTGATAATGAAAACCACAACCAATGCATTTACTTTGGAACAATTGTTTCAATTACATTACCATGTAGATATTTTAATCAGAAATAAAAGTGATAATCCCCAAATGCAGGCCTAACAACAACTGAAACAGCTGCGTACTTTAAAAAAAAAAAAGGAAGACTAGCTATTAGTAATGAAGTTTACATGCAGCCAAGGAACGCGTTTTCTGTAAAACAGAAGTGACCCTATTTAAAATAGAAAAGGCGATGCTTATTATGAACCAGTGAGGAAGCAACATTAATGAAGAACTGGTAAGAACCTGATGGCAGAGTTGGTTTGGGTCACTACCTCGCAGCATCCAGGCTGTTATACCTGGGAAATTTTCTTACAGCTATTAAAAACATCTACCAAAAAAACCCTAAAAAAACCCCCACAGGCAGGGTGAACAAGAGCAAAGGGACTGGCTTGCATCCATATGGCTAAACTCTCTTTACCTCTCCTCAACACAATGGACTCATCTATCCTGACTTCTGGGAACAGTCCCTGCCTTGTGCTCTCCCCTGAACAGTGCCCAGGAATGCTAGCTGGCACAGGACAGCCTAACAACATAATATAGAAGGGGGGTGGGGGGTATTTACTATAGGGTTTCCTGCGTAGTGCAGTGTGCTAGCGATGAATCAGCGGTGATGACTGTGTGACAGTGCGTATGTCTACGCATCGGCCCTGTTTGGTTTACTAGTATGGGTGGAAAGTCCCCGACCCACTAACCAGACGCCACCAGTACAGGAGTCCCTTTGTGCCTGGCAAAGCTGCTGTCCCAGGCTAGGTTGCTGCAGCACGCACTCGTGTGTAGCTGGTTCTGTATACTCTTCATTTAACGTCTTCTGGGAAGCTGAAAGCATTTAAAAAAAAACCTGTTTCCACTCAGGATCTTTTTTCGGACCTCACAGCAAGATCTGTAACTTCTCAATATACCATGGCTGGTACGAATCAAATTTTGAGCGCATTTCTGGTGCTTCTCCATGAAAGCATTGCCTCTCTTCCGTGCTGCTTTCCTGATTTACCGCGATGTCAAGTAGATCAGAATCAGTTCCTAAGCCTGGTTTCAAAATAAACAAAAGGCAATAAGACCTCCAGCTCCTGCAGAAGGCCAAATACTGAAAGGGAAACTCAAGAGAAGAGATCCTCATGCAGCCCAAAAGGCCTCTGATCTTGGTGGAGGAAACCTAAACACTTCTGAGAAGAGTTACAGGGAGTCCTCGTCCCAGTGCCTGTGTACCTTACAGGAGAACCAGGTGTCTTGGGAAAAGGAACTCCTTGAGCTAAAGAGCAAAACCAAAATGGGTGATTCTAATGTTTTGGAGAGGTGTGGCAAAAAGGTTTTCCTTCAGCTTCTAAAGTATTTGCTTTAAGGAAAACCTTATTTTACTGTCTATTTAGAATTAAGATAATGGGAAAGGCTTTGCTAGCAAGGCTAACTTCAAGTATAAATGAGGTTATGTGGGGAACTACAGTTTTCCTTGTTCAATTTCGGTATGTGTACATTGACTGAAAAAACTGAGGCATTGACAAAAGGGAAAAGGAGTCCTCTGACAGGAGCTAGGAGCAGCGAGGTGACTTCCCTGGGTTGCCAACAGAGAAGTCTCTGGACTAGACATATGAGGGGCTGTGGATTCTGATTCAGCTTCATCATGACCACAAGAGAACCATCTTCTTGCTGTTTGTTGGTCTTGGCTGTTTCAAATGCAAGATCTTGAAGCAGGAACTGGTTTCTTCCTTCCATCTGTTGCAGTGGGGTCCCGGCATCAGCCGAGGGGTGCAAGTGGTAAAGTAATGCAGACCACAGCGCTGGCAGTCACAGAAGCCTCGTCAGCAATCCCAGACCTTCTCCAGTACATCAGGCAGGATCCACTGGGACCATGAGCCTATCACTTATGTGGTCAGATGCTTGAGACTCTGAGGGCTGAGGCTGAGGGGACACTCTGCCTGAGTTCTTCTCTTTCTCTGCATGGCCTCCTGTATAGTTTAGAGCCTGAAAAAACCCCACTGAAATACCTTCTTTTGAAATCAGAGGTGACTTTCATGCATACAACATCTCTGAAAAATCAGACCCTTAACCTCTTTTTGTCTCTGATCTTCATCTCCAGAATGGGAGACAGACCTTCATAAATGAGTGTGATCACCGAGCTACCGCAGTGAGGAGAACATACAGCTGCTCAAAAAGGAAAGAATAAAAAGCCTCTTTCATCTGTATTTCTGCCAATGTTTTTAAAGTGAAGTTCATGACTGTACAAGTGTTACCCAGGAGGAGTATGCTTGGAATAGCATTATCAAAGGTGTTAAATGATATTCTAATTTTGCACGCTTTGGAGGCATTATCTCCAACATCATTGGGAGCAGAATTAAATAATTGCAAAAATGTTTTTTATAAATGCTACCTTACTTTTCCATTTTGAGATGAACTCTCACCCTTTGCTAACAGGGTTTTAGGTTAGGTCCTCACATTTTGAAGAGGTTTGTAAAATTAATTTTTTATGTAGAGTCAACTCATCAGTATACCACTGCCTCCTTACGAGTGGAGTTCGGAATGGCCAAGCAGGTTACACAGCATCAGGGTCCTACCAGCACCAAACAAATATCTCAGGCAAAACATTTCTTCTTTTTACAAAACCTTAAATTGAAGTTAAGTGTGGATTCAGGGAAGTTTCTCAAGATTCATAACCATTCTAAATAAGGTAAAAATTTATCCACAGACTTGTTACAAAAGGCCAGTAGCAAACCTCCTCTCCAGGTTTACTCACAAGCTTTCTAGTACTTACTGCTGCTCTCTGGGCCAAAAATTCTCTGAGGACCAACTGTCTTTCCTGTGGCTTTTGCAACTTTTTCTCTCATTCAAGCCAGAAACCCAGAAAGCTGCAGCAGATAATTAACTAATATAACCCCAAGCCATAATTAGAGCTGGGGCCAAAGCCACACCCTTGAACTTTACTGGTGTCTAGAGGCTGCTGTAAGTAAGAGGCTTAGGATGATTTTGTTTTGTAAAAGAAAGACTGGTGAAGAAAGGTCAGAGCTGTGTTTGTGGTGGGACAGCGCTAAGGAGATGCTAAACAAATGCCTGGAGAAGAGCCTTCCTTTGTTCCCGATGGACCTGTACTGCTCAGTTCATTCCCACAGTTTTGAGGAAGCAGAGATTAACGAGGCAAGAAACGCTAGAGAGCAATTGCATTTATGGGGGATGGCACCACAGTTCTCCTCATGGGACCCATATCTTGGATTGAGGTTTACAGAGGCCATAACTCTACAAGTGTCAAGGGAGGATTCAAACGCTCTCTAATCCACACACACCATTTTTGGCGAAGGCTCACAGGGGCCAGTCTGCCCACGTGGATACTCTTAGCTTAAGTGCCACGATGCTAAAAATGATCAGCTGGAGCAGCCCAGCAATTCAGAGCAGAAGAGATAGGTGCCCAAGCTCCCTAAAGAGCCAGCAGAGAATCCTTGAAGTGTACTCAGATATTCTGCATATGGAAAGGGCAACCTCTAAAACTAGCAAAGAGGAAAGGTTTTCCAGACGAGAGGGCTACAACAGAAGGGTGTCTTTCCTCTCTGGAGCTCAGTTTGCTGTTTGCAGGCTGCACTTCCCCAGCTATTGAGAATCTGGCTGGGGCTAAATGCCTACTAATGGAGAGCTCATCCTTCAGACGCATAGCTGCTGGCGGGCACGGTGGTGGTGGTAGGACTCCTGAGTGGCAGAGGATCTTCAACGGGAGGTGGTTCCTGTTGAGTCTCTCAGTCAAAGTCTCATAACTCTCTTAGAAAAGACTACACAACCCAAAAGAGTCTTCAAAAAGTCAAAGCTTGCTTTGTAGTTCTCCAGTGGAGCCCAAAGAGACCTTGAAATGCAAACCAAATATTTAATACCCCCTATGTACATATTTACAAACCAAGGGACAATTCTTCTGTTTCATTGCCAAACCTTCATTAAGACTGTAATGAAACATACGTGTGAGCTGGACCTGTCCCCTAGCATCAGGCACTTCTAGTCAGCATTGGTACTATTTTTACAGAGACATGGACTCATGAAATGGGCTTTTCTGACACAGTTGGGAAGAGTAACTCAGCTACGGCAATAGTTGCATCCATTTTTTATAGCTGTGGTTTGCATGAAGACAGCATAAATAATGATGTCAGCACTTTTCACCTGAAATCCCTGCAGGTGTAAGATACCACAGCATTTATGTGGAAGGGCTACAAGATGTTGTCTTGCCATCATAAGGCTCAGCAGAGACGGTCCCAGACCACAGGAGCCAGTGAGGTCGGGGTGCCTGTCAGCATCCTCTCCCTGGGCCCCTCTCCCTCATTCTCCCTGCGACAACGTGAAATTCTTTGTTCAAACTTGGGATGATATGGACTGACACCTCTCTCCTACCCCCTCCTCACCAAGATTGATTTCTCCTCAACTTGTTTAGAATGAGACCTGGGCCACCTGCGCCTGAGCTGTCAGGAAATGTGGTGCTTTCATTTAAGCAGCAGGCAGCTATCAAAACAGCAATAAGAGAGGCTATCAGGCTTAATAATGGCATGCATTAAAAGTAAAATAACTCTCTGAGGTCCAGTAATGTTGCTTTTACCATTTGTCAGGTGTATAATCACTCTGGAGAATAAGAATAGTGAGGTCTTTGTAAAATCATGAATCAACATTCCCAACAATTCAACTGCTGTGAGTAGGTCAGGTCAATACCCTCACGTCTCAAAAAACTACTTAAGCTCTCCTGTCTCCTGAGACCATTACATCAATAGATACCTCCAGCACTACCGAAAATGACAGTCTGCAACGTAATACCAGGAGATCCCCTTTAACGGCTCCTCTATATTAACAGCTGTTGGGCTCTTTTCTGGGCATTTGTCCTTGTTTCCGAAACCATGCCATCTATAATCCCCTGGTTTTACGTGAGAAAAGCTTTTATCATTTTCAGGAGGATCTTTTTTTCTTTCGAAACATGAGCAATGGAATGAAGTAGGTAATTCTTAAGAGGGGACAATCAGAGCAGGAATCCTGAAATGGTTAAAGAGGTTGTTTCTGAGAGTTTAGGGGAATTCTAATATACAAAAGTATGCACTTCTCATTCACTTAGATTTTTTTTTCAGCTTTGCCATGCTTATATCTGATAAGATCCTGAATCCAGTGTAGTTTATGGCAAAATCTATTTGACTTCAGTAGACCTAGATTTTACTTACATAGTTTACACAATTATTTGTGTTCCAGCACCTCGTAGTGTCATGTTCTTCTGCTGTACTTGTGATTTGCTACATCAGAAAAGGCGACTCCTCTTTTCTCCTTATTAAACCTTCCTTTATGTCTTTTACGTATCTTCAAATGCAACAACGAGTGTTGGCAGTCACTGAAATATTACTGCCTCAGATTAACTCCCTAAGAGACAATGGGAAGAGATAAAGAAAACGAAAACCTTTTTGCAGTATTTTTTCTTTAAATAGTCTCCCTCTCCAAGAACCCAAGCACTGCTCTGAATGTCTTTGCTACCTCTCTGACCACAAGACAACTACGCTATAGTTAGTCCTGAAGCGTATATGCAGTGATTGCCCTCCAGCTTTGCCTTCTGCCTGGCCGCCTCTCCACGGGTGAGGAGCTGTACAGGCTTGGTCCCGTCTCTAATGAACTGGCAGTTTTCATGGACACTCTAGGTATTTAGTTATCTTCGAGCTTTCTACCACTTTTTAAATTTTGGTTGGAATTCACTGGTGTGTGGGACAGATTCAAAGTGATACATCCACCAAATCAAAATCATTCTGGTGTAATGTAAAAAAATGGGCATCTTTCACCTTACTCAATGCATGGGAGAGCACCTGGAGGAGTCACAGTGACAGCGTGGTGGCATGGGGCAGCAGGTGGCTTGCTGAGATCCAGGACAACGCCTGCTCTCTGGTGTACATCTCAGGCCCCTGTAAAAGCAAAATGGACAAGCTACATTTCTGCTGTCTTTCTTGTGACACTTACTACCATTGGACATCTTGTCTTATGATTTAAGGCAGCAGAAGTATAAGGTTCGATGAAGGTATTTCTAGTGATTCTGCAACTTAACTAAGTACACAGGATGGTTCCTAAGTTATATCTGGATGATAAAAAGATTAAAATGGGTTGGACATATCTTAGCCCATGAAGATGGGAGCTTCTTCCATCTACAATTCCTTTGAATATTCAAATATTGAAACTTTCCATGTATGTATTTTTATTTATATATATATATTTCCATGTATATATTTTTATTAACATGTTTTTAGTGCTGTCAAGCATGGAAACACAATTTTACTAGAAGTTCACTGTATGAAAAAACCACTCTGCCTAGTTCAGGAAGGCACAGTTAAAAGGAACTATATGAGAATGGAGTTTGACTGATATGTCTTTAAAGTATTTATGCTCATAACAACTTTTTTCTCTTCCTGACCTCTTGTTTCAGTTATTTATTTCTGATGTTAAATGTTCAGGCTGCAAATACTCCTTGTGAACTGTAACCAGTTTTCTGAATGGTGAAAGGGAACAATAGGATTTTGTAGCAAATGAGATGCATCTTAGCTCTTGCTGGTGAAAAATGTAAGCTATAGAAAGTCCTTTTCATCTTTTAGCAAGGGTCCATTATTTCTGTATATCTCTTTTTTGTGCCTTATGAAAAGGTTTGTACAGTAAAGAATGACTGACTATGTAGTAGTTCTTTCTTCTTCTGCCAAGCTCTTTTTAGCTTTGGCAGCAATTCTATTTTCCCTGTCATCATCTAATGTCTATTTATTTTACATTGCTACAAAGCCAGTGCAATTCCCTCATAAATCCCAGGTTGTGAAGATGAAGAAACAATTCAATTCCTTTTATTAAAATTCTCCAGTGTCCTCTTTCTGATTCCTGCCATCTAATTAGGTTTGGAAAGGTCATCAGTTTGAAAAACTTGGAAAAGAATCAATTGAATTAAGAGATCAGAGGTTGCCAAATGCCTTGCATTTCTGAGCTCTGAAATACCTGATCAATCTTGCTTGTCATAGGTGCCACAAGAGTGCTTGTCACTAATTGTTGATCTAACTAACCTCATAACCTCACCCATTTTCTTCCACCTCCACCCTCCCATCCTCCCTTGCTCTCATGTGGACGTGAACACATGTGCACATACCCCCCTCCTCTAAAATCTGAGGAAAGTGAAGATATCGCTCTTTGCATGTTATTTGAACGGTTCGACATTTCCCACAGCTGCCTAAAATGAAGGTGGGAATAATGACAATGGGAAGCTCCATTGACTTAATGCAGTCCTGAACATAAAGTGGTGAACATTAATTGTCATCATGTTGGATAATCTAGAGCTGTATTATATATATAACTAGAATCTAGATACATCTAGAACAGAGAAATAGCAATTTTTTTTTTTGTTTTGTAGCCAGCTACAAATACTAGAATTTTTCAATGATTGCCCCCCCAGTGGGTGGAGAGATAAAGTAATCTTCTGGATCATACTCCTTCTTACAGTACAATAACACATCCCTCATGTCCCATAGGTGTAAGTCTTGGCTTCAATTTTTGGGTAAAATTCTTAGAAGCAGATGGCCTCAGAGGACGCTGTGATGTTTTCTGAGCTTGGACGGTGTAGACACTGCTTCACAGCTACTTGGTCACTAATGAGCTCGCTGTTAATGTGCCGTTACACTGAGCTTGGAGCTGCCAACTGACAGGCAGATTTCAAAGACACCGCACAACAAAAGTGAGAGATTAAGTGTTCTACTGGTGATAAAAAGTGTAAGGTGAAGCACTTTATTGTTGCATTTTTTATTTTGGAGTGCCTAGAAGACATGGAGGTTCTCCATTTAACAGCCATTGTCCCACTATTGTGCTTCTGGAGCCCTGAATTTCAATTTTATTGAAATATAAGGCTTGTATGTTTTACAGTGCATTCCAGGGTTAAATACGATGCAAACAGGGCTGAAAATCTGAACTATCTGAGCTTTCAATTTTTTTGATGCATCTTCTTCTTAACCAGAAGAAAAATGCTGAACTCTTCATGCCCTCTTTGTACTAATGCATCATTTTGGAGAACATTAAAAACACGAGAGGTCACTGAAGAGGAGGTTAGGAAGATGTCTTTTAATACAACTAAAATTTATGAATAATTAATTAAAACATGTAAAGATGGAGCAATTCAAAATTCTACATTTTGAATCCATATATTTAAAGAAATATGTCACGCATGAGAAGGAGCCTAAGCGATTCACCACAGCGTGAGATGAAGTAAATCTTCACCAATCACAAGCAGATAGGTATATTTTGGCTTTCCAGACACTGACAGAACAACTCTGGAGCTGTGAGCTGAGACCAAACACCAGGGTGTGTGCATGGGCACCCCTCACCCCCAAATACCCGCTGTGGGAAGCTGGTGGGGAGCTGCATGTGGGAACACGAACAGTGCCTTTTGCCCTTTGCTTGCCTGCTGTCACTTTAGGGCTCCGTTTGTTCGATGTCTGGCACAATAATGTATGCTTTGCCTTTGAAAAAACAATAACCAATCTTATCTTTCGCATAGTGCTATTATTTAGCAGCTGACATTGAGCCGATCGGATGCTGTGGTCTTCATAGAACGGGAGGAAAAATGATCGTGTGCTCAGATTCTCTCTTGACGGAGGAGCGTTAAATAGGTCTTTCCCAACACAAATGCAAAGGTCAGCGATACGTGCTCAGTGCCTGCGAAGACTGGCCTGTGCCCTTGCAGCTAGTTGAAGCGATGATTAGAAACCCCTGGGAACACAAACGAAACTGTATTTCTGAACTTTCTGCCTTTCTAATAATTAAAGAACTAAGGAAAAAGCAATCAAATTTACGAGGCCTGAAAAAAATATTAAAGATTATCTACCTCATAAAATGAACTTTTAAACCTGAAGTCATATTTCTTCAAGGCTAATACTTTAGTTTATCTTTGATCATTATAAATTATCCTCTGTAAAGAGCAGTGGTTGGGAAAATAGTTGGCAGCACGTAACATTGGAGTTCATTCTGCTTTATTTATTGAAAAATACTAAAAAGCAAAACACTCAAGTACTTCACATTAAAATGGTATGAACCTACCAAGATAACTGCTTGTAACTGTCTGTGTAAAATTATGGTCAGAGTAACCACCTCTGGCTCCAGAATAAACTTTCCACGTATGTTAGAGCCAAATGCATTTGCTTACTCAGATTTTCACTTGAATGATAATATCTCGCCCCCCCCCCCCCTTTTTTTTTTTCATAGCTGTGAAAACCTTTAAGGGAGAGGGATGGAAAAAGGCATCAAATACCTATCACCTTAGCAGATGAAGCATCATAACAAAGAATTCAGACAAGTCTCACTGAACAGTTCATTCCTCTTCTTCACTGACACCAGTAGCATGTGAACGCACACATAATTACACAGGGCAGACGAATTCCCAAGAGAGATTCCATTCCTCCCAGAAAACTGTTTTGCAATGCCAAGACCTCAGTCCTCCAATATCGGGATCATAAAACCTAAGTATTGGTAGGCATTCCCTCTGCGCTGCGTTTTGCACCACCAGGCTTTGCAGTGGTGTCACGACCTGCTGGCAGCCAGGACAGGGCTGTTCACTGGAGCCCAGATTCTCATTTCATAGTATTTGACTACCTTTCAGTATATTATGTTAATTTTGTTGTTTATATTATTAAATAACTCATGGGTAAATGGCTATTTATTTTGTAGCCAGAGCAAAGCTCTCGCATTTTGACAGTCACACTGTTTTTCATCCCTTGCTAAAAAACACAGGAAAATTGCAAATTTTTGAATTTCTGACCATTTTTCTCTAGGAACACAGCCATGCCTTGGACTGGGATACTGTTACCTCCAGACTTTGGCAAGTTTCCAGAGGGTCTGAAGTTGTTGGCCCTTGAAGACTGACTCACAGCAAGGGGCCAGCTTATTCACACACAACAGTGTGCGGGATGCAATGGGGAGCTCCGGAGAGCTGGGACCTGCTGCCCTGCCAGGGACTGAGGTTGGTGGATCCATGAAGGGAGGGCTTCCCTGGCTTACGGTGACTTGGAGGAGCTGGGATCTGCTGCCATCGTGGAAGCAAGATGCCATCAGGGGTTGATCTTGCTTGTCTGCATCTTGCCTTGCTCTCCTGCTCTTATGAGTCTGCAGCTTCTGCCAGCTTCTGAAGCACAGCTGCTCGTTCCCTCTCCCTTCACACTCTGCCCAGAGCTTCCAAGTTATACAGCTGGGACAGAGGCAGGTAGAATTGAAGGGTGCTTGAAATCCCTGTTTGAGACGGGGAATGGTTCTGGGAAGACACACCTACTCCTGCATCCCACATTTACTTTGGTAACTGCTGAGGAAATGAACCTGGGTGGCCTCACATTAGTACTTGGGCTCATTTTATTGGTTTACTTGTCCATTCCTAAAGCTTTGCAGCTGGTCTTTAAATTTTTGGAAATGATATTATAAATATGAGATTTAAATGAGTCCACAGGCTCTTGCAGCATTTTCATTGTAATACAATTTATTTTTAAATCCCTCATCCCCTTGCTTATTTATTTGGCCACCCCTCACTGAAGGGAGCTTGCAGGATCTGAGATGACCTGTGCGTTGATGCTCCAAAGGACCTTTCCAGAATCACTAGGGTTCACCAGCTGCAGCTACTTTTAGATCCTTGATGTCACAGCCTATGGGCCAGGTTTCATCTTGAGCTGGATTGGGTGTTTTGGAGAGTATGTGTCCAAGTGTGGTGAGAAGAGCAAGCAGTTCTGACAGCCATTACATTGGACCTGTTGGGAAGTTCTTTTCTTGCAAACCTTTGCAAATCTCCAAGCTGACACAGAGGAGTTCATGCCTTAGAGCCTTCCAGGGTTTAAGCACAGACTCCTCTATTTGCAAAGAGCCAGGGCAGACATTGTTTGGATTTCATTAGAAACTCATCAGACATGCTGGATCTGAAATCATTGCTGCCCTTAGCCAGCTGGAAAATACCTGCTTGTTGCAAGGAAACTCTAACCCACTAATTATCCTAAAAAATTTGTGTAGGAACTTTCTTGACTCATTTTTTTTTCCTGTTCCTTTTTTTCCCCTTGAAACATGGGTCAATTACTTTCTTAGAAAAATTTAGCTGATTTCAATGTCATCTTTTTGGAGGTTTAATCATCACAAAAAGTACAGTGCTGCCATGTAACATAGCTGCCACAAATTAACAAGAAAATACAGTTCTGAGAGCTTTTATGGTAGGGAGAAGCATATAAGTTTTGAAAAAAAACCCTGAGGGGTAACCAAATTATGCCTAATTTTAAAATCTGAACATGAATCAAACTTTTAGAATATGAAATATTCAGTTTAGCTATATTATTAATTATTTCTCATTTTCATATGCATCTGCACTTTTTGGTTTCCAGATAGAACAGAATCCAAGGGAAGCCAAAATACCTAGACAGGAACAGATAAAAGCCAAAATACTGAGACAGGAACAGAGAAAGGCCAAAATACTAACCAGAAAGAGGAAGTACTGGACATCTCACAAGACAGCCTCCATATTCTTGTGAGATCTCCAGCCAGGGGTGCTGACTGAAGAGGTTCGAATTGTTGGATAACCTTTGAATAATTATCTAAATCTTTAGGTATTTAGTTGAAGCAAACTTAAAGTATGAGTCTCTCACAATTTGCCTGTCACTTGAATAAATGGCCATTTGCCAGCTGTTAAGGTGCACTTGACGTGGGAAAAAATCAGATAAAATATCAAATAACAGCTTAATGGTAAATGCTCTCTAGCTGCTTTCTAGGGTATTAGAGGAAACTGATTTGTCCAAATAGGAATTAATTCAGTAATCATTGTAGTTTGTTGTATGCTCATCGTTTGTTGTTTTTTGTTGCTTTTTTTTTTTTTTTCTTGGGGGCAGGGGTTGTTTTTCTGAGTTTGGAGCTGACTTTTGAGCAGGGAGCAGAAGTGAGAAGAGTTCCAAGAGAACCAGTTCACCAGTGAAGAATGGCCAAAGGGCTGATGGGCTTCCCCCTGCTCTTGCTGTCACTCGCATCCGTATATCTGACCAGTGGAAAGGTCAGCACAATACACCATGGCACAGCACGTGCTCACTTAATGTTCTTTATTTGCTGCCTGCACAGAATGTAGTATTGTTTGGAACCAACAAATTGGATTCCTGTCTGGTATCTTGTAGAGGAATGAAGCTGGGTTAATTAACGTTGATAATATACAGCTGTGGGCTGGCTTCAGGGGTGGGGTTTGGCTGATGTGGATAAAGTGTAGGTGTGGCTGGTTCTGTTCAGTGGTTGGGCAGCTAAGGAGGAAGAAGCAGAGAGCGTGAGCCTGCCCTGGGTGAGGAGGGACAAAGAGAAGGCAGCAGAGGGACTGGCATGAAGTGTATGTTGGTATGAGATGGTAAGAAGACTTTGTTGCAGCTGGCTAGTTTGGAGAGTGTTGTGACAGTATCTGATCATTATTATTACTATGACTATTATTACTACTACTACTATATATGCCAATACCTGTCTTGTAAAGAGAAGCTTTGCTTCGTTCCTACTCTCATCATAGAATCACAGAATGGTTTGGGTTGGAAGGGACCTTAAAAACCATCTAGTTCCCACGCCCCTGCCATGGGCAGGGACACCTTCCACTAGACCAGGCTGCCCAAAGCCCCATCCAGCCTTGTCCTGTGATTCAGATGGTACCTCTCTCTAGGCATGAAATGGCCACAATGGAAACACTACTACTGCTGTGGAAAGGATCTTAAGAGGAGAAGTATTATTGGCAAAGTCAAGTTTTAGTTATGTTGAGCTTCTGGTGATGGAAACCCTTTCAATGCATGTGGAGAGAATCACATTTTGAAATTCACTTTTCCAATAACTCTTTCACCAGGAAAGAAACAACAGAAAACACAGATTCATATTTGTTTTATTCTAATAAATACAGGAATGTTACAACCTTTACTCAGCTTAGCATCCATCAACCCTTACTTTTTCTACTCTTTGAAAAGTTTATTGTAATGAAATGTAGTAAATGTCATTATAATGGGCCAATGTTGATAAGATGAGCATTTATTGAAAAACTGGTTTTAAAAGAACTCTGCTTCTTCAGTAAATTGAAATCTTTAGATAACGTACCACAATCTGTGTAGTAATAACATGATCAGATTAGGAACATACTTGGAACTGAGATGGGGGTTAAGAGGGCAAAAGAAACAGCCGGTGGAGTGGTTTTCCTTAAAAACATTTATGCTTTTTCTAACAGAAAATTAAATTATTGCCTTGGTGTGTCCCTGATTCACAAGCCAGAGATGGTAAAGGAATTCTTTGATTTCAGTCAGGTTTGAACCAAAGAGTACTTACAGGTTACTGTACTCTTGTCGTGCTAAAGTTTCATGAGATGAAATGAGCACGTTGTGGTTTTGAACATGACAAATCTCGAAGTAATATTCACAAAAGCTTCATAAAGAGACAAGTGCTGTCCAAATAATCCACACCAATTCATTACTGAGAAGGACCAGCTGAGGTACTCTGCCTTGCATTGCCTAGGAGAAGAGATTGAATGGAACAGTTATTTTATAAGGGTAGGGAGGTTGAAGGCAGGAACAACACAATAACAGTATTTGAATACAGAAAGTCTACCACACAGAGGATGAGAATTAAAACTTTTCCATATTGAAAGTGGAAAATAAAGTACTGAAAGTGTAGCAAAAGAGACGCATGCTTACATGTTATAAAAAGCTTTTCAGTATGAGGACAGAGCAGAGCTGCTTGTTGACACTGGTAGTTACTGAAGATCTTTGAAAACAGTCTAGGCAAAGGTTTCTCAGCAGTGATGAACATAGCCAACTCTCTTTTCTGATTACACACACGTTCTTCCATAAGAATGCTCTTGGATCACTGTAACAAGATATGGATCAAGAGCAGTGCAACCGTGTGCTGAGCATTTCTCTATAAACACTTAAGCCTACGTAATACAATTATAAAACTTGAATCAACCAGTGGTTTACAGTTTGATAAGACTGGCAATGGCCACAGACTAATTAGGAGTACGCAGTTAAGCATGCAAGGCAGATCTAGGTTGATCTGCTCGGGAGGAATGTCTCTTCCAGCACTGCAACTGGCTTATTTCTGGGAGCAAGCTTCTCTTCCATCAGTTTCTTAACCTTTACTTGTAACCGAGTGGTTGTACTACCTAGGAACTTCTGGCCGCCATGATTTGTGGTGTTGAGTTTTCTAGGAGGAAACACTCACAGTATAAAGGAAATACTTCCTTATTTAGGTTTACATTTGCTCCTTTTCAATCAAAGCTCACCAGTAGATCAGGTAATCAGTGGCTCCCTTTTACTATAAAGAGGAAGAGTCAAAAAGAAGCCCCAGGTCATTCTCTAAAGTCACGATTCTGCCTTTTTCACTTTGTATTTCTTGGACATTCCAGCTGGGTTGTTTTGTTCCTGTTCACAACAAGACCCAAACATTTCCACATTTCTATGGAATGAATGTAGGTCCAGGTTCAGGTCAATCTGCCCAGTGAACTGCTTTGAAGTCAGGTAATTTTGCAGTATTTTGGGGCTACAGCTGCTGTGTGCTCCTAATTCCTGAACCAGGAGGCCTGCTACGTTGTCTATCAGGGGACTGAGCCTGCGAGTCGTAGCTGTGTTTCCTCAGAGTGGTATGGCCCAAAGTAATGAACTAATTTTAGTAATGAAATTAGTGATGTGATTGATACAGTTTATGTGGCAGTCACAAACCCCATTCATGTGGAACTGTCAAGTTATATTGATTTACATGGGTTTTACAGAGTGTGATGATACAGAAAATGTAACAGAAATCCACTCTGCAGAATAGAAATGATCTTATTTGCTTTAGTATTAGGAAAGTTTTCAATCTACAGTACAATTCAGTTATGAATTAAATAATTGATCTGAATTTCAGGATTCAGCTTTCACCAGATTTCCCTCTAGAGCAGTGCCTTACAAGACATGTGAAACTGGTAAGTTTCAGTGGAAGAGTCTAAGTACACATAAACGTAAATTGAATTTTAAAAACCCACTATTGATTTCAGATCCTCAGGCAAGAATATGGAAGTAACTACAGTCTTTGTTTTTTCAAGTTATCAGGACTATCATCTCCTAGCTTATAAAAGTCTCTCCCATGCTGTAAGTCTAAAAGCCAAATACATATTTTTGAGATGTGATGGATTCACACCAGCTACAAATTATGATAAATATCCTTCACCTTGCTGCAGATGTACGGTCCAGCACATTAGTGGAATATGAGCATTGAGCTAAATATGGAACCATAACAAAATACGCACGCTTGAGGAAACTGCTCTCCAAACCCAAATGCAGAATTCAGTCAGACCCTTTTGGCCTTTGCTTTTAATGAACAAAACCAAACCAGAAAAACCCCTCTGCTTATTTCTTCGTATGAAAATTGCAACATTACTTATACTTTGAAGTAACACTATTGCAGTCAAAGTCTGATGGTAAACTGTGTTTCTGTTTCCAGTCAGAAAATATGGTTCCATTTTATCTGTTTTTTACAGTGGTCTCTCATGCTAAGTCTCCATGTGATCATGACATTTCCTCCCCAACAAGAGAGAGACCAGAAATCCAGGCGATCACACAGAGAATTTGTGTGTCTTGGCAGCTGTGATCTGTACATTAACACACGTTCTGCTCACGCCAAGGTCCAATGTGCTGAGATGTATGGAGTTTGCACCGTGGGTCTAAGCCACATTGGGACCCTTCAAAGAACTCCTCAGCGAATCCTTAATCACGGTGTGTTCACTGAAAAAAAAAAAAAAAAAAAAGACTGTGCACCTAGAAAATTCAATTTCCAGTGCCAGATAGCTCACTTCCCACAGCTCTTTCTGCTCTCCAAAAGTCAGCAGTGTCTTTGAACAGCTGACAACATTTTAAATGGTACATCTGGAGAAGCAAAAACACCAGCAAACATCTGTTTTTGTTGTTGAACAAAAATAAACAGCACAAAGCTGAAAGCTGAGCCGGGAAAAGCTTTTCAGATATAGCTAACGTTTTGTTTATTGCACAACCCTGTCCATACGAACCGATCTCGTGCTGGTGGGTGGATCCGAGCGTTGCTGCTACGTGCTGTAGATCCATGGCTGTGGTGGAGGGGGCCATGCCAGTTCCCAGGGCTGGATTCATGAGGAGGCAGGAGTGAGAGCTGCAGAGGCACAGCACCGGTGTGAGGGCTGGGTACCCCGGGGGAGGCACCCCTGCACCCACTCACACGGTGAGTAAGAGCCCTTGGAAAGGCAGACAAGGGTCACCTGGCCAGACGGCTGGCTCGTGGGGAAGGATGAAGACCAGAATGGCTCCAGCACCTGGGTGTTCATGTCGTATTTTGAACTTCAGAGGAGTATTCCCCTCCGCCAGCTCCTCCACATCAGCTTCACTTCCATAAACTCCTCTCCTCGTCGCTGTGAAGGTTTTACGTGAGAGCTGGAAAGGGGCACGGTGATATCCCAGTGGACATCTCTAATTGGGGTTTAGAAGATTCCCTGCACATTTTCAGAACAAGGTGCAACTTCTGAAGAGATCTGAACTGACCTCCCTAAAAGGTGTCCCCAAAACCATGCTCTTAAGGTGCTGATTCTGATCTTGCTGCTGATTCTCACTCCAGTTAAACAAGAGCCATCTCTGACCTCAGAGCTGTTATTCCAGGCTTAAAGAGTTGTGCTTTAGTCCTCGGTGAAGCTCAACATGCATCAGTTACTCACAGGATGGATACTATGGTGCTGTAATAGATACATGAACTGTGCCAAAAATAATTTATGAAAAATCAACTTTATTGTTGACTCATAATTGCTCTAAAACATTTATTTAGAATAAAACTGGCTATGTTCACCGACCCAGGGTTCTTGTCAGTCCAGAATGAGAATTAATTACATTTGAACTGAAGGGGAGATATCAGTTATATAGAGAGAATTACGTTGAAAATAGGAGGCCCATTAATTACTGGTACACTGTCCCTTGAAGATACTGGAGTTGTGGATTAATTTTTACTTCTTTCTGAAGTGATCACTGCCTACCAGGCCCTAAAGAATTTCAGGAAAAACAATGCACATTATAAGACACTCTCTAAGGAAAAATTCTACAAAAATTCTGCCCTTGTTTCATTGTACAGGCTAACAATTGAGTCAAGATTTTTTTCTAGAGAAAATTTCATTAAGCAGATTTTCATTTATCTTAGGTTAGTGAAAGCAGCCATGAGGCTTACTTCAGTAATCTACCACGCTGGATTAGATGTGGTAGAAAATGCTTCTGTTTTGGTTTCAGGAGAGTATTTTAGATTGTGTATCTGCCACTCATAAAAAGTCTGGCTAAATATTTGAAATTTTGAAAATTCTTATGAAAAATCTCAATTCTTTTGTGTTCCCCTCCCCCCCCCCCCCCCCCTCCATTTTCCCAGTGTTTGGTTTTGGTGTTTGAATTAGATTGTTTCAAAGTACAATAACATTTTTTTAATTTACTTTTTATTTTTATTTAAAATAATTATTTTAATGTGATAGGACATTTAAAAAAGTTTTTCAAAAGTCTTTTTTCATATTGGGAAATTAATCAAATCTGATTCCTCCCCTTGTTTCAATTCCAATTTTGGCAACCTGATGATTCAAAGTGAAAAAGTTCTTTTAACATTGAATCTGGTGAAAAAAAAATCAGGTTTTTTTTCAGACACTACTGCTGACAACACAGACTGGAAAGTTTGTTTCTTGCAGTGTCCAAAGAAACAAATTGAGAAAAGTCTGAGCTGTGCTCCTTGGGAAAAGTCTGCTAAGAAACAGCTACAAAGCAATAGACATCAGTCCAACAGAACAACAGACACCCTCCAAAATCTTCAGCTGCTGCTGTGCGTAACACCTAAATCACCTGAATGAGAGGTACAGGGAGAAATTACAGTGACAAAAATGGAGTACTTGAGTCAAAGAGGAAAATTCACTAAAAGAATAGAGGGCTTTCAGGAAAGATAGGAGTGCAGAGACCACTGGAATAGAAGAAGAGACCAAAGCCCAGGACACCTGCAGACTCCATCCTGTTATTATGCTGCTTTGATTGTAATGACAAAGAGTTGGGTTGGTTTAGCTGGGTCTTCTCAGCCATTTCTTGCTCTGCAGTGCTGGTAGTGCTTTGCAGTGCTTTTGACATAAAGTGTAAAAAAATTTTTTTTCAACTTCTCAGGTAGACAAAATTTGTCCTTTAAAAAATGCCCTAGCCTCTGCCAGCATTGATGAGGGGTGGGGTGAGCAGCAGGGCACGCCAATGCCTTACACCAGTGCTTTAACATCTTACAGCTCCCATCAATCTATCCTGTCCATCCCATAAGCACAGCAGTCACCACAACTGGATAACAGAAAATGGGATATTTGTCCAAATTTCAGCTTCTTCACTGGACTGCAGCCTGGAAGGGCTGAGCCTACAGTGCATTCAGCATGCTTACTGTTCGCTAGGAGTGACTTTGCACAGACGAGGTGTATAGAAATATAATTTAACATCAAATAAACGGAGTCAAATAATTTTTTTTTTTGAACTGGTGAGTTTAACACGAAGGGAACTTATCATTTAAGAGAATAAACTATTTAGAATCTAAACATAATGTTGTTCTTTTGATTATTGTCTTGGTCTTTGTCAGTTTTCAGATAATACTACCATAACGTAACTGCGTCTCTGTGCAATGCTGTAGGTCACATCTTTTATGGTTCTTCGTAACATCACAGTTGTTTTTGACAGGATTAAGAGAAGAAGACATTTTTCTTAACTATTAATTCTGATCAGTGCTGTGGTCAAGAATGGACCGAGCTTGAACAGATGAGGCACGGTGATGGAGCACCTGGTCTGCACGGCAGCGCAGGAACACCGAGTACTGAGATTTATCCCCCTGCGAACACACCCCTTGTAATGCCAGCCTTCCCCCACATTACACAACTGAACTGTGCATCCATCTGGGAGGCTCGGCAGATGGACTTCTTTGTGAATGTAGGATAGGTGTTAGCCAAGGAACCAGGTCATGGAGCTGCAGATGAAGGGGAAGATGTGCAGAGCCAGCTGTGCTATTTCATTTGCACAAGCGGCAGATTTTGAAGCAAAGAAAGTGGTTAAAAAGAGTGACTGAGGTGACACCGAACCTGGGAGAATTAGGTCTTTAACTGATCTCAAGATAATTTTTCTAGCTTAGTTCAGACTTGGATGGATCACAGCTTCTATAAGTTGCTGATTCAGAAGAGAAGATGGCTGATCTTTTTCTCCAGCAAAGTAAATAAACAGAGCTTTAGAAAGGCAAAAAAAAGCTCCCTTCTGCTTTCCAGCACTTCTGAGGGCTCCTGGGGTTATGGAGATGTTAATTCAAACGACTGAGAAAACATGATCCAGTTCACTGATAGGTTTTAAAAACAGATTTTTTTTAATGCAATGGAAACAAAGGCTGACATGAAAGATTCAAAATAGAAGAGAACAGCTTCTTCTTAAATCAGTATAAATTGTCTGTGTGTCATGGCAGTGAACATGTTTCCTTTTTTTTTCTTTCTTTCAGGAACTACGTAACCACAGAGTTCCTGTTTACTGTATTTCTTAAGGATAAAGTTTTCTGCGGTAAGAGACACCTAAGACCATTAGGCACGCACACTACAGATCTAAAGAAAGTCTATTTACCAGAGCTTCCAGGAAAAATATTGACAGGGCAGTAAAAATACTTTCCTTGATTACTCAGGCTCATATTTTAAACCTAAAATTACAGGAACTTTTCTCTTTTACCAATTTATTTTTAGCATCTTTATTTTTTCTTTCTTTTTCTTCTTCTTTTTTTTTTTTTTTTTGCTTACCTTTTAATGCATGGCAAGTTTCCATTGATTTTACAAACCAGGGTCAAATTTGGTAAATGCTTCTAATATGCCTTACCCCTTTTACCAATATTTTCATTGTTAGTAGGAAATGATCAATAGAAGGTAAATTTACCTTTTGTCAAGAGCTGACAGATGAAGCTACAGTGTGTTTCAAAGAATATCGTCTCTCCTTCAATTTTTTAATAACATATGGGTAGTGATATCTGTGTAATGAAACTAAGCTGTCTACATATTTATGTAGTGCATATTACTGCAAAATCTGAACACCAAGCAAACACTGATGAATTATCCTGGAAGCTCTTTGGGAAGAAAAATATTTCCTTTTCAAGCTATCAAGGTGCGCAGATAAGTTAAACTGAATGTCAGGCTATTTGCATTTTATAGACAGAGGATCCTTTGGTCTTAGATAGAGGAGGAACTCCAAACTTCTGGAAGTGTTTTTCACTGCAGAAGCAGGCAAACACATTGAGTTGTCATCTAACACACATGCACAGATATGGAAGGTCAGTATCTCACGTGTGGTTCTGATCAGCCCAAACACTATAGAGTTTGAGGGCCCTGTCCCGTGGGAGGGAAAATGAGGCTGATTTCTGCAGGCAGCTGGATGTTCTCCGAGCCTCCAGATTTGCCTCTCAGGCAAGTAATTTTCCTGCTCTTCTACTGACACAACGGAAAACTTTATGGAAAGCTGAAGCTATACAGTCATCTAAAACAGATCACAACATCTCCCAGCTTGTGGTAGGTATCAAAAAAGGTATATACATCGCAGAGTAAACTGGAGCAAGTTTTGAAGTCCACCAGGAGAAAAGCTACCCCTTTCAAAATGAGCAGGGCTTGTATCAGTTTTGCCTCTGTCTCACCAGAACTATCTGCAGGTCTTGCAGATGGAGCTATCTGGAACTGGACCTCCAATTTTCACCAGTCTCTTTGTGTTCCCAGGAAAATGGCCTACATACTGCTTTGATCAGATAAAGTTTTGGCATCTGGGTTAGAATGGGAACTTTCAAGCTTTTCAAGTATGAATTCCTTAATTCAACCTCCATGTGGAAAGATAACACAGGAAGGAAACCGCCGTGCATTTCAGATGCTCATCCCATTTCTAGACACAGTTTGTCAGAACTAGTGTTGCTTCTGCTTGAACTTTCTCTACACCCTCCCAGTCAATATTTATCTTCAAATCATTCCCTTTTCAATATTTCAGAAATGTTATAGGCTAGATAGTTGTGGCATGATCTTACAAGGGAAAGAGCATATCTGGACATCAACTCAAAAAATATATAGATGAGCAGGGAAACAAAATGAAAAAAGGTTTTAGTACATAACCAAAGCTGAGAGACAAATCATAGAAAACAGTATCTACAGAAGGGATTAGCTTGTTTTGGAAGGATGGAGAAAAAAAAAGATTATTTTTTGTGTGTTTGAGTTTAAGGATGTGTGTATTTGCTCTGATTATCCAGGAACTGCTAGTGCAGAGGTAACTCACAATACCTTTTAACTCTCTTACTCGCTTTCTAGTCTTTTTGTCTGTTACTAATGGTATTTGTTCTATACACACACACACACACACACACGCATATACACACACATTATTGTACTGTACTGTGATGTGATGTCCGGAGTACGTTTTGTGGACTGCTAGAAGAAGTGCATCTTTTGCGTGGTTGCCTGTAACTGAAGGCTGGATTGGACAAATCAAGCTGTGCTTTTGGTAAAATGTAGGAAATTAATTTTCTGCATGCCTGTAAGTGTAAACAGATTTAACAAGAACAAGAGAAATATCATAACCATACTGAAAGCTACTAGGTGAAGTGGTAGCTGAAACCTTTTGGATAAATGCACTGAAGCTATTTTGTCTCAAAAGCAGAAGGGAGCCACCATAGCAGTAGCTATTTTATATACAGTACTGACTGGTAGGGAAGACCAGGCTGCATGCTTAAGAAAAGACGTGTGATTTGAATGAAAAGTGATTATTAAATGTTTGAGTTTCATATTCTCAGAATGGTGAGTGAGCAAGAAAAGAACAACGACAAACAAGGGGGTACAGGAGAGATGGCAATTACTTCAAGTGGTTGCTCTAAGATGACGTGTGGAACCTATAATGATGCAAAGGAAAAGAGGGAAGTCTAGTAAGAAACCGTTAAGGAAAATGTTTTGATGATCTGAAAGTCTCAAAAGCAGAAGTCAGGTACAAAATTTGTGCTCAGATTAAAGGATTGTCTACTGGGAATAAAACAGAGAAGATGAGATAGACGAGGATTTTCAGACAGAAATTTGAAAGTCAAAGAAAAGTATAGAATCCTAGAATCCCAGAATGGTCGGGTTTGGAAGGGACCTCTGGAGATCATCTAGTCAACCCCTTCTGAAGCAGGTTCCCCTTGGGCAGGTTGCACAGAGTCACATCCAGGTGGGTTTTGAATGTCTCCAGAGCCTCTCTGGGCAACCTGTCCCAGGGCTTCACCACCTTCTAGGTAAAGAAGTTCTTCCCCATATTCAGAAGGAACTTATTGTGTTGCAGTTTGTGCCTGCTACCCCTTCTCCTGTAGCTGGGCACCACAGAGAAGAGCCTGGCCAAATACGTGAGAAGTCAAAAGACAGAAACACAGTTCCATTGCAAAATGGGAAAAGCGAGGCAGCAATGAATAAAGCTGAAAGGACTAAACTAGACCATCCTTTCCTGTCTGCGGTCTTCCCCCAGAAAGGGTAAATTAAGACACATGAAACAATGCATTTTAAGAAGGAGGGTTGCACATGCAACTGAGAGGTGTCTCACTTAATTTTGAAGACATTTTACTCTAGAAGTGCCCATGATCTTTCTGTGGGATCATGATAACATTATTACTGGCTTTCAGGTAGGAGGGAGTTCAATTATCTCTTCCCAGATAGGTCTTTTTTTTTGGATGGTGGAGGAAGAAATGATCATAGATAGTCACACAGTTCCTGGAGTATCTTGGATTCAGGACAAATACAGACATGTGGTGCCAGGAAAGTCAGTCATAGGCTGAGCTGTGGATGAATACAATTAGATACAAGGTCTCATCTCACAAAAATGTTAACAGAAGGTGGCTATAATGGAAAACAAATGGTATCCCTGAAAGAAAAATAACTCTTCCTGAAGCCTGCTGGGAATTCTGAGTTCATATGCAGGCATGCTTCAATGATCCGGAGTTCATATGATACCTTTATATCCAGAAATTCTGCGTCTTTCTTGCACATCTGGTGAAGAAGGAAGAATAAAATATTTTATTTTTCCTGGTTCAGTTGAGAAAATATCACCAAATATAAAGAGCACAGCACCCCAGTTCTTGAAACAGGAAATTTTCCATGGTACCAATCCCATCCTGATCCTGACTGTCCAATAATTTCTCATAGAAACTGAAAAAAATAGCCATAAGAAAATGTTTTTACAATGAGCACAGTGTTTTTCCCATCTAAAGATTCAGTGTCCATCAGGGGAGGGATATGTCTTCTCAATGAAGGTATATGAACCCAGTAGTGTTCATACATCTTCAGCTAACAGGCTGGGTTAGGTTTGGCTAAGATCATACTACACCTTCAACACCTCTGCTCTTGCAAAATCTTTCCACACCAGTCCTGCCACTGGGCTGAAACACACCCTAAAGATACTCAAGCAAACAGGTTTTAGTGTCTAGTGCAGACTCTGTAATTTAACTGCTATTTAAAACCAAATAGACTTGGGCTCTTCCCAGAAGATTTTATGATGGATATCAAAGACTGTCCAAACAAGGTCAGATTTTAGCATGGTAAAGAAAAAGCGGTTTTATGTAAACCCAGTGTGTTGTTTTTCTTAGAACATCAGCTATATTCTAAGCCAGGTAGGCACAAAGCATACTTCCATTCCTTACAGCATTAGCCAGATTAAAGTTTTTTGGGAAGCGGTGCTGTCTTTCCTTTCTATTGGAGTATGTGTCCTTACTCTTGCTGCGACTATCAAGGAGTATGATGGACATAGAGATCAGGAGGTAGAGATGTATATCTAGATTTAAGTACATACAAAGAATAGAAGCAAAATACATTTCTACTAATCCGAAAATGCCATTCAGATTGGTACTGGGTGAAAATTATAATGACTTCCAAAAGTTGTACTTTTAATTCTTCGTATACTTAACATAGCCTTCAGTTTTAGAAAAATCATCTGAATTATTCTGGCCATGTAACATAGCTCAACAAGTCATAGGGATGTGGGGCAACCACGTTTTCTCAGTGGCTGAAAATTCTTTTCTTTCACCCCAAACTTGCAGGTATGATCCCACCGCCCAAACAGAACCTTTATTACTTAAAGAGAAAACATCACAAGTGCTTTGGATACATTTTCATCAAGTGCTCTCTTTAGAGATGGCATAAAATTATTAAAGGAGAAATTCTGTCCCAGCTGAAGAATTCTTACTGATCCAAGCAGGAACAAAATTTACTTCTAAGACACTTCCCTCAGCAAGGTAACAAGAAAAATCTTGAAATGGTGATGAGGGCAAACCCAGAGATCTTGAATTCCTGTCCAGAGCAATAACAATGAGTGTCTCCAACTTCATGTATGAGGATTAGTTGTAGGATAAAATCACATTTGCTTTTCTCCATTAGAAGAGGCCTACTAATTAGTATCTACTGAAATTATACCCAATATCCTGCACTATTACCCTTCTCTGAGCACATGTCATTAAGGAATCTGAAACATCTTATATATCACTGCTTCCCATCTTTTTTGAATCTGGAATTTCTCATCACAGTATTATGGCCAAAATGGACGATATTTCATTTTAGATAAATGATGTGTTTCAGATACTTATCTCACTGCTTGTCAGACTTAAAATGGAAGATTTGGAAAACAAACTTTCCCAAGTTTCCCACCTGACCTGCTCCCAGATCAGAAGAGTCAGGGGAGAGAAAGCCTTAAAATCATGGCATTTTTATGTATAGGAAAGCGATTTGAGATCACTAGATGAAGTTTTAATGGCTTTTGCTGAGTCCTGGTCAGCTGGAGCCAGTAGCTAAAGCACCTGGTCTCTTAAGCACAGAGCATACATAAGAAAAAAGTCTGAAATTTGTAAAATCTGAACATATTCCGCATAATGGAGTTCTTAAGTTGTGTATTCTTTTCTTTAAATGTCTGCATGCATTGTACACAGTCTGAGCACATGATGATATGATCTGAAATGCAGGTTTTTAGTGGAATCATTTTGGGATGACTGTATTATAAGTGATGAAACCATGAGAGAATTATATACATCATTCCAAATGAGTGCCAATAAATCTTTTCTGTCTCTCATCATGCATTCATGTTGCACGGCTGGGTGAACATATTGAAGTACATTTTTTAAGTCAGTGCAGATCCTTTTTTTGGATCTGTTTTGAACAGAATTTGATTTTGAATATTATTTTTTTTTTAATTCTAGATTTATCTAAAATAGATGACCCAAAGAGTTGTTCACTAGCATTTTGCCATCATTGCTCCCTTGAATGTACTTGTACTGAAACAAACTTCTCGTGCAGGATAGCATGTGATCATGCAATTAAAGACCCAGATGTATGTAGGAAATTCCAGGAGGGAAAGAAGAACAAAAGCAGAGCAAGCTAGCTTGTTAGGAACATCTCTTACATTTTGAACATCTGATTTTGAAATTTAAGAATCTTTTTATTTCTTTCCTCTGTATAAAATAATACCATACTTTCATTCATAGGTTTATGGCATATATGCATATAAAAAAATAAATCCTTATGTTTCAGCAGAAGTGCATGATATATGCATGCATAAGTAACAGAAGAAGTGTCCCCAGAGCGCCCTTTCTAGGCACTAATTCCACTGCCTCTGGTTTCTCCCCGGTTTTGCCTCCCTGTTTTGTGGGTTATCTGAAGATTTATTTTCAAAAGTGAACTCATATGGTGAATGCAAATGGACCATTATATCTGCTTTGAAAGGCATATACTGCTCTTGATAACATTGTATATATCATGATATAAAGTTCTTAGCTAAAATATTGTTTCACTCCAGCCTGCAAAAGAGCTGAAATACAAATAAAACTAAGGAATGTAGTGAAGAATAGTTCTGATGAAAGCATGTTTTTATGGGCTGTTAAAGCAATAACTCTCAATAACATTAGGAAATTTTCTGCAGTAGTATACTAAACACCTTTTACCCTGAAAATATTTGTCTTAATAAGAAGTATCTTAATGTGGTGATGGTTCATGTGAGGTTCAGATTCTAGACTTAAGAATGGTACTACCACGTGTGTGTGTATAAATATATGTACGTATGTATGTTTGTTTGTTTGTTAGCAACAAGTGTACAAGGCAAAAGCGAGCTGTCATGCAAGTTTCATCACATTTTGCAAACATATCAGAGATGGACATAAATCAGACTGCAGCTCTGAACAACTCTCAACAGAAATTCAAGCTGGTGGTAAACCCCCTTTGTATCAGTAAAGTTGCTTCTTGTTTGCTTAGATCTTGTATGTACAGTATATTATATTTTTGCAACTCGTCTTTGTACTCATCTGCAAGGTATCTAGTATCCTACAGTACTATACAAATAACATATGCTAAACTTTGTTACATATAACTGCTCTATACCACCTTGGTGCATTTGGGTCCCAAAAGCCATTATAAGACATGGGAATTCTCTATGGAGCATTGTAGTAGTAGATTTTGACGTAGCTTCTACGTCATGGCAATGTCATCATCCGGGGACCACCCTCCCAGATGCATGAGCATCAGAACTGCTGGAAAGCAACATGTTTAAGACAGTACCTGGACATTTCTGGAGTACTTGTTCACCATTTTGTTGCTGTTTTAAGTGTGCTTTAATATACACTGAATTGCCCACAACTTAGAGTACACACCTGTGGAAGGAAGTGACAGGCAACATAAACTAAAACTTCTTGATACCTAGGGAAGTTTTGAGGTCCAGGATGGTTTTGTATAAAATTGGCATCTGCCCTAATAAATTAATATTTTGCAAAAATGTCATAATATTTAGAAAAAAATGTCCTTTCAGACTGGCTTGCACTTAATGTGAATGTTAAGAATTTGTTGTGTCAAAATGAAATGTTCTGTGTAACTTACTTCTTAACCTATACCTGCCTGTTGAATTGCATAGCTACAAAAAAAAAAACAAAAAAACAACCCCACAAAGATTTTCAGTTCCATCTCATCTTTGAATGGATTACACCTTCCAGAACCTCCGGTCCTAGCAAACTATACAGTGCATCCTGGGAACTACCCACAATAACATGTTAGGAGAGATGTCCAAGCAGAAGACCTACCTAGCAGGGACAGGACAGGACAAATTCATCCCCATTAGAGCTGCCTTGGATTACTGTGCAGTTACTATGTTGCACCCCCCGTACCCCCTCAGAAAAAAACACCAACAAGCAAACATACAAAAAACTCCAAACAACCAAACTCAAGACTTTTTTTTAAGTATTTTGGAAAAAAGATGATAAACTTTGATAGTTCTACGACTTCTATGAATGCCCTTGAATTCATATAGAACAGATTTTTCTTTATAAGAATGACATTTTTAATATATATGGTATTATTACAACCATTCTTAGTACTTTTATGACTTACCAAGTCAGTGTGTGTAGGGATACTTTAGATATTACCTTGCAGTCTAGCAGCTTTTTTCAGATAAACTCCTTGCTTTTACTTGCAATTCATTCAGAATTAATCGGATCATCTCATACAAGTACTGCAAAAAGTAAAGGGTGGAATTATGAAATATATTCTTTGATGGTATTTTAATGGAATTAGAATATTATTTTTAGTACAGTTGGGTGACAAATACTGGGCCACTGCTTTGAAATCCTCAAAGGCTTATAGTTGAACATTAAAAATGATGAACAAACAAGAAAGCTTAGAAAATAATTTTAAGAGATTACCTGTACCAGCAAAAGAAATCTAAAAGTGATTAGGTCTGTTATTCAAAATTGTGTTTTAATCTGAACGTAATTTTAAGATGCTTCAGGTTTACACAAAAAATTCTTGTTAAGTCCTATAAAACAACAATTAGAAGTGAAAAAAGTACTATGTATAAATTCATGACTATTTTTCTGGCCCATTTTCTCAAGGTTAAGGGTTGGTTTGGATTTACTATATGACAATCCAAAACCAGAAACTCTGAAGTCCTTATTATCACTAATGCAAAATTATTTTTTTTTTCATTGACACCAATTCTATACTAGCGTCATTTGTTATTAAAAATACAGGTTAACAGTAAAATAAGCTACAAGAGTAGGATCTACACTAAGAAAAATGAAATACTTCTTTAAACCAAACCTATGAAAATGTAAGATATAGTTATCAGTGCATTTAATTTTAGAGGTAAATAATCTCCTGTATGAGAAATAATGGCCTCTCCCCAAATAATGGCATTTAGTAATGCAAAGTAAATTATGTCAAAACAGATGGAATCGCAAATTACTCTAGTGAATTAGGCTTCCTTTTTAGTTTAGGTTAATAAAATAATTTGAACAGATGTAACTCTTCTTGCTTCCTCTAGAGACTGAGAAAGAAATCTGGGGATCACAGCTAGAAAACCTTACAGCTGTCAGGTCCCTTATTCCTGCTTTTGTGCTACCTTTCCATGGGAGGCAAAGCAGAGAAGGGGGGTTGGGGTTTCCCAAGTCTGTTTTTAGTTTGCCTAGACATTTAAACACTGATTTCAAGATATTCTAGTTCATGGTCCTGATCCAAATCCTGCCGAGCACAGTGGGAGAATTCTCAGTGACCTCAATGGGCTTTGAAATTGACTTTATGTACAAAATTTCTAAAAACCAAATCATAAAATTTGGCCTTTCCAAACTGCACGTCTGCCATGTACTCTGTGCACCTTTCACATGAAACTTAAACCCCAGATATGCGGGAGACATCTGCATGGCAGACCACAAGAAAGATTATGCCAGGGAGAGAGAAACATAAAAAGCTGATACCCTTTCTTTCAGCTTGGAGGCTGGATCTGGCTCTCGGGTCTGCAGCTTTTCCAGGTAGCTTTCCTTAACGGAGTGCTGCTGACATGCACGATACTCCTATGGCTTGTTGGAAGGCGGGTGCATCCCAGCCTTGCGGTGGCAATTTGAAGGCAGAACTCTGCTCCTGACGTCTAAACAACTACACGTGTTTTTCTGAGAGGTCAATTGATAAAAAGTGTGTTCACGGGACAGTGGGGTGAGAACCGACTGCTGCCCACCTTCCATTTGCCTGATCGTGCCTTAGGAGATCAGAAGCCTTGAGCGAGATGGCCTTTCGAGAAGATTCATGAAAACACAAGTTTATCAACCCAGACAAAGGTCACTGGACCTATGTGAGACTTGTAAGGCTGTACCACATTGTGCCCGACTTGGCGAAAGAAAGCGATGGGAGCCCCATGCGCTTGTTCTGATCGTTGTGTTGTCTTTCCTTGCCAGTAAGCTTGTGTCCGAGGGAGTGACAGGGAGGGGAGGGGGGAGTGGCAGACTGAAGGGCACCAGGTAAAGGTTTATTGGAGCCACGTAGAAAAACCTTGTTGGTTTTCCAGTTTTCTGAGTAGGGTGAGACTCTAAAGTGCAGTGTAGGAAAAAAATCTGATTATCAGATGTAATATTCACGCAAGATTTCTGCAGTTCAGTCTGATCTTTTGGGTATATACAGGGTTTCAGTGTTCCTTAATAAATTACCTCTTCTTGTACCAATTAACCCCCTTCCGTGAGGGTTCAGTGTTTACTTGGGGCTGTGCCAGTGCTAACAGCTATGGTTTAACATTCTTTTTAATGGCTTGCAATTACTACTGAGAGCAAAGGCTACATAAAATATTAACACTTAAGCATCTTTTACACTCCTTTGAACATTAGATTGTGTGTATAATGTAAGTGACTTTTCATTCTTACAAACCTGTTATTTGCTTAGAATTCCACTGGACCCATGAAAATGCTGCAGTTAAGTGGTTTCTGTTGATTTATTAACTTCCCTCAAAGTCTGATGGAAGTCACTCCATGCTAAATACTGAATACATTTTGTTCTTTAAATTGTTCCATAGTAATGCCAGAAGAATAAGGCTTTCCACATTTTAAAGAGGCAAAGTAACTTTGATAATAACTTTTACAGCACATTTGATTTTTTCCCCTGCTGTACTACCATTTTGACAAAATCACCCAGGGAGCTACTGTATTTTCAGAATGAATGCCATGACTGCTGATTATATACAAAGAATAAGAGAGCAGGAAGGTTACAGATCCAACGGCTACTTTGAATCTCAACTTTACAGCAGGTTTGCACCTTGAGAATAAAATCACTGGAAGCTGGGAACATAAGTGTCCCAACTGTGCCCAGATTTGTATTTCTGTTGTGCATGGGTTATGCCCTATAGACAAGCAATGTTTTGCCTGGGTCTCTGGTTGAAGAGCAGATCCAAGCGAGCATCCCATCCCCACTTGGTTCTCCCATTGGCCTCATCAGCTGTTCTGCATTTTAAGGGGAAACAGACTTATTTCATCATTTCAGGTTCAGTGGGCCATTAAGAGAAGTGATAGACAAATTTTGAAAATCTTGGAATTGATTCTGAATAAGCCGTCAAATATTTGCAGCTTACATAAATCATTAAAACATCTGGGATCTACAAAATCGTCAATAAATCTTAAGCAATATGGATTTCTCATGATTTCCTTTCCATGTCCAGCTTCTGTCAGGTCCAGCAACATTTGAAATGAATCTTTCTCACAGTATTTTGGCACATCTACTTTTATCCCTGGCTGGACTTTAGAAATGTACAATATTGGAATTTGAAAAAATAAGGACAGAACTACATGCTTCTAGACCTCGAAAGACTTTCACTACTGATTTTCTTTCTAGTCTCCTAAATAGTAGTGTCTTCACTATTCGAAAATCCTCGAAAAGGTTAACAAGGACACTCCATACCAGTTCCCTTGGTTTTCTTTTTTCCATGGTGTTTTTTGTTTGTTTGTTTTCCCCACAAAGCAGATTGTTTTTCTCTATTCTATTATCCTACTTGCTTCTATTAATTTAACTTCATCTGGAACAATGTCTTCTTTTCACAGGCAGCCCTAAAATTTAAAGATTTGGATAATTTAAATGAAGAAGCCATGTGAAAACAAAGGACAGCATAGCATGGGTGAATTAAAATCTTTGAATATTATAATTCTGAGTGAGTTTAAAATATCTGCTGGGTATTTCTTTCAGCTTAACGTGGAAGAAACATTTCTTCATGAAGCTTGCAGATATTCCCGGGACTAAAGTGACAAACTGAAATAAAGCACCAGCAGGATCTGGTGATTTAAGCATTGTAGTGAAGATAGAGGGAATGGGTCTTTCCCTCAGCAGTTTCAGGAACCTTTTCAGCTAAATCACTGTTTTTGGTTTTTAAGAGCAAAGTGCTGAGAGTTTGAGGAACAAACATTGTAATATAAAAGCATTATTTTTCTGCAGCTGTTTTTTATAGAATATAATAGATTCTCCTTTAAAGCAAATTCTTTTTAAAATTTGCTTTAAATATGGAATATGAATGACAAAATCTCCAAAGTAACCAGTTTTTTTTGTCTATAGAAGTGTAGACTTCAACAACTATCATTCAAAGGTCTCTATGTATCATCAGCTCCATTTTACGGTTAGAATTCTTAAAAGTAGTTGAATCTATTCTTTATTTTTGAGCACATGTCTATCCGTCTTCATACTGCCAGCAGCGTAAGCACCTCCTTAACATCTAATGGTATCAGCATGTGATTAAGCATGGGGCTAAGTCCTTCGCAGAGCTGCTTAAATGAGACCATGTGATACATGACATAATTCTGTAAAGCTGTTAGATGTCTGCCTCCTTTTTACCTCAGAAAAATGTTATTCTATTGTTGTTGGTGAGTTCACACTTATCTATAGGGGCTCATGATAAAGAGTGAACACATCATTTCCCAACCGCCTTCATGGTTGAAACCACCATTGTCAGAAGGTCATTTTAGTAGGAAGCAGCTTTCTTCTCATTGCCGGCAGCTGAGCCCTTAGCACTGTCACCTCTTCAGCATAGGTTAAGATATAGGCTCTTGGATGCCCTGTTCTCTGTCACTCATCCTCCTGCTCCTGCTGCCAGCCTGTGTTGAGGCTCATGAGCTGCCTGTCCTCTTCCCTGAATCAATTTAGCTCGTGTCACTTAGTGAGTTGAATCAGCTCAGGAGTTGACCCAACAAGATGGTGGGAGCCCATGGGCTGGAGCAGGAGGTGGTGCTGGGAGACCACCATCCCTTTGAGACAGCAGCAACAGATGAACTTGACTGTACCATGAAACTGTACTCTGAGGTGCTTTAATGCTTACATTTATGCACGACCCTGCACATAGGCTGTCTCTTCAGTCCTTTGTATATGCCTGATGCCTGAAAAGGGAAGTTGGAGAACCTACGTGATGCACAGTGACCCAAACTGGTCCAACAGGAGAACCTAAGCATACTGATTTTGAAACATGATCTTTCTCCCAAGTTTAAGCCTCTCAAGGGATGTGTCTGTTTACTGGAGATCAAGGCTGAGACAACAATCTCCTGAGTATAGCCATTCTTTCAAAGCACTCAGTAGGCTCAGCTTTCTTTTTTTGGTGGTACCAGGTCATCTGCACAGTTGTGAGGTGTGAGAGCAAGAGGCCCACACTCTGTGCAGCCTCTCTGTGAGGGTCCGTCAGGCTGTTCTGCACAGGTACAGCTCCCCACAGTGCTCTCTGCACAGAAATGCAGGTTCCAGGAACCAGAAAGAGAGAGTTAAGATGAAAAACAAAAACAAATGTCAGAGAAAAGTAGGTTTGGATTTGGTACATCTCCAGATAAAATTATTATACAATTAAGAAAAGCCTCAGTCCTGTACACATGCTTAATTTTATACACTAAGCCTATTCACCACGTAAAGCTGAACAAATGTGTAAGTGTTGTCAGAACTGAGGTCCGTCACACTAGTAGTAGATATGCATGCTGTTTCCATAAGCCACAGCAGCAAATGCATAATTTAATAAAAAAGACTTTTGTTCGTGTCTATTAAAAGAAACCTATAAATCCTCCAAATGGTACATTTAGGATTTGGTCCAAAAGTTACTTAAGCCGATGGAAAAGCTGTTATTGATTTTAATAGGTATTTATTATATTTGGCTATCCCTTCAGCCGTCACTCTTTCCCTCTCTGTCATCTCAGCTGAGTTCCAGCCCCATCTCCTGTATCTTACCACTATGTGGACGGCATATGTTGTTTAAATGAGAGATTTGTTCATTAGTTTATGTTTGAGCCATGCCAAGCACGTCCCAATCCTAACTGAATGCTAAGATGATGGTAATAGACGACATAATTACAGTAATAATAAAATACTGTGTTCAGCCGTGTTATACACCGTGTTATTCCACAATCAACAAAGACAAGGATCTGACATACTCACAATGGGGAAACATAGATCTAAGCAAAAGCACTGGTGTGGATATACCCTCCCTATTTTATTGTAACCTGTTTTGCTATTGAGAATAACTGTAAGTGCTAAAATTATTTGTTCTGTGTTAATTCATTATTTCTTTACCCTTGGAAAGAGCTGTTTGAGTAAATCACTTTTCTGAATGGTTCTTCTGTTTTCATGAGACCATGCAAGCACAACCCGGGGATTATAAAAACTTGACAAGAAAGATAAGAGTTCATCCTTTATTTTTCAGGTATTAGCTCTGCTTTTATAAACCTAAAACAAAGCTCACAAAAAAGCTTGTAAAATTTTGTTAATGTTTACTGCTTTTCGCCCTGTGTGTTTGTTGAGACTTACAAATGAAGCAATTTGACAGGCGTTTTTATTTTTCAGTTACTCCAAGTATGAACTTTAGATGACAAGGGAGTTTGGGTTTTGATTCAGCAGCTCGTTGCTGAATTTTGAGCAAGGGCATGTGTTTAAAAGCCTTTAAAATTAACCTATTTTCTTAAATGTTTTTACCAAGCGAATCTAGCTAACCTTTCCTGGAGCTATCAGCTTAAAATTCATATCAGTGAGTAGCTTCTAGGAGGCTGTGCCTGTACCTTGCTCTTTGGTGACCATTCCATGCTGCTCCAGAGCAGCACTCCAAAATATCCTGCGTGTTGACCAGGGAACTTCCAAGCCTATTTGTACACATAAGAACCTCTGAGGACAGGACTTTTGTCTTAACACAGATTTTCTCTGAAGCTTTGGTGCCAAAGGGGAATTTCACTATGTCCTTGCCTGAAAGGAGCCCAGTTGTCTGTCCTTTCCGAGCCAAAGCGGAGTCATGCTTTGCTCTTAAAGTAACTGCCAGGGGTGACAGTATTCCTGAGAATGCAGGAGACCTGGGCTCAGCTCCCACTTTTGTGTGAAGTTGCTGCAGTCAGCATCTATCACCGCCTTGGGACCACTGGGCTGCTTCTGCTAGGTCGGGGAGAGAGGGTCACTCCCACAGCCACCTTGCTCTGGTACTCAGCAGGGAAGAGAGACCTGGATGCCAATTCCTGCTTCATAGCTTGTCCTACATTTAGCAGCCAGTGGATAAAATAGCCTCAAAAATCCCTTGGGACCGTGGTTTCTCTCCTGCCTCAGGGAGCAGCATTACCGGTAACTCAATGTTTGCCTCTTTGGACTGATATCTGAGGAATTTAAAAAAAAATAATGTGCTAATGAAGCTTAAATATCTCTACAGATGAGTGGCAACTGAGCAGGGGTTTTCAGGATCAGAGTTTTGGATTACCATCTAACAGAAGCAGCTTTAGCTGCTTCTCTTTTGGTCCTGCTCAATTGCATCTTTCAGCTCCCACTAACATAAAGATAAAGTGAAGATATTGTTCTCATATAGGATTGAAACTTATATGGGCCAGGAATGTCAGGAGAAGATAACAAACAGAATTCATAATGTGAGGTAATGAAATAAAGTAGCTGAAGGGAGGAGGAAAAAAAAAGAAAAACTAAAAAGAAAAGCATCAGGGATTCTCCCTCATCCTGATTTTGGCAGGTTGGGCTTTGTGAATGTAAGACAGATTCCTCTTTTTGAAATAAATTTGCTGAAAAGTCTATCATAATCTGCAAAACAGTTCTAAAGTATAAAGGAGGTACTTCCAGAGAGCTCAGAAAAACTGGGCAAAAAAGAGGTGAAGAGGTGATGCTGATATTTTAATGAGCATTTTTCTCTTAGTTCTGAGAATAGCTGCCATGTACCATTACTTTTCTGAGAGCACAGAACAATTTTTTGTCATTTGATCACTATTTTTCTCACAGCCAGAATGAAAGATAAATAACACACACACACACACGCGCGTGCGCGTGTGCAGAGCCTCTCTCTCTTTCTCTCTGATAGTTCCCTAGGGAATTCCATCATACCTGAGTTTATGAGCCTTGGATCATCTATGGCCGGTGGATTTAGTAATAAACAGAGTGGAAATGTTCTTCATCAGAGTTCAAAGTAAATTTCTACCAGCCCCTGCCAGACGTTGCTTCCCCCCGGCCCCTCAGCATTTTACTGTAATGACTTCCTTTGAATGGAAAGAATATAGAAAGGAAGGCAGCTTGCACATCTTTAAAATGTGTCTTGAAATATTGCAAGCGCTGTAAATGAAGAGTGTTCGAATGGGTTTATAGTGTGGCTTTTCAGGCTCTTTTGCCATGCTGGAAGCACGGTGCCTGGCAAGCACATGCAACATGGCAAGGTGTGAGCCTGAGGGCTGCGTAAAGGAGCTATATCTCTATATTTAAAGCAACTATTGTCTGTTACAGTCTTTGTTGGAAATCAGACTTTGCCCAACTGAGGCAGAAGACCCACCTTACCAACTAATAAAATGCTGTGCAATCCCACTAGACCTAGCACACCTATACATACAAGAAGCAAGGACGACCAGCACTGAGCTGAAGCTAAATTCATCTTCTAATGATATTCAGAACTTCTAAGAGCTCCCCACTATCCTGGATGTGGACAGGTTTAAATGTCTTCATTAGTTTTCAGATACTGGATATTAATAATGGACTTCATTTTTGTCAACCGTGTGGTGAAATCATAGCACTTAAAGGAACAAATGTTTTAAAACACTGACTGGACCCAAAGGACCAGCTTGATTATTTTTATCCAAGGTATAAAAATACCAGACATGTATTTTTATCTCCCTTTGAAGGAATCTATGGACTGGGGGTAGGTTAAAATACTTTCAAAGAATCTTAAGAAGTGAGAATTATGGGCACTTCAGAGAATTACCTATATCCCTCTAATAAATTCTCATGAGGTTTGTCTGAAGATGGTGGTGGTTCAGAGAAGGCCATAAAATGCCTGGGGGACATCATAGTAACACTCTTCTCCCTTGTGACAACCGAGGGGATAGTGGGGAGCACAGCAGAAACAGTACACATGAGGTAATACCCCCCATCAGACTGCAGATGTGTGAACTAGTTTAAAACTTTTATTGGGGCTTTTATTAGACTGTGATACAGTCCCAGCCTCTTTGCAGTTGCCAACGTAGCCAGTTGCTCGCATGTTATAACAAATTAAAAATACCTAATGCTCAAGCTATTCTACACTTAGGGGTGGAGTGGGGAGTCCCAAACAGATAATATTTTGGATGGCTGTACAGCCAGGTTCCTCCTGTGCCTTGTGATCCTCCTTCTGAGAGCCACGGCATCGCCCATGGCTGCTTTGCTGCTTTGGAATAGCTACAGAGGTTCAGCCTAAGGACCAATCTTCTCAAATCCTTGCTGATGCTGTAATTGCTCTTTAAAATGTTGATAATCTAATGGTTGGGTAGTTGGGTTTCTTTTTAGTGCCAGTTACCTATTTAAATGACGGCTTTGGTACACAAAGTTTTATTTCAATCTAAAATACATGAAAACTTAATTACCAAAAGTTGTCTCATTTATGTATCTTGTTGCTGTCTGAGTGAAGCAGTCCTAACATGAGTTGACGTGTCTCCATGAGTGGCTTTGGTCTCTGTGACTTCACTGTCAGCCAGAATGTTCAGCTGCAGCAGTGGGTGATTGATGGGGAAGGGGTGTATGAGGGAATCACCACTGAAGTTGATTAAATCATTGAAGATGATGAAAAACACCAGCATATAGTCTCAGGCTCAAAAATTCATAAACCTCAGGCTGATGGAAGCTAGCAGGATATACTGGAGAAGCACTATGGTATCTTCTCAATGTAACCACAAGCTTCTGCGGGAGATGGGAGAGCAGAGTAGATGGACTCCTGGGCTCATCTATTATTACATTATCGTCTTCTAGGTATTAACAACTGAGCTGAGCACAATCCAGTCTGAAAGTCCTTGGATGGCTATGACTTCATGCACAACTATTAAAGCATTGTTAAAGAAAAGAATTAAGAACTCTCCAGATGTTCTTAAAATTGGATAATTCAGTACTGTTCAGCCCAGACAGATGAATATGTCTGATTTCTGAGTGGAAACTTAGAACAGGCACAGAAGGACAGCTAGAGAGCATCACAACAGACAGGAAAAGATGGTGAAGAGAAAAAAAGAGGGTGGCAATGCTTGCAGGAATCATCATCCGGACATGTATTCTTTGGTCTCTGGGCCCTTTCCCATGCTCAGGGAGAATTAATTGCTCCAAGTATCCATCCCTTTTCAACCCTGACGCTGGCCATAGTAGCAGGAAAAAAATGCATCCCCTGGGCCCATTTTTGCATTTACTTCAAGCTTTTTATTGTAAAAGGAGTGCAAACTGGCTTTAGTATAAGTGAGAATTAAGTGTTGCACATATCGTTATGAAATCACAGGGGACCACAGTGAAATCTGATATATTACTACACACATTTGTTGAATCAGCTCCCTTTAGAACCTGATTATCTTTTTAAACAAATTTTGTAAATGAGCTGTAATATTTTATATCCACTCAAAGCTTTTCAGCCCAAAGCACTTAACAAGCTTAAAGACCTGGAGTGGGAACCAGCTTTTGTTCTGTGTGCGGACAGCACCTGGCACAATGGGAGTCAGTCCCTGAGTCAGGTTCACATGTGTTGCTAAAATAGCAATACCACTAATAGTATGAACAGGAGAATGGAAATACTGACATTTCTGGGTCAAAAAATATCAGACAAAGAATGAATGAGGCAAACCTTAATTTTGAAATATGGAGTTACTTAAATTAACAAGGATCCAAGCTAAGGAGATTTAGATTTTGAGGTCTGATCTGAAAACACACGCTGTTAACATATGCATCAAAGCCTATTTGTGATACAGTCTATTCTGTCAAAAACAAATATTTCTAAATAAGGTGAATAAGACAAATGTGAGGATTTGATCAGTAAGTCACAATACAGGTATACACACCTATTTACACCACATATGTATGCATTTATAGACATTGTATAGGACTTGAAGAGTTTCTGACCCCATTTTAAAATAAACTAAACAAAACAACTATGCTGTATAAATATGTAGTATTTACTTCTACTGTTTGGAAAATAAGGGTGGTTTCTTACTGATATTCTGATTAAATGCTCTTATCAATACTTTGTCCCAACTCCCAAATAACATCTGTGAGCTTCTCAATAGAAAACTGAAACCTCTAACCCTCTGTTAGCAAGCTTAGTGAGTGGATTATATAAATAAAGGTGGTTTACATGCGAACTCAGACATTTGTAATTGGACCACGCTGAGTGGTGGTGTATGGTCTGTTCTCTGACTATTTTCTGCTTTGGTGACTGGACCGGTAAGCTGAAGAATGTAATAAACATGGGCACTGTTTGAGGAGGTAAGAGGCCACTGGATGTCATTATTTCTCCTTCTTTGAAACTGGAGCAAGTCTTCCCTAGGGGTGGAAAATATGGCTATTGCAGAAGGCAGTCGAGTTTGATTTTGAATGTTCTTGGTAGTTTGGAATGCTCCTTCTTAATTTAAAATAGCTTTCCAAAGTCAGACTTCTTCATGAGTCAGTGGAAACATACACATCCCTTTGCAAACGCAAGCAAAAACTTTGGACGGCCTAGTTTTGGTACAAATTGGTCAGGCTTCAAATGTTTCAACTAATTGGATGAGCCTTTCAACCCTCTAGGCTGCTCAGACATTCACATTGTTCTCTCTGAGCCTTCCCTCCCCGGTGACTTCAGAGCAGCCAGTTTTGTGGTAAAATAAAAGTAGACTAGAAGCTAAGCAGAGACTTAGTCATAAATGTCTCTGAGCATTTGAAACGTTGTCATTAAGATTATGGAGTCCTTTCCTGCAGCCACCAGAAGCCCTTTCTGTTTGAGTGAAATAGTGGGCACATAAGCAAGATGTGAAGTACCAAAATACCAAGTATCACTTGTTACTGCACAGGCATTTCTCTAGAAAAAACACCTGTAAGCACTACTGGTGGATACGTTAAAAGTCAGGATTTAATTTTAAGTCTTATTTTTCTGGTCTGAGATATCAGTACATGACAGGAGCTCAGATATTTCTCCTCTGTTAATGGCTCCCAGCACTTGCCCTTTAATTACCAGAAAATGGTTCCTTTGCTTCCATTATCATTAGTAATAATCTTATCAGTTCCTGAGACTAAGCACTGATAAAGAAATATTTTCTACATGTTCCTTATTTTTATTTTCAGAGCTGAAGAAGTGAGTTAGATTATATTACGTTGTGTAGAGCAATATTACTGCTTTTTACATTCCACGTCCTTTTACCCTGTCTATTATAACACCGTACATATGAGATGTATCTACATCGTGGCCACTGAATAGCTATCTGTCAGTAATGGCATCATTTGACAGTATGGGTTAGCACAGGCATAGCTGAAGGATAACTTTGGTCCACAGACTTTCCATGTTTTGAAAGATAACTCAGCTTAATACCCAGACCTGGCTGAGACGAATGGATTGGCAATAGCAAGAAACAGCTACGTGTCTGTAAAGGAGGGACACTGTGTGGAGAAGTAACCTAACAATTTTACATAAATGCCTAATAAAGGTGAACTGATCTTGAACTCTGTCCTGTTGCTTATAGGACTTCTCACTATTTAGCTCTAAAATCAGAAAGCCCCAAAGAACCTCCTAGCTTGCCTGCATTGCCTACCTACAACAATACTGTATTTATACTTAGTGTTTGATCTTCTGAACAAAGTCATACATATTTGATGTCTGCAGAAAGACAAGAAGTTTTGAAGGTAGAGATTCATGGGTTTATTCTCATTTTGTAACAAAACATGAGGTACACAAGTGAGATTTGAAAGTACTTATCATCATTGTGGGCTATGTGAAGGCATAAGAGACCACACCTGCGCTGAAAAACCAGGGGAATTAGGACAGAATTACTCAGTATGGAAATCGTGCAAGCAAGAAGGAAAAGCATAGAAAAAAAAACCTATTCAGAATTTAAGTAAATGTCTAGGAGCACTAAATTTGAGATCATAATTTTAAGAGCAGATACTATATTTGACAATGCTAACAAATTGATCATGAGCATATAAAGAAATTTCTTAAATGGCTTTATTATCTAACATTATATGCTAGATAGCATATCTAGAACTGCCAGAACTATTTTCCTCGTTGCCAAAGATACAGCCAAAACATTAAGTTTGGGGTTAGTAGGTTCTTTCACTGCAAATGGAAAAACATTTCTTTAATGTATTATTTTTCCTTGAAATTTTTCACAAGGAATAAAACCCTCTCCCAACCAGCTCCACATGTGACTTATTTGAGTTAAACTGTGTGGAATTAAATCTCAACAAGGGACCAATCTGAAATCTATAGAAATCTCTGGGACACTTTCTATTAATTTGAGTAGTCTTTTGATCAGGCCTTACATGAAGAAACACATTTATGAGTCCCATAGATGGAGCTCATTAAAATATATTTCCTTTATTTTACATGTGTAATTGAAATTATTTTATATTTTATAATTCCCTATGAAAATATTTTATTATAAGTTACATAAAGATAGGGAAGTTCTAGTGATACAGGAACCAGGACAAAGACATTTGCTGGTACTAATAAATATTGTTCTATTAGATGTTTAAGAAAGCCTGCATTATTTGCAATAGCAAAAGATAAAGGCATATTTTAGCTCTTACACTCTTTTCAACAGCACAAATGTGATCATCACCTTTTAGGTACATTTTATAAATATGATTTAGTAAAAAAGTGGTTCAGCAAGATCCACTGGGGAAAGCAGGTTAAAGGTATCCAAAGTGGTTTTACATGAATAAACCAAAAACCTCCCAACATCCCAGACTTAACTCATGGCATTGCTAAATATGTCCAAAACCCTTGTGCAAAAGATGTGTGCCATCATGCGAGAGGAAAGGTCCTCAGCCTCATGGGCAGTATTTTTGTGGAAAACAGGAAAATGGGTTTTCTGCCGTAGTCTAACAGCTTAAGACAACTAGTAGCACAATATGTAAAGGCCCATATGTGGCCTTCATACGTGGCAAGGATGGAGATCTTGACTGTAAAATGGCAACAGGGGCTGTTGCAACCTGAGTGCTGACAACCTAAAGTAAAGTCATGGAAAGGAAATTATGTAAAAGTGGATTTTTTTTTGCTATGTTTTGTTCCTCCCTGTCCCTCAGAGCTACCACAGTAGGAATGTGTTGCTCAGGAAGGGAACCTGCATTATTGTTTGATTTCTGTTTTCTGCCAAAGGCACTGGCAGAAATGGAGGCTTTCCTGCTATAAGAGAGAGGAGTTTGCCAAACTTCTTATTTTTTCTACTAATTTCAGTGTAAGAGAACTGTATGATAGTACAGAATGTTTATGTACCTGCCATTTTATGATTGTTTTGATAGACTGCCTTTTGCAAACAACGGTTATTTATAAAGTCCTGAAAACCAATTCAAAGCTCATGAATAATACAAAAATTGCTAGTATTGTTATAAAATTTGCTTCATAGAAAGAAAAAATCTTGGCAAATCCTTTGAATTTGCATGCCAGAAAACTGTTAGTCACAATGTTAGGGGGATCAATTAAAAAAAATAATTTCAAAATAGTTTAGTATCAGAAATGCATGATAGTAACAGGACTGCCATTAAATGAAAATCAAAAAGAGAAACTGACTACAATTGAACAATCCAAAACCAGAAGACAGAAAACAACTTCCCCCCCCCCCCCCCCCCCCCCCCCCCCCCATTGATAGTCTATTTAATGTCCATGGTGAAGCTTTTTTGGCAAAATCAGAATTTCAGCCCCTCAGACAACGATAACTGGGAGTGATTCATACAAGCTGCACACAAATAGGGATTAAGCATATACATGAATCTTTGGGGAACAGTTTTAAATTAATCATTTCATTCAGCCTTTGTAGTTATCAAAGCAACAGTTACAGGGAAATTTAATTCTGGTTAATTTAAAAATGTTGGCCTTTATTCTCCAAATGGGTGTATCATTTTGTACCTCAGTGATCCACAGTCTTCCTGTTGACGTAACAGAGTTTGCATAGGGCTCAAAATTGACATGTGGGGTAAACTAGCCTTGTAAAGAATACAACTTTTTGGTTGTTTTGTTTCTTTTGTTAAGGTAAGGAATAAAACTAACTGGGTCTATATGTGGTTACAGAAAAAAAAAAGTAAAAGATTTACAGTTTTTCATAAGTTAAAAAAGAGTGAGAGAGAGTTTAGAGGCTTACTTGATTTTTTGAAGTGGAAATACTTATATGATCTATGTGCAAACTATTCTTAAGTTTAAGTAAGTTGAATTGCAAATAAAGAAAACAAGCAGATTTAAAGATGCTTTAGGTGTTCACAGTGACCAGATGTCAACATTCAGCTGTTACCTATTCTAGAAACACCAACTTGCAATATATTCCCTATTTAATACCTGAAAGTACATGATTTTATCTTTGTCTTATCTATGTCACATTAGAGTGACTTATACTCACGTTACTTGTTATCATTAAGGCTTTTTTACCACTATTAATGTATCAATAGATTTTTTTTTTTTGCCACCCTCTACATCTGAAATGTTAACAGAGACAATATTAGAAAAAAGAAACAAAGAAAAAATCCTATATTGAAAACAAATATGAAAAGGATACCTTTCTGGACCAAAGCTGTTGTTCCACTTCAACTTAGAAGTGAGAATTAATATCTAAAATATCTAGGATCTTTGAAAGAAATAAACTCTGAAGAATTCTAATGTGCCTAATATAAACTAAAAAAGAAAAAAATCCTTTGAGTCTTTAAAATAATATTAGTTTTGCATGTCAGTTTTTCTTTAACATCAACTTTTTTGACTGTTTTATTGAAACTTCAACAGACAGTAGCTTATTTTTCCACAGACTTAAGCACCTGAGATTTTTGGCTAATGGATATAAGACCAGTAAAATTTCCTATAAAATGTAACTTTATATGAGAATTTACATGATGTTTATAGAATATATTCCAACCTTTGCTTTTTCAAAAGCAAACTTCTTGATATTTGTAGGAAGAACATCAGCTGCATTGCAATGCAAAAGTGAAAATGGTCAGCTGATGAGTATAAATAAATGGAGATGTTTTCTCTGGAATCACTATTTGCTTCCTGAATATCTGTTTCCCACTTAAAGATCAATAAATACCAAGCAAAAAACTTGGTGAAATCCTTTCGGTTGCTTTTAATGAGCTAAGGATTAGACCTTAAATTGAAGACAGAGATGAACAAAGACGTTTTTAATGAGAAATTTCTGGACCAGTGATTCTGCAAATTACCGATATGTTTATTCTTTTTACTCTTTGTTATGCATCATTTTAGCAAAAAGGCCCACCAGTGGCTATAGATTCACAAATATTAGCTAGCTAAAGGCTGGTCTACAATGCAGTATACTCATCTTAATGAAAATGAGTAAGGATAGCATTTCAGAGCCAGGAATGATAGAAATGAAGATACACCAGTACTGGATTCATCCTTCAGAAGAAAACAAGTCCAGTTATCCAAAATAATATACTTCCTATAAATTGTCTATTTTAATGATCATCAAGAAAACACTCATTTCAGATAAGATCCTCCTCAAAATTAATTACTTTCCATCAGTTTGGGTTTCTAGCCCAAGATTTTACTCAGGAAGTGAGAAATGAGATATCAAGCTCTGTAACAGAAGACAGCATTTCAAGATACTTTGCCATTTCTGCAAGTCATATGTGAAAGTATTCTGAAGAGAAGACACTTCAGCATTAATAAAAGTGTCCATCAACTGGATCTCCTACACAAAAGCTTCTGAATAAGAACAAAACATGTGGGGTTTCTGAAAGTAGGAGTGCTGTTTCCTTCCTTTTTTGTAAACAGGTCAACATTTTCTAAGGTTTCAACAATTAAACACACATACACCTTAATTTGAGTTTCAGTCTTTGCAGAAGTTAAATGGAGATTTAACATTAAATTCAATGGGGCAAATTTAAGCCATTACTTTCGGCTGATACATGTCTACCCTTGTTCACTGCAGCCTCAGTTTGCAAACAGACATAAATAATTTCTGGGAAACAAGCATCAGAATAGTATCACCCAAAGGAATTGTTTTGGCCTTGCCTCAAATCTGGTCCTGTAAGACGGAGAGCACCAAATCTGGCATGCTAGAAATCAACTCGGCTCCCACTGATATTCAAGGATTTAGAAGGCAGCAGCAACTGCTTGTATCCTGCCAAAATCTTCCCATACACTCACACTTTTTGAGGTGCCTTAATTCAAATCTAAGAAAGGTTTAACTGATGCCCATCTGATTGCTTTCAGGTGATGGCTCTGAACAGATTTGGTGACCATTGCCTGGGTACTAATGGATAGGTTTCCATATAAAAAAAGCTATTAATAAATACTGTTGTCCTTAATGGTGAGGCAGTGGAATTGAATGCAATGTCCCTTTCTTTTTTCTTTCAGTGATGATTCCTTGAGATCTTGTCTCACATGTAAGTATCTTACAGCCCTTCTCTATGTATCTGAGATCTGAGTTCAGACATACAGGCAGTGAATGTGCCTATATATATTTTCTCCCAATATATATTGAATTTTGAAAGTGGTTCTGATTACTAGTTGAAGCTCTTAGAACTCTCTATGTGTCAGCGCATGGTCAAAAGTTAGTAGGTCAAAATCACCCCCAGTTTCTAAATAATAACTACTCCAAGAATTGGTTCAGAATAAAAATATGCAACCAAACTTCCCTGTTCCTGCAGGAGTAAGGAAAAAGGCCACACCAAAATGGTATGTAACCAGCACAGCCCCAAAAGTTGATTATTCCAAGATTCAAATCGTATTTCACATTAAGGAAGACCATACTACAAGGTTACTTGTCTCAGTTGACCCTTGCTGAATCCACCTAACATGCTGACCCTTGTTGTAGTTACCTCGCAGTTTCCCAGAAGGGCTAAATCCCTGGGTACAGCTGAGGATCATCATCACAGGGCAACAAAACCCACCGTATTTCACTGTATCAGTTACTAAAGCTTTTCTTTTGCTTAATGGACAATGCTTACTATTATTTAAGATCTGCTTGTATGTATTTGAGCAGAATGGCTCAATATGGTAATTGATCAGAAAGGGAGCTGGACTGGAAGATGCTCAAAGAGCCTTGACTCCTCCATGTTGAGGGCTATGTATGGACTCTGTCTGCTTCTTCATAAATAACATACACAGATAAAAGCACTTTATCCCTCAGCTGAAGTCAAAGGTCTGAGTAGGTCTTGAATTAGCTTTATGTCATAATTTCTCACAGTCATCCATCCCACTGTTCTGCTGTTTTCATTTAGAATGAATATAGGCTGTCCAGATTTAGTGTGTCTGCTTTCAGGAGCAGTGCACTTAGGGATTCCCTAAGCATGTGAAACAAATTCTCAGTACCAGTTTTTAAACAGGGATTGAGACCAAGTAATGGAAATAGCAGAGCCCATGGGATTGATTAAAAGCGTGTTGAGTTCTCTAACATTTGAAGCACAGTAATTAGAGCCCTATATGACACAGAACTGGAAAATCCAGTCGATCAGATGCTCACGTACATGGGCTTTCCTTACAGTGTTTAGCTAACACCAGAAATGTTCCTTACATGTCATGGAAAAAGCATTACTATTTAGGAACCCAAGATGTCGCATACTGAATTCACATTCCCGTTACAGTAAATTGCTGTTTATCTGGAACACGTCATACTGTTCTGAAAGTCTATCCAAGGGTCCATAGTTTATGTCTGAGCAGGCCATGGCGATTACACTCCTCCATGCGTCATTTGTTTCTCTCTGAAAACCATGCATCTAAGCTCTGCCCAAACGAAAGCGTAGGGGTTGCAAGGAAGGGAAAACACAATTATCCCTTTCCTCCACTCATGATGGGAAAGCTGATACAAGAGCAATAACCAAAAGCCAGGTCTTTCTTACATTTATTGTCACACCCATCGTAGCCAGTAACATTTCTGTAACAATAGTCATTTATAAAGGCCTGGCTTCTGTGGAAAGATTTACTAAAAGCCTTAAGTGGAAACTCCACTATAAAACCAACATGTTCATGGAAATTGCACTACAAAAGATATAAAAATAATGCACAAAAGTGACCCACTGATGCATTTACTGTAAAACCCAAGGGCTAAAAATAAAATAACCTCAAAACATAAAATGAGTACATTTTTTTCTTTCCTTTTTGAAACACAGAAGTAGCTCTAATGGATCATAGACTAAAAAAAGCATATTGTGATTGGAGCTAACAATATTTTCACATTCTGCCCTTCAAAGACTCAACTCAATTTCATTTTTACAAGACAGAATCTGGCAGTGTAATAAAAGGCCTCTTTAAAAATAAAAATTAAAAAAAAAAGAAAGGAGAAAAAAAAAGGTAAGAAAGATCATCAGGACTGAATAATATTGACTGATTTTCTGTCATACTCATTACTTTAGTTGCTGAGTATTCAAATACTGAAAGAAAACATACCACTGTCTCCAGAGATGCTGTGTCCACAAAACCTCCTTCCGCTGGCATGATACAGTATCTGTTTAACTAATCGGGGGAAATTTATCATCCAGGATTTGGTGGGGTTGTTTATGGAGTCGTTAGCACAATGGCACTCAGCTCTCAGATATCAGCTGTGCTCTTCAGAAGATGAAATGCTGCAGCTGGTTGGGAAATGAATGAAGGCCAAAACCTGAGTTATAAAATAGAGGACTTCATCTGAAAAAGTTATATTGCTAGAATTTTGTGGATGTGTTGGTTGGTTTATTCATTTACTCATTTATTTACTTGTTCTTTCAAAATAATGAGCAGGTGCTGAAGGCTATAAAGAGGTGGTGTGCTGAAGCGTTTGCTGGTATTGAAAAGCCTTATAATAATTGCTTCTACACCTTGCTGCAAGAATATCACACTTTGCTAATGGGCTCATAAAAGAGCTTTTCCAAAGATCAAAGTAATCAAATGAATTCCTAGGACAATATTCAATTGCCTAAATTCTGCCTAGTACTCTGTCTCTGATTCCCCAATTATAAAAGTGAGATAACCATCTGAATTCTAAAAATATTCCAGCTTGCTCAAAGATGCCTGCCAAAAGTCTTCCTGAAACCTTGTCCTTGTAAAGCATGGCTTAAAGGAGAATTTTAGTAAAGCAGTCTAGCTCTTCACACATTTCTTATTATACAGTTAATCAACACTGACATTACAAGGATGAAGTCAATAATGTTTATAAAATGCATGGAAGATAAACTTTCAAAAGTGCTTTCATAAAAGTGACCAGCAGATACAGTGGCAGATGACATTCAGGTTAGAGAAATGTAAGGCAGTGCACATAGGAAAAGTAATCTTGGAACAAATAATTCTATAAAACAATTCTAGAAATCTCCACCTCAACATATGATGTTTAAAAGAAAACAGAACAAAATGAAAACCAAATAGAAAGCCAGGAATTATTAGGAAGATAAGGAATAGAAAACATTAGTCATCATTATGCCACTGTATAAATCCATGCTTCATCTGCCTCGTAAGTACTATGTGTGGTTCTTGTCTCCCCATCGTGAAAAAGATGCAGTAAAGTTGGAAAAGGCTCAGGAAGTCCCTGAGCCACAAATTTCTGGAAAAGTATCCTGAGGCACTATGAATGATGGTACTCCTGCCTGTTCTCTGACTTTTTCTTGTACATCCCATTATCTATCACTCTTGGAGACAGTACAGTGAGCCGGCTGGACCTGTGGGCTGGCCTGGCACATAATTTCTTATGTTCTTGACATATTTTTAAAAAAAATATATGAAGTGGGAGGGTAGTTTGCCTTAGTCAGTGTGCTTGTCTGGGAGTGAAAAGGGAGGTGTCCTACTGCATACAGAAGAAAGAAGGTATTTTCACTACTGTTGGTACCTTGGTTTACCAGAAGACCAAGAGGTTTAAAACAGCCTGGAGAAGGCTGAGCACTCTCAGGAAGACGAAACTGATGCTTAGGAAATATCTTAAAGTGTGTCCTTTTTTCACCTGCAGCACATAAGCCCTGGCAGGAGTCAGCTACAGTCAAGTGCTCTTCATTCAGACCCTGAGATAACTAAAACTTATCTTATTCTGCTGACTGTGTAGAATGTTGGCAATGTAATGGGCAGGAGGAAAGAGGGGACAGAGTGGACAACATAACAGTGTGTGACTTTTTCTTTAGCGTTATGATTAATATGCTCTATAACAATTAGAAAGGACTTGAGTACTTCAGTGGGATTTCCTGATAAAAAGTTACATTGTAGGATGCTTACTAATGCAGCCCACACAGGGAGATGCTGCACAAAATCAAGAACCAGGGCTTCAGTAACGAAGTTGAGACCCAGCACATCCTTGGGAATGAACCCCATCTCTTGCCCTGCCTGGGACCTGTAGAGTTTGGGATCAGAACGACATTCCGAGTTGCAGACCTGATTCTTCCTTTTGTTACTTTTGACAAATCCCCGGTGGAACACCACAGCAGACAGAAAACCCCAAACCACAGAAACTCAGAAGAAACAGAATTGTGGTCACCCCACTGAACATGTTTTGATGGGAGATGAGCAGCTTCAGGGAGCACAACTTGCTGCACAACAGTTTCTCCCAGTATGTGTCACTGCTCAAGTTCAAAGACAAACACCCGAAGGAGCAGACTCTGATTTGCATGCCCATGGGGTCAATACCCACGCGTAGTCTAAAAGGACCTAAGAACACGCAATAAATAGTGCTGTCTTGTGGCTGTGCTAATGACATAGCTCATGTAATATCTCTCCATTTGGTGATATTAGAAATCCCATGTTTGCTTGCAGAATGAGAGAGAAACATGAAGATGCTTGTTTTTAATTTATTAGTATTATCATTCATTAATTTCCTCCACTGCAGCTAATGCCAAAGATGAAGGAAACCAGCATGACTATTTTTACATGCAGTCCTTTCTCCATATGTGAGACGACACTAGCTCTACAGCTCGTTCTATCCACACCATGGTAGCTCTTAATATCATACAGGACCTCTCTTACTGAGAAGGAAAGGAGCACAGTGCATTAGCAGGACAACTCCACTACAACACGCAGCTTTGCATTGTCCTTGTGTGCTGCTTTTGGTGAAATGGCAGAACACACAGGAAGCCACACCAAGATTGTCATTTATCAGTCACCTTTAAGGTTTACCCATAGAAATTAAATGCAACAAAAATCAGCTAATGGCTCATTGAATTCAAAGCCTTCTTCCAAAACTTTTATGAGGGTTTGCGAAAATTCTAAGGGCAATTATATATTGAAAAGCTGATAGGGAAATATTTGTTTTCAACTTCAGAAAATGTATCTGGCTTATACTTGGAAGCAAAAAGATTTACTCTTTACAAATGTTTAAATGCAGCCCATTTAACCATGAGTTTATTAATATTATGAAAGCACTGATAACAACCCTATAATCAATTTCAGTTAGGCATGAAGACAGATACTGATTGAAACCAAATTACTACACTTCAGTTCCTCTTACAGATGTTGTGCTGCCCAGGCAAAACATCTGCAAAACTGCCCTAGCAGGGCCATTGAGGATTTCCTTGAATGTCAAGGGATCCCTGGCAATCTGCTTTAGTCCTAATTTCTGCAATTTATTAGTAAGAGACACAGATGTTAGGCTAATGCTTGCATGTGCTTTGTGGGTATGAATCCTATCGCACCACTGTACGTACCATTACATTACATGTACATTACATGTACAGCTATCATTTAGTGTGGGTTTTAAAGTGGCTTTACAAATAATTGAAGCTGAATGTTTGTCCTGGACCAGAAGGGTTGTCATATATTTTTTCCTTGTCCAAGACATTCCCACTTGTGAGTAGTGTTTCTAAGAGTTCGGTCTTTTACAAAAATTAAAATTAGCCACACTCTTGTATAGTGCCTAAATATTGTAAAGGAAAATATTGTAAAACCACCTAAAAGGATGGTTATTTACATTGTTTCTTATTACTGTTAGCATTAAAGAAATCGATGAAGAAAATGTGAATCAACAAATGCCAACATATCAAAAATATATCACAGACCTTAAAGAAGTGAAGTGCTAGTAAAAAACAAGAAGCGGGGAAGAAAAAACAAGTCTGTAAAGAAGAGATGATTTGCTTGATGGGGGGCAAAATTCTCTCTCCTGGATCACAGAAAATCCTTGGGCAAGGAGTATTCTCCTCTGAAGTATCCTGGATCTAAGACTGCACAGAAGGGAGCTACATGGCCATGGGCCTCATTAAGGGGAACTCCAAGTGAAGGGCGATGTGCGAGTGGGAGTGGTGGTGACCCTCAGGTTTTTAAACTGAGCTGCTCCTACTCCAGATGGAGAAATTAGAAGTATATTTGTTGTACATCCTCCTGCAGTTGAGGGGTCTCAATTCTCTTGTCAGTGGGTAGGATAACTGCTTCGCTCTCCTCTTTTTCCATGGCAAACGAACTCACCAGAAGCGAACCTTTTTGCACCATTTCTTTTCATCAGTCATCACATCCATCCATCAGGTACAGAAACATCTGGACAAGCTAGTTAATGTGTAGCTGACTTCAGTTAATGTTTATAATTAAGCCATGAGATTCAACAAGCAGCGCATTTCTGAAGGATTATCACACACCTCAGGTGCAGTATGAGGCACCAGCCAAAAGGCAAGTGACTTCAGCTACTCAAAGAGTGCAATAATCCCTCAGAAATCTATTAACCGTGAGTGCCTTATAGCTATTATGGTATGGAAACTCCAAGGTAAAAAGGTCATACCTGTGTTTTTAATGAGACGTATTGACACACGTATGACATCACTGCCAGCCAATCAGAAATCACCATTGTTACCCAGTGTTCCCAAATCATTTTATAAGAGCCAAAAGTTATAAAGCAGTTTATGATGCTCTGAAAATTAAATAGATCACATATATTGAAAACTCATTAAAAAAAAAATTAAAAAGATACCTTTGACATACAAAACATGTCTAGGTCTACCCTTTCTTCATGTCCATCTAAGTTCATAATATGAACAATTCAAGTGCTGGAATTGCTTAAATGCATGATATTAAGCACATTAATCATTACAAACTATACATTTTCAATAACATTTGCAGGATTTAATGAATACTTATGTCATGTCTTTCAGGATCACACTCCTGCTTCTGTTCTAGCACTGCTCCCAGCATCTTAACTGTATATCCTTGTCAACTGCTTGCTGAAAGAAATTGTGGTCACCAAAATGGGACAAAGTTGGTGTATTCCAAATGCCAAAATATATTTCAGTCCAGATGGACAAAGAGGAGGGAGAAAATCACCACCCCCCCCACCCCCCCACCCCCCCCCCTCCGAAATCTCAGCTCATTGACTTTGGCCAAAAACATGTCAGGGATGACTCTGTTGTGCAGTACAGTAAACTCATCTAATCAAATGCAGCATGCAGAAACCTTTCCTGGTGTTGCTTAAATGGCTAGCAGTAGTTGTAATCACAAAGGTCAAATCAGAGAAAGGAACTTGTTTTTTGCCAAATGATAGCAAAATAGACATTTTATATATGATGATTTTTTCAGAGGACAGCAAAACTATATGCAGCTTTTCTTCAAAATTGGGAAACTTTCCTACTTACTAAAAAATGTCAATTTCCAAGACATTTATGTTACTGAACCAGTTGATGACTCCTGCTGTGCTAATGTGCTCTATTGGGCATGATGAAGGACCACTCAAATGTGATTTTTTTTTTAATTGCATGAATGTGACTGAACAACATTAAGCATTCAGTGTATAATGGTTTGAGAAAATAAGTGGGCCTTTCTTTATGACTTGCAGAGTCAACAAATAGGCTCTGTCAGGCCAGTGAGAAAAAGTGAGTGACAGATCTAAGAAGCTTTTCGGACGAACACATTGATATTTGAATCTGCAGTTTCCACGCTCTAGCTGATGTCAGCCGTTGGGTGAAAGCCTAGATATCAGGTAGCCAAGACAAGCATCTAGCTGCCACTTAAAAGCTATCTCTTTCAGAGAAGAACTGAAGTAGTATTCTTTCTATGGCTGTGCCTGCCAGGCAGCAGACAGATGCCCGCTGTGCTCGCTAAACCTCCCATATTCTAGAGTGCAGTGTGCATTGCATGAAACAGAGCTTTAGATTACAAAGGACCACAGCAGAGGATAGACTCATGGATTTCATCCCCAATTCTTGAGCCAAGGGCATTAATGGAAATACAACATAAGTCAAAAGATAGAGTCACAAAAGCCACTTTGTTTTTGTAAGCAGCGATGACATTATGAAAGTACTGGTTGTAGAAAATAACCCTGGATCAAACTGATCACAAGTTGAGTCAGTTTAAATTACACAGAAAGTGAAACAAATGAACTCATAACCAAGATGTCTTTATTTCAGGAAGAAACTTCAGGACCTGAATAAACCCAGCATGTCAAGTCAACTGGACTTCAGTATTCCCAGATATCAGCATGGAGAAGTGCAGCACACTAGCACTCAAAACTTTCTGGAGCTTGCGACCTCAGGAAATGGAAGCTTGCAGAGAAGAAGTCTGAAGGCGGTGTAGAACACTGCCAGATGGCTAACAGAAACAAGGGGATAGAAGAGAATCATGCTGAGGTAGACAAAAAACAACTGAAGAAGTGTAATGCATCCAGTTCAGGAGAAATGACTAACCTTCCCCCTTGAGCACTGCAAGAGCTGGCGTGTGAAACATCAGCTCCAGCAGCAAGTGGTTTTGCTACCCCAGCATATTGCACAAAAAGTTTCCTTGTGATAGGACTGTAGCACATGTAACTTCAACTGAAGGATGTACAATAGAACCTTGTCCACCAAAGACATGAGAAAGCGGGCAATGGGTTAAAAACTGATGAAGATAAAAATGCAGCTTTCTGATAAGAAAGTGCTGTTAAATACAGGAAAAGTTAGGAGCCTCTGAGACATTTCATAGAATGTGACATGAGAAATCTTTAAAATCTAAAAGTAGAGTATTCGCACTGGAACGGGCAAATGGGTTCAATGGCCAGGTCTGGGCCCAGGGAGACCATTTTCTTCAGTTCAGATGAGCTTGGACCTTGCTGGTATTCACCTTCCACTGTTGCATGGTCCACAGATCGCTTTTTGTGCAAATGTCACTAACAGATCATCCACAGCTATAGTGAGCTTGGGCATGAGTGGAATTCTGGTATCTCCTTCTTTCTCTCTAATATAAACTATTTCGATTTCATCTGTAGAGTTTCACCTACTGCAAGGGACAGCAGACTTGCTGTAGGAGTATTTAGCTACAATGCACTATCAGAAAAGTAAACGAGATATAGTACTCCTAACTATTTCAAGCTACCATCAGAAATTGTATTTGTGAACTCTGTGGATCACCTTGCTGGCTTTCTCGGACAGGATGTAAAATTCAGTTTTGTTTTTTTTTCTCATCCCTTCTCAAATACTTTTTATTTCTCTGGATACTCTCAAAGATATTATATGATAGTTGTGGCATGCCACTGTGCTACTCTTTATTAAATAATTGCAGATAATTCAAACAAGCATCTTCATCTTCTTTTCCATGTTTCCAAACATGAAAGTAATTTTCTAGAGAAACCTCATCAAACCTCCTTACATTCCTCCTTCAAAACTCTATGTTGTTCTGATGATGTTACACTTTGTTATCTCCTGTACAGATATGTTTAAAGACAACAGATAGTATTGTCGTATTTCTTTTCATGCCTTATTGATAGTCTTGTGTGGTACATATTCTGTGGGCTCTATATAGCAGGAGCCATCATTTCGATTGATAGCATCTGCAACAGGATCTCCTGGTTCCTACTGGAAAAATGCTCCTCTGGTCCAAGAAAAGAAAGCACACATTACTGTCTGCTAGTGAACTAAACCAAAAACTCCCAGGTAAAAAAGCAAAATACTGTCATTATCTGTATCAGAAATTGGTAGGAGACAAAGGTGGAACTTCAGATGATGGCCATAATTGCTGATTGCCTTTTGCTATTTTAAAGAGTGAAGTTACAATGCTACTCCTTATAGAATGCACAGTGAAACTTGACAGGCTGTCTCTGACACAACAGTATTCTATAAGTGTGGTATAGACCATATCCTTTCCTCAACATCTGAAGGGAAGGCTGCTGCAGTGATACCCGCTGCAGTCCTACTTTACTTTTCATAATAGGGCCACAGGCAATCTGAACCAGCAATTATGGATGTGTTCATGTCCTAAGAGCAGTATCACTGCATACGTGCCCAGTTACCAAGAATTCAGACCATTCCTCAGTTTAAACAGGTCCGTCCAAACTCCCAAAATGCTGCTATGACCTGAACTGATAGAGGTTTTGTCATATTTGTCCTGATGTGACACAGCAGCCCTTCTGCAGATACACAAAGGGAACGTTGCTAATGTAAATATCCTCATATGAGCATTTATAGCTTGCTGACCTCCAGTATTTTCACTTTTTCTCTTGCCTTCCAAAAAGCTGCTTATCTAACATCTCAAAAGTCACCCTGGGATGGCTGACTTCAGTCCAGCAACCAGCATCCAGGATCTGATTCCACTTTCAGTAAAAGTGAATGCCTTTTGTTTAAAAACACAGCAACAAATCACAGTAAGTTCAGGAAACAGTGGCATTGCACACTTAAGATTTAAAAGGATGTTAACAGGCTGCTCTGTCCAAAAATCTTGAAATGGGAATCTATTTTGTAATGCTCTTCCAGATTCTAAATATATCCCAGCAAACACACATTACCACTGTGCCACCAATGTGGTTATTAAAGCCTTGGAATGTCTTTTATTATACTGACTCCAGCATCATTTCAGCGTGCTGTCCCCAAAATAGTCATTCCGTTACCCTAAGAGGTAATTAGCAAGCTTGAGTTCTCTGGGCTGTTGTGATAATATGCTGATATTACAGAATTATACCCCTCGGATCCAGATCATAGTTGCTCACAATCCAGGCCAACCAATGAGATAAAGATTAATGTCTGTCAGATGAAAAAAGGCAGAATCACCAGAAAGGAAAATGTTATTTGGTTACCAGCTCTTCTGGGCATATCAAACACTGGCGATTATGAAAGCCAGTGGTCCTTTCGGGTCAACACAGACAATTTGCGGGTCCAGCTGAGGATGAGGTAGATATTAAATGCACAGGGTGAAATGCTGGTCACACTAACAAAGCTCCCACTGATTTCAGCATGGACAGGATTTCACTCTTCAGAGCCATTAATTGCTCCAGCAGTTATCTGCACTTGTGACTCTGTAGGTTCAATATTCAAAATGAGACCAGTCACTAAGAGACCTTTAAAAATGAGACTTTTTTTTTTTTTTTAAAGAGGAACTCTATAAAAATAAAGTATTTGACAGTGTCCATAAAATTGGAATTACTGTTCAGAGTAAAATGTAAGCTGAGGTGATAGCCAGAAAAAATGACTTATAAAAGGTTGCTTGATATGGAAAACAAGTGTCAGCTCCTTGCTGCCGTGTTGTTAATACATGAAAATAAAAGAAATCCTATAAGGTCTATGGGAGCATATTGCAGATGAGTAATATTGAAGGCACCCTCATAAAATGCATAATGCAGTTGGTAATCCTTAGCAGATCTCAGGGGGTTTCTCCCTTTCTTTGTCTGGTTTTTTTTTTTTTTCTTTTTCTTTTTTTCCCCTACTTTCCCTTCTCTCTCAACATCTGTTTTAGGTCACCCTTGAATCCTACCTTCTCCCCAGGAAAGCAACAGAATAGTGTTCTCAGCAGAGCCCCCCAATACACTCTCACACACACATTCTCCAAATGACAAATAATCTCCATATATCTTCTGGGAACAATAAAAATCCTTGGATGTGCTCCCAGAGCCCTCAGGAAGTTCAAAAATCTTTAGAGGGGGGCCCTGGATTGAGGTTTTATCTCTAGAATTTTACATAACAAACTTGGTAAGCATTGTATAACAGTTAATACATATTCAATGGCCAAGGGAAAAAAAAAAAGACATAAAAAATAACACTAGGGAAGGTCAAGTGAGTAAAAGGCCTGGTGTGCTGTGATCGCTTCACAGCGAGGGCTGGGATTCCTCTGTTTTATCACATTTGTGCCGTGCTCGACGGTGTTTTGGAGCTGCAGATGCTCCCAGTGATGGGATGTTGTGCAGGGGTGAGCTGCCGAAGCTCCAACAGGACTAACAAAGCTAAATGGTTTTCATGCACCCTCTTCCATGCTGAAGTTTCTTTTCCTTCCTGTGTTCTCTATATCATGTAAAGTTCCATGGCACCATCTCCACTATTTTGTCTGACACTTTTTTAACCTGTTGAAGTGACTATTTCCAACTGTTTTTCTTTTATTAACTGTAGTCCGAGACTGGTCAGCTGAGTCACACAGCACCACTATATGATTGAGCTACTAATACTTCTATAAAAAGATTATTTTCTAAAGATGGTTCTAATGTGCATGTTCTGATGTATATAAAAATACCCGTGTATGCAGATGCTTCAGGAGTGGCTCTGCATAAGAAAATCAAGCTACCTTTGTGCACTACCATGCAAATGGAAAAAAGAAGCATTGTTAAGGAAATCACACATCTTAAAAAGTAAACTAATGCAGCACTGGATCATTTACACATGGAAAAAGTAATCAATTTGTTCACTGTTGTTTTTTAGTTTGATGGATCTACTGATTGCAGAGATCATCTCATGAGGAAAGGACACCAGAAGATGACCATTCACCCTCTGGATATCATAGAAATAATGAGTAAATGATATTCAGTCGCCTCATTCACACTAATATTCATGTCTATGCAGGCTTTTTTTCTACATTTTTCCTATACACTACAGGATGCAGTGTAAGGTTAGCCATGGGCCAAGACTGAAACTCTGTGAACTCTTGCAATAATATTCTTTAACCTCTCCAGTGAGTCCAGCCAAGCTCAAATCATCTCCAACAATAATTATTTCCAAAGTGTGACAGACAGTACTTTAATTTCTGGTAAATTCTTCTCCCATAGTCATGGTTATGTGTGATTCATCTTACAGTAAGTGAAGTGAATCACAGTACTGATAATGACATTTTGGTTGATCCTCCCTAAAGTATGGCAGGTTTTTTTGCACTCAATCATACCAATATTTAATGACAATTACTTTTAGTGTTAAAGTATGAAACAAGCTTGGGTACCAGCACTAGCTAAATGTTCTTATTGCACACAGAAGAGGCTAAATTACCCTGCCAACAAGCAGAAAAGTATTAAAAGGAAAAAATGCTGAGGAATTCCATAAGCATGGAATTTGTCCCCATATAGAGCGGGGGAGGCCCAGGAGCTATTTTATTGGGACTTAAGCCATAGCAATTTAACTGGGATTTAAGTTGTGCATAGACCTGTGCTGGCTTCCTGCACAGAAGAGGCTTTTAACCACGGACATTATGAGGAAGATGTGAAGGGATTACAAGCGTTCTAGGTACATTTCCATCCCCAAGGCTCAGGATATGAATGCACACGAAACCCACAACAAGGTAAATGAGGGTGCAATCCCCCTGTGCGTTAGCTATGTGGTTATGGTACACGAGCAGTAGATTTCTGCACCACCGCTATGTTTTAAACCAGCTATTGCATTCTCCATGCACCTCATCCCTTACTGCCAGATAAAACCAGACCCTGTCCCTCACCAAAACCAGCCTTTTGAGATGCAGTCAGTCGCTCTAGCCTTAAGACTACATTAAATGACTCCATGGCTTCCAAGCTGCAGCTAGTTTATGTGAAGCTTGGTCAGGGTGAGCATAAGGTTGTCTGTACTCACTTACGCAGCCATACCTTAAGATAGCCAAGCACAGGCTCTGCAAAAGCTGGTGTACAAAGCCAGGAAACCTCTGTACGATCTGGGCGAGGGACCGAGCGCTCCCTCAGCCGGCCTGCAGCCCTCAGCGGGCTGGACCCGTGGGATGAGGCCAAGGGTGTGAGGGGACCGCAGGGGTCACAGCAGCCCCCACAGCTGCAGCCCTGGGCAGGAGCGGCTGGGAGCTGCCCGGTGGGAAAGGGCCGGAGGGGCTGGCTGGTGGCCGGCTGGGTGGGAGCCCCCAGCTTTCCCGGGGGGCTGCGAAGGCCAGCAGCGCGTGGGTGGCTAGTGTCAGGGCCAGCGTGGCCAGCAGGCCCGGGGCAGCGGTCGTGCCCCCATGCCCGGCACCGGTGCGGCCGCCCCTCGAACGCTGGGCTCGGTGCTGGGCCCCTCACGGCCAGAGGGACGCTGAGGGGCTGGAGCGTGGCCAGAGCCGGGCAGGGGCTGGGGAAGGGGCTGGGGCACAATCCTGCGGGGAGCGGCGGGGGGAGCTGGGGGTGCTCAGCCTGGAGAGGAGGGGGCTCGGGGGGGCTGATGGCTCTCCACAGCTACCTGACACGAGAGGCTGTAGCGAGGCGGGGGTCAGTCTCTTCTCCCAGGTAACAGCCTACAGGACAAGAGGGAACGGCCTCAAGTTGCGCCAGGGGAGGCGTAGGTTGGATATTAGGAAAAATTTCTTCATCCAAAGGGTGGTCAGGCATTGGAACAGGCTGCCCAGGGAGGTGGTGGAGTCACCATCCCTGCAGGTGTATAAAAAATGTGTAGATGTGGTGCTTAGGAACATGGTTTAGTGATCGATTTGGCAGTCCTGGGTTAGTGGTTGGACTTGATGATCTTAAAGATCTTAAAGGTGAGACTGGACTTAATAAACAAGTAACTGGAAAAAGGCAAAAGACCAGGTCACTGGTCTTTCTGGTGGTGATTTACACGAAACTACGTGTAGTTGGAGCATATTAGACATTTGGGAGATTTATTGAGAAAAATATATCCATTGAAATTGCCAGATCTAAATTTTGGGGGACATGCCAGAAATTTAAGTGCCTACATCCACTTTGTGAATTTAGTTCTCAGGATACATGTGAAACGGTTACAGCCATTAGTATGCACCATCATGGTTAGAAAGAGAAATTTGCCTAAGACTCAGAACAAAACACATTTGCTTGGAAAACAGCTTTCCATGAATTTTACTAGTTCTAAAGAGAATATATACTGAGCTTTGGCCTTCATAACTCTGGAAATCTTTTCACTTACTAATATTGACGTGCAGCTTCTGAAAGGTTTAGGGTCCTAAAGGTCTTACTAGGTGCCTAGGAGAACTTTTACAAAAGAATAGGCAGATCAGTCCTTGGTTTTCATTCATTTTAACTGAAGTTAAGAATAGACATAATTCTACTTAAATCACCAGTATCAATCATTCTAAAGATGACCAGACTTAGCTGACTAAAGTAAAATCATTAGAACTTAACACAGAAATTATTTTCTATTAATTCTGTGTGATAAATGTTAGTGACATTTCTGGGTGAACTCTGTTTTTAACTAGTTTTTAAAAAAAATTGAAAAGGCACACTCAGTGTGCTTCTGGGGTACTTTTGTAAACTAGAAAATAGGCTCAGCAGTCTCATTTCTTAAACTTATTTAACACAGCTACTGAAGCAGAAACTTATCATGCATGAATGTGAAGCACAGTCATTTGACTTTGACTGGTGCATACCTTTGAATACAGAGATAAACTGTACTGAGTCATGTATGGTATGTTTTTCTAAGCATTATAGCCATGCTCAAAGATCAAATTTCTGTCTCAGTTTCAAAACTTCAATTTTCTGAATAGGAGGTAGACTGTATTTTTTAATTTTTTAACAAATTAAAATCAGTTCAAATGTGCTGGCTTCAGCATACAGGATATATATTGTGTAGCTACTTTTTATTGCTACCTCTTTTTTTTTTTAAGGATGTAGACATGCTTATGAAAGAGAAAAACTTGGATCCCAGCACCAGGCAGCAAGGCAAGAGTGATGCTCTCTTGCCTAAGGTGCTAGACTATGATTAATGAAATCCACACTAAATTATTCACTTCTCTATGAACATCTCGTGTCGTCATTTAATCTCATAGTGCCTCAGTTCCCCATTTACAAAATAGACATAATATTTCCATACTTTAATGGACCCCAAGAGGATTTTTTAACTGGCTTCTTCTTTGAAATGCTCAAGATTTTAAGTACTGTAAATGAATCAGCTTTATTTATGGCTGTGCCATAAAACTGCTTTATATATCACTATGTAAGAGGAAGCCAGAGTTCAGCCAAGTCAGCTGAGGATGGGATTTTTGTATGGAAAGAAAGTCAAGCTGTGGTGGCCACAAAGGTCTAGTAAGAAAATAAGGGATGAGAAGAATCTGGGCTTCTACTTTTCTATTGGCTTTAGGTTTGTGGTTTTTATTGGTTTTTGGTTTGGGTTTTTTTTTTCATATTTAAAAGTTTCCTGAACTTTTGCATAGATGCTTTTTACTCTGGAACCAGTATATCACAAATAACAAAATAGTAAATGTTGACTCATGTTTACAAGAGCTTCAGTTATCACAAAAAGGCTGATTCTGAAAGGGGAAATGTGGCCTAATTCCCATGAAGAACCTTACCAGGTTCAAAGGGTCTTCTCTGGAGAAAGACCCCTATACCAAGCTGCTGACATCAGCTGAGTTTGGGCAGCATCAGCATATAGGTGGAAGGTGAAATCACACAGCCCAGTAGCGTGTTTGGGATGATTTCATTACAGACATGCTGTATTCCCAAAAGAACCCCTGGAAGCAGCCTGGAAGGATTCCTATGAGCTATTAGGATCCTTAACATTTACTCTTACCTTTGAAACTAATTCTGTTCCCTTAAAGTTCATCATGAACAATAAAAAAATATCTACAGCCACATTTCACCCAAAGAATGTTTCGGCATTCCTCCTAGCTCTGCGAGGACTTCAAAGCTGGGCCAGCAGAACAAAGGGAGATGAGGGCTGCCTGCATCTGCACCGAGGTGCTGCAGGTACATGGAGTGTTGTTGGGGTCATTCTACAGCTTTCTCCTCTGCCGTTTCCTCTGCACTTTGCTAGCACAGTGTGAAGCACACTAATAGAAACAGAGTTTACTGGAGACTTGCAAACATTTATTGGGCAACTTCTAGCTTGGTGTCAAGTTATGGTCATATCAAGTTCCCGAGAAGGTCTTGGAGAATGTTAGTGTTTCAAGGAAGGTCCCACTGAGAATTCCCCTTTTACAGGAGTGAAAGGCAACACTGTTTAAGGAGATGGAGCTAAAGATATAAAGCCCCTCTTCTGGACTGGCCCAGAAAAATGTTCCATTAGCTCAAATGGCAAAGCAATTGCCTTCAAAAACCCAAAGATGAAGATTTAGATCCCCCTGCAGATTTGCTCAGAGCATATCGTATCGTAACTGGTATGTAATTCATACTCTTTAATTAGACAGCTCTTTGATGGCCTGTAGCTGAGCATATTTTAGTAATTGGATGTTTTAGTGGAAAGAATATTAAAATCCTTTCACAGGCAATGGGATTGAATTTGGTGACAAAAACAGCCATAGAAATACGCTTTTGCTAAAAAAAAAATATTTGATTACAGCATGTAAGTACTCTCACAGAGAAAGACAGGGGAAGAAAGCATTAAAAGCTCTGTAGAGGAAGGTTTAGCAGGAACCTGTGGTGGAAATTTAAAGCTAGATAAATTAAAATTAGAAACCAGATACACTTTTTTAATAGCAAAGCTGATTAAAAAGTTGAACAAAGAAGACAGGACAGGCTGTTTTCTCCCTCTTTTGATGTCTTCGTACTAACACTGAATGCTCTCTGAAAGGTATGCTGCAGTTGGATGCAAACTCCTGGCTCAGTGAACTTATAGGATATGTGATATGCAAGCCAGACTGGATGACCTAATCGCTACTTCTGCCCTTAACATCTATGAATACATTTGACACTCTATAGCTTGTTTCTTTGAAATTCTAGAATGAAAAATGTATTTTTATTAGTTAATTTGTTGCCATAGTAGCATTCATTCAGCTAGAGAGGGGTTAGCTTCCTAAGGAGTATAGACCAGGTATTTTTTGCAAGAGTTCTCCTTTTTCCTTCTGTGATATTACCACTCCTGGGGTCAAAAAAGCATACTATATAGAGTCTCAAAAAAAAAAAAAAGAAAAAAGAAAAAAGAAAAAAGGAACCTCCAGTAGCATTTTGTTTTAAGGACCCTCTAATTCTGGAACTTGGTCTTTCTCTGGTTGAAATAATCCCAGGTTGGTGAGCTACCAGTTTGGGGGTTTTTTTTGAGAAACACTGAACAATATGGAAATACATTTTCCTTTTCCATCCCCTCTAGTGTCGTCTTCGTCATATTCTTTCTAGTTCCCATTAAAATATAATACTTTCATCATACAAATAACACATAGCACCCCCAGTAACTTCATACTAAAGTTTGGAAAAGATATTAGATTTGGAGATCTCAGCAGTGTTGTGTTATTACACCATACAGAGGGATACATAGAAAAATTGTCATTTTAAGCCAATTATAATTTATAAGGCCTGCGGTTTGTTATCTGGTGTTCTTTTTCCTAGGCTTCAGATTTGAATACCTGAATTGAAGCATAGGTAAGTTAACCAAATAAATTGAAAACTGTTTAAATGATTTTTATGGCAGTGATACCATTATTTTAAAGATAGGCATTTCAGATTTTCCTAAAAGTGTTGTATATAACAGAAAAAGGGTAAGCTCCAATACATAAAAAAAACCCATTTTTTTTTCATTTTCATTTCAAAGAAATTAACCTATTTTCCAGTCTTTCCACAAATAATGGAGATAAAGGTTGAAGTGATTCAGAAAATACTTGGATGGAAGACATGATAGTCTCTGTGTAGTGAATCATGTCACTGAACTCAGTTTGTTTGATAAACTGGCCAATTCTGAATTGCAAAGTTCAGAATAATAAAACATTATAGAAAAATATTTTATCAGTACTTTTGCACATTACTGTGCTCAGAATCAAAATGTGCCCCAGGGTGGGGAACTAACAAATCTTAACAGTTGTATCTATTGGAGATGCGCATGCACTGGTGGAGGCACGCTCCCTGTGTTTAGGGATGTAGCCACTCTGCCTCTGTAATAACCTGTAATAACAGCTGTGAGGCTGGTGGCCAGCTTGGTCCCTGAGTTGAGCTTTCATTCTTTGCTGGAGAGAATGATCTTGGTTTCCACTTATTTCACTGGACCATTTTGGGCTACCACAGAGTTACAGAAACCTCTTAATTGTGATTTCTAACTCCAGTAGCCATGAGACTGAAGTAAGGAAGAACTTGAGAAAGTGATTGATAAATTCATAGATACTGAGGAGCAGGATGTCTGTTGGTCGCTGAAGTCCTCTAGACTCTTCAGCTCAGGTTGCTAATTCATCACTCTGACTAGGCATCTCGGTGTCCCTTTTGGCCCCTGGCAAACAGAAGTACAGCCTCTATTTTCTGTATAACTGTGAATAAAGAAAGCAGGGGTGCAAAGCCTCTGCAGGGCTGAACCGTGCAGGGCAAAGCTGAGCATGTCTAGTCCTGGGAAGGGCTGGTGTTAATGGCAGATTCTGGGCCAGCCAGAAGTGGCATCCAGAGATTGAGCAGCGATGGGCATGGCAGTGTGTCTGCACGTTTGTCCCTACACGCTGATGGCAGTCACTGTAGCAGAGTAGCCAGCATGAATTTGGGTCTCCCGAGGAACAGCCATGTGAACTCATGAAGCTTCAGGTGGTTTTGAAATATATTTCTGGAATATACTAGCATGTGAGTGGTCCAGAACAGGTTTTTCCTCCTGCAGTTACCTTCATCTCACTTTTTGTTTTGGTTCAGAAACAAAAAGACAGAGGCAAGCTAAGTGGGTGGATATGAGATGATGTACAAAAGGAACAGCTCTTGTGTAATATCCCTATCCTCGCTCCTTCATCCCTCTTCTTCAGCCAGAGCTGAAAGTCAGTGTATCATATCCAAATAAACAGTGACAGGCAAAAATTGCATTGTGGGAAAGTGCACTGAGATTGACCATCATCATCCAAGATTCCCACATGATTGGTTATTGGACATATTTCTGCTCTTCGCCTGCCTTAACTTCCACGCTCAAGCTGTGCTCTTGGAGAAGCAGTTGCTCATGGGAACAAGCTTGCGTGCTTAGAGGTGCACGGGAGTCCTTCTTCTTGACACTCCCATGCCAGCGGAGACCGCCTAGCACACGAGGAGGCTGGAGAGGTGGTCTGTCTCTAGCATTTTGAAAAGGTATGGCTGCAGCATCTGGGTGGGGAGCTCCCATGACACAAGAGTGCACTTAGCGAGGGAATATGGTCTCCCAGGTGCTGTCAAGTATGTTTTTCCAAAACAATGCAGATACAACCTTTATGGCTTAAAGTCAGCACTGTACAGGAAATTAAATACATGTGACAGAGTCAAGCGGAGCTAAGAGACTTCATAAACGCAGATGGAGCCATCTGTATCTCCAGTTCAGAGAGCACCTGTTAACAGCTTACATGCCACATGCATCCTGATGTTGGAAGAGTCCTCAGGAGACCCAGTTCCCAATCCACCTCATTCATCACTAGGCTTCACCTTTTCGCCCTAGAGAGGATCATAGCCAGGGGAGGGCTAACAGATGCTGACCCAGCTGGTCTGCCTCAAGGAGAGCATTGCCTGGAGAGCTCATCTGCAGTAGGAAGTTCCACAGCACTGTTTCTCATATTGGAACCTTAAAGAAGTGTCAATCCGATTCCCAGCATGTATAAACTCCATGGTCAGGGATCCCCGGGATCCCTTGTTAGTACAGCCCTGGAAACACTCACCGAACAGCCCTGCAGGCCACAGCTGTTATGTTGGACCTGAGATAAGAGACAGTTGCTGAGGCTGTTGGGTCTTTGCCAGGACCTTTGAATTAGATTCTGAATTTAATTGGGCAAAAAAACAGCTTACAGGTGTTTTCATACCTGTTTTGATCCCACTTCAAAATGCAGTGTAACCCGCAGGGATAGAGCAAAGTGACAGCAGGGTCACACAGGCTCAAATCTGCCTCCTCATCTCTCTCTCTCTCTATCAGAAAAAATATGGGGTTTTTTTCCTCTGAAAGAAGATGGACGAATGCAGTACCTCTCCAAAATGGACAAATGACTTGATTGTAAGGACTCTCACAGTGTCACATGCTTACAGAAACCCTTAGAAAACCTTCCAGATGACAGAAATCAAAGGAGTGAGCTCTCTGAGGCATTTACTAAAGTATTAGATGCTAGTAGACCCCAGGAGAAAAGTCAGAACTTTTCACATTTAGAAAGCAATAATCTACCTGTAACCTTGCTCCAGGTAAGGAAGATAGAAAGAGAGGTCAGGAAAAAGAAAAAACAAAATGGTGTTGGTAACATCACAGATCTGTAACAGGTCTGTCTTGTGCAGTCCCAGTGCTCTTTACAAATTTTATCAATCATCTCCACCAGCATTCACATCACCTACCATCCCCTTTTGAAAAAAAACACCCATGGCACACATTAACACAATTAATATATCCAGAAAAGTGGCATCTCGTGCTAAAAGTCTGCAGTGCAGTGCAGGTAGAAATGGAAGTTCTTGGTAGTGACTCGCTTGATATATTTGCTTCCCTGGAAGAAATTCACATGTAAGAGAGCCTAGTGAGCCTGGCTGCTTCCCTGTTTGTTGTTTCCTCTCGTTATGCTGCATAAAGTAAGAGCTGCCACCTCAGACTTGCCCTCTAGCTCTGGGGCAGGCTTGTCTTTGACAAGTCAGTCAGGGATTAATCCTGCACAGAGAACTGTGGATTTGTTCCTAAGGCTCCATCTCCTCTGGTCCTTACTAAAACCAAAGGAACATGGGAAAACATGGGATCCATCGCTGCCTCCTCTGAAATCAAACTGGTCATCGACTTCAGCATTGCAGGATCAAGACAGCTACTCCCATACCACCAGGGCAGAGCTCTGCTGTCAGGAGATGGAGTAGTACCTTCTGGAAAGTTTTCATTATCACTGTTTAATGCAGAACATAAAAAGGACATGGTGGTCTCTCACATACGACTTACATGCTTATATGAAGCTTTGCCAGTGCTGTCAAGCGTGTGATTACAGTCCTCTGTTGATAATGAATAGGGTGTAAACATATGCTACGTATCCAAATAACACGTAGGAACTATTTGCCCTTCTGAACCTAATTTATACCACTGTATTTTTAACTGATGTAGAATATTGTATAACAAGTAACTCTACAATAAAAAGGTCAAGCTGGAGTTTTTCTAAGACTGGGAATGAAAACAAATACTACAAACTCTACAAAACAAAAAGTCTAAATAGTATGCCGTGAGGGACTGTTATATTTTGAAGGAAACAGTGTTAGTAACGAAGAATTCCTTGCGGACTTCCAGCAAAGATATTTGATTAGTATGCGTACGTGCTTTTCAAATGTGCATCAAGAACAACAGCTGGTAGTGACCAAACTCCTCAAACATCTGGTCTTGTCCTTTCACAATATTCTGGAGCCCCAAGAAAAAAAAGTAATCAAGAAGCAAAATGTGTGTAAAGCAGAGATTTTTTTTCCATGAGGCTGTGACAGGCAGAGTGATGAATTTGTTTCACAAAGTACCCTTTTTAATAAATGTAGTCAGCAGTAAGATGTTGCCCAGAAAACAAGCAACTCTTGTGAGAAGTTGGCTGTCTTCTTTTGCTCAAGGAGGGATGTCACTGCATGTCTCACCAGCAGAACAAATGGACTTGCAATACCATCTATGAGATCCGAAAGAGAGATAGCAGGGGGTTTTTTTGTTACTCAGTTCTTCATATACGACTATAAACATAATTAATGGGACTGGGTAACATCCTTCCACCCAGCTAAACCTCTAAATGCCACACCCAGAACCTACAAGTTTTACTTAGTGTGATGAACCAACATATCAAGGACTTCTGAAAACATATGGCCATGAAATGTTTAGATGTAGATGAATGTAAATACACTGGTTCTTTTGTATAAATACATTTCAACTGGAATAAACAAAAAGGTATGCTTAGGTAATTCACATTTCACTTCTAAACTTAATACATGAAAAATCAAGCATCCCCAAATTTTGGATGATATCCAAAGTCAATTGAATATTTTTGAACTCTTTCTACAATGTTTGGGTAGTTCTTATGTGAACAGTAATGAAAATTCAAGAGGAATTGCATAGCTAAGGGTATCCACTCTCACACAGAAAGGAACATCTTATTATATCTGCTAAATAATAGTAATGACCATAGAATCACAGAATGGTTTGGGTTGGAAGTGACAATAAAGACCATCTAGTTCCAACCCTGCTGCCATGGGCAGGGACATCCTCCACTAGACCAGGTTGTCCAAGCCCCATCCAGCCTGGCCTTGAGCACTGCCAGGGATGGGGCACCCACGGCTTCTCTGGGTAACCTGTGCCAGTGCCTCACCACCCTCATCACAAAGAATTTCTTCCTTAGATCTAATCTAAACCTACCCTCTTTCAGCTTCAAGCCATTCCCTCTTGTCCTATCACAACATGCCCTTGTAAAAAGCCCCTCTCCAGCTTTCTCGTACCTCCTTTAGGTACTGGCAGGCTGCTGTAACATCTCCTCAGAGCCTTCTCTTCTCCAGGCTGAACAACCCCAACTCCTTCAGCCTGTCTTCATAGGAGACATAACAGTAATGAAGTGTCACGATACTGGATAGGTAAAATGTTGAAGATACAATTATCATAATTCATACTCACTCTGTCTGGCTCTATCTCTGTCCTAAGAATGTTTTTCTAGTTAGGCACACCAGGTTTTACATCCTCAGAATGAAAAGAATAAGAATATCTTCAAATGCAGTTTCCATCCTTGATCTTATTTAACAGAACAGAGTAACACCTGAGTAAACAGGAAGGTTACATGATCCTGTGTTTCCTTTACTACAGTTTTGCTCATTGGTTGCAGCAGATGTGACACATCATGGTGAAGAGATCGTTATTAGTATAAAGCCTCAGAGCCTTTAATGAATAATACTAAGGTTTATTTCTGATAATAGATGCGGAAAACCTTATACTTGAGGCTGTTGTTCAGTATCAGATGTCAATATAAATATATATATATATTTATATAAAGACTGTAAAAATTAGGTTACAAAGTATGGTTAATCCTATCTTAGTAAATGCAACTCACATAAGAACTGAAGATATTGCTTTCCATTAGGAGGGTGAGCCAAATTTTAGAACTCAGTTGTGTGACAGAATTACGGTTTGAACTTTAATGGGGCACTAGTAAGAAAGCCAGCAGTTGCCAGCAGCCAGCTATCTTCTGCTTGCACATGAGGTACAAAAGCAAATAGAACACACATCTAGGAGAGCTCTGATAATCCCATTCACAGCTGGAAATTTTCATGAGTACCATACAGAAATTTGACTTAAGGCAATGCCCATTACAAACCAAAACAGTTTTGAATTCAAATGTCAGAAAACACTTAACTATTTCTGATTATTTTTCCTTTCCACTTCCACAGTTGCATTTATGGCCTGGAAGGTATGTTTGCAATGAACAATGGTTTAATTTTCAAATTTATCTTTAAACAGAAGTGGTCTTATTCACATTATGGTTCCTCACAGTCCGAAGGTCTCTGATATTGGCGTTTCAAGCATTTATAAGATTTTAAATAAAATGTAAATTAAGTTGGCCAGTCATTGGCTATCCTGAAAAAGTGGGAGCATTGCATACATAATAGATTATTTCTATTAAATGCTATATATCACATCTTCGTATCAAGTGCTATGGTAAGCTACTGCCTCTATGGATCTGTTTGCCATGTGGGTTGCAGACATCTGTTGAGTATCAGGGAATGTAATCAAACGATTTGCCAAGAACTCCATCAAAAAACGTGCCTTTTACATTTTTCTTGGTTGAGAACACCCTTCACAGTAGATTGACCTAACAGAGGGTAACACATTGAACTGGAAGCAAAATGTTTAAAGTGATGCAAGCCTCATTGTTAACCTCAAGAATTCTTCAAAATGTCCTTTAGAGTCAAGGTGTGTGCAGACTGGATGCAAATGTGACCAAGCAAAGCCCCTTGAACCAACCCTGGCCGTGGCAGCTGGCTGAGGATGGGCTCTGTCCGCTCCTCGCTGTTTCTGCAGGGTTTATTTTTGCCCTGAGATATCTAGAAAGGCAATATTCTCAGCTTGGATGACCATATTTCCTGGGGGAAATGAGAACAGCTGGATGTATCTGCTTGCCTCCCTGATTGCAAATCAAGGGAAAAATCCATCTGTATCCACCCAATTTGCTTCTGCATGGGATCTCATTCCAGCCAAGCATTTTCACTCCACAAAAGCCTATGGAAATAGGGCCTATATACACATGGGAGGGAAGAGCTTACTTTTGCTTTGTCTCGTGGTGCTTGGTGTTGCTTTTACTATCCCAGTAATAAAAATGTCTCTAAGTGTCCATTCATCAATCTCCTTTCTTTCTACAATAATAAATAAAAAAAAGTAAAAAGTAGCTACATATCCAGGAGTCTTAAGGCTTTTATGCCTTACAAATTGCACAATCATGTTTTTCATATAACATGGGGTCGTGATATGAATACTACGGAAGTGACTTAATGGAAGAGTTCTGGCATCCTTCATAAACTACTCCATGTCAGACAACAGAAATATGCTCATGTCAGCAGAAGCTTTACAATAAATTAGCCTAGTATAATGGTACCACCCACCAGGATGGTTACAGTTTAGAGTCTGCTCATCCTCTCTGACATACTTGTTCATTCAGTGATTTATAGTACGGCATACAAAATTTCTGTCCAGAAGTGCGTACTCTTTGTGTGGTCATTTACAATTACAGCAAGAGGGGAAAAGAAAGCTTTGGGGATTTAGAATTTTTCAAGCAATTGAAAACCCCACCGAAATAACACTCTGATTTAAACCATTCACACTAGGGCTGAGATCCTACCCCTGCTGTGCCGATGGAGTACGTTAAAAATAATTCCAACGCAGCCAATAAAATTACAGGTGGGCAAAACTGCTATGGGAGAAACAAACCCCAGCCATCCCTTCTCAACAACAAGATATTCCAAACTGAGGAAATTTCTTCCTAAGGCAAAGTGTCCAAAATTACTAGCAAGTTCCAGAAATCGGGGTCAGGGTTGTCATTAGTTTTATCCTAAAGGAAAGGTCAAGTCATGAGGCTCAGATCTATATCTAAATGTCCTCAGACCTTAAGAAGAGTTCAGTTCCAACGATTTCAGGACAATATCTGCTGTAGGTCACTGAATATTGATTCTGTAAGCCACACAAAATTATCCTCCACAGTTACAATAATGATAATACGAATAATGAGTATGTGTAACTGGTAGTCGCCCAGCTGGAAAACATAAAGTTTCCATATATATCTGCCAATTGGACTTTTAATGACAAAGCCACAGAGGTTTGGACTATTTGAAACAGGACAAATGGAATAAAAACATACTATCTCTGTGAGAAACTATTTGATTTGTAAACTGCAGCATTGTAAAACAAATGTCATATGTGTAGGAAAAAAAGGGTGGAAATGGTTCTTGAACACATATGGAAGAGAGCTTTCTTGATTTAGTACTTATTGCAATAAAACTTATTAAAATGCAAAAGCAGAAATATGTCTGTTCTGACTATTTCTTAATGTCCATCCAAAGGAAGTCTCTTTTCTGGGGGAGAAGGGAGAGCCATTTAGTAATTTCTGACCTCAGCTGATACTGAAGCTCTCTGAAACAATAAGGCCCAGGGGTGTTGAAGGCAGCTGCCTGAATTCCTCAAAAAACATATTTACAAAGTCTATTTTGAGTTCCCTGCATTTCTGTAATGGAACCCAGCTGCTCTGACCGTTCGAAATTACCTCGTACAGTGTGAACAGCAGCACAGATAAGTGTTACTTTAAATTGCAGTTAGATTCCAACTGCTTAGTGTTTCAGTTAAAGGGCTGACACAAGAGAAAGCAAAATGAGAAAGAAAATAATATCTCTGGTGTGAGAAGTAAAATACAGACTGCAGTCATCCAAAATAATGGTTTGATGAGACCCCTGCAGTGAAAGTAATTTATACTAAATGAAAATTGAAGAGAAGATCCCTCCTGTCATCTCACTGCTGAAATAATTTTACCTTCATTCTTTCCGCACCCTTTTAGGAAGCAGGGCTCTGAACAGGAGTTCAGTTAAGAAAAGCTTTATATAACACTAAAAAGTCAGATTTCAGTTTTGGTGAAGCCTGCGCAGAACAGAATGGCACGTACAGAAAGTACTAAGATGGGGTCTGGCAAAGAGCGTGGCCCCTTCATGCCTACGGAACAAACCGTTAACAGTGACTAGCGTGCTATGAAGCAACTAAAGTTTATGGCCAAAGTCCATGGAAGAATACCGTTTGTCTTCAGCGAATGTCAAAAGAGACCTAAAATCAAAGCTTGGGAAGCAATTTTTCTCCTTCAACAGAAATTTGACAAAAAGCATCCCTAGCAATGCAACCAGGTAGACCCTCCATGCCCAGCTCTAAGTACGAGGTGACATGTCTGTGCTTCCCCCTTCGCCAGGGCTCGCCCGGAGGGGCAGGTCCCTGCCCTGCCCAAGCTGTGTGTCCCACCAGCACCGCGTTCATCCCTGAGCTGCATGGAGGCAATGAACGATGGCGGATGGACATGATGAGCTGGGCAGGAGGCTCCAAAGGCACTCCTCACCCAACTGGTCCGAGTGGCATCGGTCCCAGTGGCATCACTGCAGCTTTTTACACAGCAAATCCTTTGTTTTCAGCCAAGACCTGAGAACATGCAAGCAGGAAGAGCTGAGCTTTCTGGCCTTTGTCTTTTTTAAAGTCATCAGGGTCAACTCACGTGACTCGTCCTTTGAGGATGTGGCTTGGGATTCTTTCTGTTGTTGCTCAATAGTTTTATGCTTTTTTTTTTACTTAAAGATCCTAGAAAACTGATGAGAAAACCCTTAGAGCTGTAAAGCGAAGCCTGTGAAATGAGCTGTGCCTGAGGCAACATCAAAAGGCAAATAAAATTTAAAACATAATTTATTGTCTTTCCATATGATGTCTTTAACTCAATCTCATTGCCTTTCCAATACTTACCCAAGTATTTTTTCAAAGCTAAGGATTGGCAATATTGCTGAACCCAAATTCTGGGCACTCAGTAAGGCCTTGGAGCACATTGCCAGGTGGAGAGTGCTGTCCTTCTGCACCTCTTAGATCCTCTTTGAATGCCACTGCCACCTTCTCCCCCGCCACCGCTCACCTGCGGGTGTGTTTCCCCACCACAGCCCTCCCTGGGGTGCAGGTGACCTGTGCAGGGTGAAGCAGAGGGGCATGGGTGGGAGGTGCAGCCCCACGGCCCACGAGCCCTTTCCAACCGCTTCGTGATGCTGATTTTGAGCACGGGCTCCCTCTCGCTCCGTTCCGCCCAGGTGTGTGCGCAGCCTTTTGACCTTTCTGGGAAATGAAGTACCATTCTGCTAAAGTGCAAAGGTAAGGCAGGTTGCTGCATGAATGAATGCAGAAGCTGGACAGACCCATGATCCTACTGAAACCAAGGCATGCTTGGTAACCATGCGAGCCTTTGGAGGAAGGAAGATGATGCTCTTGTGCATCCCTCTGGCCTTAGGGTGGCAGTCTTGCAGCTGTACTGGGAAAGACAATTTCTGCCTGCTTCTCCCTTCTGTAAACCCAGAGTCCCTCCGACAGCACCCAACTTTGGCCATGTTCCTAGCTCCTTCTTACATACAAACCCACCTCAAACAGAACCATAGGGCGTGCAGCAGGGCTAGAAACTCCTAGGTTGCCTGCTGCTACTATCTGAGTCAGCAGAAACATGCTTCATTTTGTATCTTATTTTCTCTGCCCAGATTTAGCTCTCAGGCGGTGCTTGCTGCCCCATGCCAAGACAGAAACGATGCTGCTGGATGCTTCAGAGAGGAGTTCTGGTAAGTGGTGACAGATAAGGAAAGTTTTCACATCTAGAAGACCAGCTCAACAAAAGAGAACCTCAAAAGAGAACCCAGTGATGGCTGACCTCATGCATAAGACATATGAAATGAGCTTGGTGCTCTCAACTAAGATAATACAGGTCTTTGCCACGACAAGAACCACCACACTGGGTATCAAAAAAAAAAAAAAAAAAAAAATTAGTCTAAGACACAGAGTAATTTCATTTATGTATTGTGAAATCCAGGACCCCATGACTTCAGGATTTTAGTTTCCCCACAAGTATCAGAACAATGGCTGAAACACACATGGGGAAAAAACAGATGGGAACAGAGAAGGGGTGTAGTAGGGAAGAAAGGCTTATGAAAGAAAGGTACAAAAAAATAACCTTTATATTCCAGCCTAAAAGAACTTTAAGATAACATGAAAAATGTGAGGGGGTGAACCAGGGAATCAAGAATGGCTGTCCTGTAATATTATTGGCACAGAATAATTCTACTCCTGGGACTGATTTCCAAACATGCAGAACACTTAGTTCAAATGCATAAAAGCTGTCAGTGCACAAAACCTTTGGAAATCACGTCTTTTATATTTAAGTTGGGTTTTGTCTTCCACCCCCCCCTGCCCCGGTTGAATGTATTTGAGGAGGCCAGCTGGATCCAATTGCTAGGACAGTAGTATTGCACCCACACACACACTTTTTCCCCTTTTGCATCAGTATGTTGGCAGAAAGGTTATTGGCATCATTGCTGAGAGCCAAAGGTCAGCATGAAAAAAGAACGTGTGAATACTTTTATGAAGAAAATCCAAACTGCAAGTTAATATTCCTACTTTACAAAACTATCAAAACCATTTTTTTATTCAAAGTTAGATTGATGTGGAATCAGATTCCAGATTCTGGAACATGCACGATGTAGAAAGGTCAGAGGGAATGAATATTCAAGATTCAGAGGCAAATTCAGAGGCATAAACTTCCCACACATTCCATCCAAGACAGAATTTTTCCTTTCATATTCTGCTGGTGGGATATTATACATTGGTTGTCAGTGCTAGGCTCCAAAGTACAAGGTTATTTTTTAAATTATGCAGTTCACAGTTCCAAAACCAAATGTCCCCATTGAACCACTTACTTTTAAGTGGCTGGTTTTTTTTAATTTGACTCTTGCATTATGACCCATGGTGGGATGCCCTTCAGCTTGGAATGGACCTCTCCACAGCTTGGTGTCAGAGGAGTCTCAGTGGAGGCCCTTAACACTCTCTTCTGCTTGCTTGAAAATCTGCCAAAGCAAGGTGATATTAAAGGCCAGTTCTGCTCTGGAAAAAAAAAAAATGCAGTGAGTGGCACAGTGTTTATCGTGTCAGTATTTCCATTTGATACTTGAAGAGCTTACATGTTAATGTGTTTTTTCTAAGGGGTAGCTCAACGGACACAGGCTGGGTTTAACAAAAAATAATTGAAAGCTTCTTGTCTTCTTATGCCTAACATCAACTAACAGAGGCTACAGACCAGTGTTTACTCTTTACATCAGTGCATCCACACTGCCTCTACCTATACCAGCATCTCTACCTATACCTTTGATAGAAGAGGAAGGAAAAATCATGCTCAGACCTTACACTGAGAGGAAGTCCAGCTGGGATGAGACCTCTCTTGCCAGCAGCTTAAACCAGGTAAGTTATATAGGGACTGCCAGCTTTTTACTTATAGTGGACCAGTTCACCTGGAAGCGGAGTCCACTGGCAAAGTGTAGCCAAGAAAAGAGTTTCAACACTCGTTTAGGTACCCTAGGAAACTGCAGAGGCAGTTGCAGCTGCATTCAGCTCCTTCAGAGAAGGTCTGTTTGCTCAAAGCTCTTTGGTTGCCTCAGTCTCAATGCGTGGAAGGTGTCTTCCTCCAAGGAAGTCTGCCAGCCGGTGTGGCTTCACCAGGTTTCTGCTTAGGGGTGCTGAGACGGTGTGTTGGTGAAGAACCCTACAGCTGCGTTCTGTCCACCTTGCTGCCAGCTGGGACCTGACAGGAGCATGATGCGATCAAATTTGCTATTTCCATTTCTAAGCTAGTCTAGCATCTAGGGTGGACTCAGTGGGTAGGCTTTGCTACCTCTGTTTGCTTGGAAGTAGCAATTCCAACAGCAGCCCGCTTTTTCAAGAAACCTGGAGCAAGTCTGAGGATTACAGAAGCTGTGCTGATTCTCACAGCTGAAAGAAGTGGTTAAGAGGCTAGCGATGCCAAAACTCAGCGTAGGAAGAGGAATTCACATGTGACAGGAATTATTGCCTTTGGCAAATGCCTTTGGCAAAGGTGAAGGAGGTATAGGAATGATCAGACCCTACAGGAAACCCCTGTACCTGACGTGGACTTTGCAGGTCAGCCGTTTCCCTGAGATGCTCCATTTGCTACTTGGAAAGAGGAGGAGGTGGGGGTGGAGGGAAAGGCAATGGCCAAACTTAGACAGCTGCAGTGGGTACCGGCCAATTTCTATATGATCCACTGTCCACCCCCAGCAAAAGATGTGTGAAGGAGAAGGAACATCTGCACTTCCCTCATTCTTATCTCGCCCTCTGGGACTCGTATGGAGTTGGTCTGAAGCTGTTGTAACTTATCTTGGGTGTAAGATCAGCACATACAACCATCTTGGGTTTGGCTGTCCGTGGAGCAGAAGTTCTGAAGACTTCCATTTGCATCCAAATAACACCTCTCTGCTGCTAACTTGGGTTTGCTCCGATGGACCTAACTGTAAGGTTTGGTAAAAAAGGAGCCGGTGAGGCTTTGCCAAACCCAAACACACTTCTCTCTCCGGATAAGCCTACTGTTCAGCAAAGGAAAGTTGTGAACACCTCGTCATGCATCGTGTGGATAAACAGTGGCACGCTGGGAGTCACCAGAATCATCTGGTCTGCTTGAATATGCCATTTTTATCAAATGTAACAGAGGCTTGTGATACAGATCTTTTATTTTTTCCTCCAAAAAGAAAGGTTTTGTTTCCAGGCAACAGACCTGGTTTTGCCTCTTTGTTCTTAAAGCCATGGTATACCTCTTCAGCCAAACTGTGGATCCTTTTCCACATTTACATTTATTTTTTTTTTAATCTGTCATAAACAGGATGCATAATTTTGGGGTTTTCTGGACTATTTAAATAAAGCAGGCCATAAACACAAACCCACATCTGCTTTCACTAGTGATATTCAGATGCAAAATACAGTGAAAAAGCGATTGTTTTTCCAACTGTAAGAAAGCTTTTCAAATGTATTTGGCATATGGGGGGGTTGCTATACAAACCTTACTTTTTGATTTATGTCACAAGTAACTTGTTTGTTTTCAAATGCCAGTGTTATTTTCTTCTCTGAAGAAGGTCATAAGAGGTTCAATAATGGCTAAAACATCAGCAGTAATTAGGAAAGTGTGTAGTTCTCTGGAAACAGTGAGTTTTACAAAGAAACTGATTTTGAAAGCCTATGCTACTTTAATCTTGAGGTTAGGATGCAGTTATGGAATAAATTTGCAAGCAACATCACAATGCTCAGCATGACTAATAATTAGCCAAAAAATCTAACTAGTAGTTCATCAAGACTCTTCTTGTGTTTAGAACAAATGCAAGCGCCAGGTTTATTTTTACTTGCTTAAGCATGATGTAAGGTTTCTTCCACTGGAAAATCCCCTATTAGTAGATTTATCTGGATTATATAATATTGTCCGTGGGGTTTTTTCTTCTCCTGATGACTTGTACCTACGGAATTCACTTTATAAACAAAATTCTCAGCGTGTGACTTCAGTGGCCATTGTGCTCAGGACTAACCCCTCTCTGACACGCTGCTGCCCGCGCTGCCTGCAGGCAGCGGCCAGCCCCATCCTGCTGTCGGTGCATGCTGACAGCGCTGCTCACGGAGGGCTGCTGGCTCATCCAACTGGATATACTTTTAAGTGCCTCTGTTTGAAATTTGTTGAGAAAGCCAGAAGGAAAACACATGTAACTGCTTATTTCCCGTGCACTGCTCCCCAGCAGCCGTCAATGGCCTACCACAGTCATAGCCTGACTTGAGTCTAAGTTTGCAAGATGACGGATGAAGATATCAAACACAAAAAGGGTTGCAGTGACTTTTCTAAAACCGGGGAAGTGCTGCTAGATCCCCAAGTGAACTTTGGCTCACCAGGGTGGATGACTAGTTGTGTTAGCCGCAGGAGGGGCTGCTTTGCCAAAGCAGCAAGATCTAGGTGGGCTGAAGAGTCCAGAGACCTGGCCTGCAGGAAAAAATTCAGTCCAAGGAAAAGGCTTGAGATGATAAATAAAAGTCTTTTAAACATGATGAACAGTAACACTATACTACATTTTTTTAATTTATTTTTTTTTTTTACACAGGCTGGGAAAAGGACCTCTTTAAGATCATCTGTAAAAATCATCTGTTTTCCCCCAGACTTCTGAGGTTGAAGTTTAGGGAAGTCGGGGTTTATTTTCATTTGAAGTTCTGTTGTGTATATCTCAGGAAGACAGTTCGTCATACCAGGTTGTTAATTGCATTGTGCTAGAGTTGGGGAATCATGATGCTAAGTACTAAAGAGACCTATAAGATAGGAACATGGCTGTCTTAGTTTCAGAGAGTTTAATCCCTACAAAAAATATTATGCTCTCCACAAAAAAAAGGAAAGATTAATTTACGGTTTTTATTTTCTATCAATGGAAGGCAAAGTGTGCAGCTTGGTCCAGATAAATTAAATCTGTTTTCATGGGTGGGTGGAAAAGAGTCCCTTTCAGGTTCAACAGTCCGGTGATAAGTCACCGTAGTTCCTGCTGGGTTACCACGGACCATGACGTTATGTTCAAAGGACAGAAAATCTTTCTTGTACCAAATGCAGGAATCTGGCAAGTACCGCATTTTCAAATGCAACTCCTCTAGCTGCAATATGCTATTGTTTTATAAGCTGCTGCTATTCGTCAATTAGATGAGGATGACTGTGCTAACTGCATGGAATCTGCTCTGCAAGACAGACCTCCATCTTCTCACTGCGCTTTGCAAAACATTCCACTGCAAAAGCTTGAACAAGTGTCCTCAAAATAGAAGGCTGCCTTTGGACCCAGCTCTAGGTAAGACTAGCAGAGCCAAGACTGTGGTTTTGCCACATGTCCTGGAAAAAGGGCAGCAAAACCGGGCCATCTTAGGGCTAGTGGCCAATTTGTTTCTTAAGATTTCCTTCCTCCTCAAGACACTTAATAATCTGTATCTCACCCGTGCCCCAAACCTGGCTGGCTGCATGATGTTTTGAACCAGAAGCCTCTGCCTTCCCTTACCAGAAGATTTTCTCCTGGGTACCCTGCAAGCTGCAGGTGCCCTCAAAGCCAAATGCAACACAGCTAAATAGCGAGGAGGATGGCCTGGCTTTCATGTAAGGTTTAGTGCTTTTCTGGAGAGATAAGGACATGCAGATACAGTTTGCTTTCTCTCCACCGCTGCCTCGGCACACTCAAAGTCCTAGGAACACAGACCGGAGAACTGCCGGGTCAGCTCCTGCCATCCGCACAGCTAGCACGGAGCAGGGGAAGGTCAAAGATGGCCAGCAGCTCACCCAGCACCACGGCTTCTCATACATAGCAGCAGCAGGTGCGGACCCAGATGCATCTTTAAAGCAGGTGTAGCAAGCGCTGGGGATCGCACTGTCTCCAGTAGCCGCCCACCTCCGAAACACATGGGCTTGCGCTGGAGGTGCAAAGCTCACGCTGCTCCTGCTCAGCCACCGCAGCTGCTCACCCTGGCTCTGATGGGGCCCAGAGGCACATCATGACCCTTCACTTGCACTCTGGCTTAATTGCGATATTTCACTCCATCACAGCATTTGCTGATTGTCATTTATTAACGTGGTGGTAAACATTGCATCACACCCGCCTTGCTCCAGAGCGCTTCCCTCGAGAGCAGCGTGTGCCCCAGTACGGCAATGAAAAAATCTTTTCCCCCCTTTTCTGTGGGAAAAGAAATTGTTGTCTCTGCCAAAGGACATATTTTATGTCTGTGTACTAGGAGGGAACTCGTAGGCCTGGTGATTTTTTCATTGAGCCGTGGTGGGAAGCTCTGAGTCCTGTGTGAAATAAATATTCAAGGAAAAGCACGTCTGTGCACCATGCAACCTGTCCTCTGGGTGGTGGCCCTCCAGGTAGGACCCAGGCCATCTAGCTGACTGCATTTGAGACTGCAGGAGAGCTAGGAGGGTGTAATGGGCTCCCTGAATCATTCAAGCCCCACCTCTTTTGTTTAGAAAAGTACAACTAGGCTGTGCAAATACTTTGCTGATCACAAAATCTACTGGCAAAATTATTGTATTCTTCATTTTGTACAAAAGGGAAAACAAACGCTGGCAAGGATCACAGTGTGGATATTTATGTCAAATGCAATAAGGGGAAAAAACCCATGAGCACCAGTCAGCATCTGAACCGATACGAAATCAAAAGACATTTTTGTTAAAGTTGGTTGACATAATCTGGAGTAATTCTTAATAAGTCCTTTCAACCAGAAAGAGGTAACAAGTTCAGTTTAAACTGCGGGATTGTTGCGCAAGTTTTAAGAAAGAAAAATTGAAGGGCAAGGCAGAAGGCTATACGAGAGTATAACAAACAAGAATAAGAGGTCTTTAACAGAGAAAGGGAAAGAGCAGTGGCAGGGTAAGGTACCTTGTGAAATGGTAACAGCCATGGGATAGATGTTTCTTAAACATGCAGGTGGTATTGTGGTGGTGGTAAGATTTGTTACAAACATAGCATGCATTTTCCTGGGGACCTGTGAAAGGTTTGCAATACCCAGGAGCAAAAATGTCATCTTAAGTTGACCAAAATGTGGCTTTTGTTTGTTTATACATTCTCCTTTGTGCCTGGACTACAGCGTAAGAGATTTGCCTCGGATGCTTAAGCAGGTGGTGCGCTGTAATTGCTGCTTTGGATCACAACACTATAGACCAAAGCCTTTTAATTCCTCTTCCAGCCATGAAGCAGCTACTGCCACATTACAAGATCCAGCTAGGTTACCATCTGATAAACATTTAATGAACTTTTGTTTCAAGTCAATAGAAATATTTGCTTTGCAATGTAAACTCTCATTTTTCATTGGAAAACTCAGCAGTCAACACCCTGCCCCCATCTTTTTTCATTGGGAGTGAGAAACAGCATTTCACGGGAACTGAGGTTCAACCTAATGATAGAAACTGGAATGTTTCAGCTCCGGTCCAGCAAATTGAAATATTTAAATTTGTTTCTTCCTATGAAAATTGTCAGTTTTTCCAGAAATTTTATTTTCATGATGTGTTCCAGTTAGATCTGCATACTGAGTGACAGCTGGGCAGGGGCACACCATGGAGCGGGTGGCATTTGAACTGCCTTGTGGCTGATTTTGGCAGCAAGAAAAGTTCTTTGTGTCCTAATTCAGAAGTCATCCTTTTTTTCTGGAAAGCTTCTTTTAAAAGACAAACTGGCTTGGCATGATGATAAATGGTCATGACTTAAATCACAGAAAGGAAAGTACCTTTTAGAATACTTTTTTTTAAGACTCAAAGAAAACCAGATGACCTTTGCAAAATTTCCAGTGGGATAAGGTTCATATTCCTCAGTCAGAAACAGCTTGGCCTTTTGTTTCAAAAATAGGTAGGCAGCTGAAGAAACTGATAGGAGACCTTGTCCATGATATACAGATTGATTCACTGTGATATGAAGAACAAAGACTGAGCAATATTTTACATGGTTACATTATAGCAGAAATTTATTGTGAGATGTGGTTCTTCCCCAAATTTGCTTTCTGGGTTCCCCCTGCCCCACTTTTTTTTTTTTTTTTTTTTTTCAAATAGACCAAATGTTTCAATAGAACCTTTGTGGGTTTTTTTTTAAAAGCTGTGACTAATCCACTGCTAACGAACCAACCTGCTGCATGGAGGAAAGGTTATGTTTGATTGTTAAAAATCCCATTTCTTATTGTAGAAAAGAGAGAGAGAATTCTCTGAAGGCTGCAGCCACAAGTAGAGGCTCTTATTATAAGCACATATATATATATATACACACATATATAAAGCTGTCCAGGTGGAGCTGCCTTGGATCAAAGCTTCCTAAAGGTTTCATGCAGTGAGAGCAATATGCCCTGCTTTATGAATTTGCTAGGAATTTGCCTGCCATCTTACCAGTCTTCAACTCTGAGCCTCCTGAAATCAGTTGAATATGAATCTTCAGCAAGATACGGCTATAAATTTTGGGGAATCCCTTTTGGGACACTATATTTGTTGATTCAGGGTTAAGTAACTCAATTTTCTATTTATTTAAACATTCCATTCACCAGTACATAGCCACATAAAATGTGGGATCACATTCTTGTGAAAGTCCTAGAGGCCAGGAGGCCACTGCCCCATGCCAAATTTCCCTTGAGTCCAAGCCAGGTTTGTTCAGTTCACATGTAGAACGAATGAGAAAATGCAGTCCGCACATTACAGTAGATGCTCAGCAACTTAAAGATATTTAATTTATACCTCAAATTAAGGACAGAATATTGTGCAATCACCTGGCAGTGAGTGGAGGCTATGGAAGCACAATTTAGTCGAAGCATTTAACTAAGACCAAGGCAAGGTGTGATACCAGCCAAACCTCTCCTGTAATTAGCCACTCAAATTCAGAACTACAGCAATATTCTGCTTCAGGAGAAGGGCAGCCCAAGGCACCCACCTTTCCTGGGGAGACATCTCCAGAGCAGACGCTGGGTCTTCCCTGATACTACATGATTATCTTAGCTGTAGCCCTGCCAAGAGGTAGACACTGCTTTACTGTAATGAATGCATAAATATTGTTTATGAAGTGTCATCCTTACTCCGTAGGTTACGTTGGTGCAAGACTCGTCATGGAATCATGAAATGGTGTGCTTGCTGGTTTCATTAAAACAGTTGTTTGAATAGAAAATGTTCAGAAAGCATGAAAATGAGTGAAATATTTAAACTCTTCTCACAGGACTTCCCTTTTCATTATTTAGTCTGTTCAGGGTAGGGAAAGAACATACATATGCTTCTGTAACACTTCCTAAAAAAATAGATAAATTAGTTAATCTCCCCCTTTGTAGAAGCTATTAATGTCTGCTTTGCTTTGTTACATGAATCATTTTAAGGAAAAGATTAAAACATGCAGTCACAAAGAAAGCTATTGCAATTGAAGACAGAGAATGCTTTGGGGGAAAGATGTAACCTACAAGAAAGAACTGACTGTGTTTTCTAGCTGGAGGGTGAGAGGCCGCCTGAGCTCTAGGAAGGTAGAAAAACATGACAATCTAAGACAGGCTCCTAGTAGTAAGTTTCCTCCATCTATAAGAATTCCGCTGGAAACATGCACTTTGAAACCAGGACAGTAGTTCCCTTAGCCAGTGTCTGCAAGGTGGGAAGGCAGGTCGGGGACGGGGCTCGGGACAGCACTGTGTCAGTCCTCTGCTGCGGCAGGGCGCGTTCCGTAGCCTGTACCCTTGGGATGATTTGCAGGCAATTCACAACAATTTAAAGTCTGGCCCTCAGCATCTTACAATTCGCATTTGACACTCATCTCAAGGATCTGAACACAAAAACTATATTACTACCTTATATTCGACACAAATCATATTTTATAACTCGAGGTACAAAATGAAAAGAAGGTGCCTTTATTTTTCCAAACCAAACTCTCCGTTTACATTTCAGGATTATTAAAAGTTAGTTGAGAAGAAACAGGGACAGAGATTCAAGCAGAATATGAGCTGCCACTGCTGGCAAACAAAGACGCCCTCATTAACAACAGTTAGCAAATGCATAGCATAGGAGCAGGTGCTGGAAGCATAAACACATGGGAAAAAATGGCAACATATCAAAATCCAGAACTTTTTTTTGAAAAGTACCAACAGGTTTGGTAAGAGGTATAGAGACTTGCGTTAGGGAAACACCACAAACATGCAAGCAGAAGTGAATTGCTGATACAGTGAGGACAGCTACAGAGAGATGAGCGATCGGTCGCAGAGGAGGTGGGATAAGCAATTTAGAGAAAGAAAACAAGTTTCATTAGAAATGCCTGGCCAGGTAAGGACTTCACCCAGCAAGATCTAGAAGCTATAGATGATGAATTGTCTACTGGAGTGGAGAAAACAGAAAGGAGTCCAAGCTACCTTGGAAACAGGAAAATTAAGATGTGAACAGAATTACTACAACTGCTAGCCCCATCAGGGTTATTCCAACAGCAGACAGATACCCGTATCTGTACTGATACCTGAATCGTCCCTTACCTAGCTTTGATTTCCCTGCTCCTGTCCAAGTGTCATCTGCTTCTCATAAAGAATGTTATTTAGTCACTTTAGCAATACAGGCTGGTCTAGAGTGTATAACCTACCCTTTCCCTCCCTAGCACACAGGTTTGGAAACAAGCTTTTAGAGCTAGCAAGCTGTTACAGATAGGAACTGCTGGTTCTTCTGACCCTACCTTCTAAAAAAAACCCAGTCTCTTCACTTACAACAAAACAGCTTTCTCACATCATTCTCTACCTTTTTATAACCTGAAAAAAACACCCAGGACATCCTTCCTGACATTGCCCAACCCACCCAACAGCTGAACGAGGTTGTCCTGATCAGTGGCAATCACTGCTGGTTATAAAGGTCAGATGACACCCCCCCCTACCCAGCATTGTTTGTTAATAAATCCTCTGGCTTAGAAAGTGGGTGGTGTGTGTTGCAGAGAGTACAGAGCTTTTGCTTTGTTTGAGGTGTATCAATAGGTGAGTGGCTTTTTTTTTTTTTTTTCCCCTCAGATGTTCCTTGCTTTGGTGGCTGTTGAATCTTTTCTCTTGGTGTTTCTGCTCAGCAAGTCAAGCCAAAGAAGCTTGGTGTGTGCTTCCTCTCGTGTGTTCTGGTGAGTTAGCTCATTGCAGAGGTGTGCTGTGTGGGTGCTCATGTGCTATGGCTGGGGAGGATAAGACTAGTAGCCAGAGGAGCTGAAGAAATGGAGATGCTCTTAAGGGTGTTTAGCAGGTGGTACGCTTCTACCAGCAGCTTTGCCAAAAATCTCAAGCACAGGGGGCTGAATAGTTCCTATAAGTGGCACCTTGTAGCACTGTATGAATTTATTGAAGGAATGTGCTTCTTCCCTAACAGCCTCCAACTACTGTATTTCCCTTTGAAAGACAGTAGGAGCCTGTTCGTACTCCAAATACCATCAGCTTGCATTGCTTGGTACCTACATTTTCCCTATATCAAACTCAAGTTGCAGCAATGCAGGTGAAGGATACTTCAAACTTCCAGATTACCCATGCAAACTGGTTCTGCTTACTACATCTTTCTCCTGAATTTCACTGTGAGCTAGAAAGCCACCAGCTTGATCTTATACTGCCCTTCTTAAAGATGGGTGGTCAGGTCAGTGTTTTCTTCACAAAAACAACAGAAAAATTCCTGCTGTTCTGTCGTCAAACACTTCTTATGTTCCCAGACTGTTAATTCAGAGTAGCTGGTACACTTCATTCTCCTCACCTCATCCTCAGGCTATACATAGGAAGGGTTCATGGATATCAAGCGTTATTATGCAACTAAAAACAAGGAGAGACTGAGCCTTTCATGAAATATCTGCCACTGGCAAGGGCTGGTTGTTGTGGCATATAGGAAAAGGTACAGCTTGTTACAGAAATCATTGCTCATATTTACAAAAGTACTCCTTCGTATTTGGTTTGATACAGAGATATTTAAACAGATGTATTTGAAATGCTTTCTCTTCTGTGCTTTGCTGTCAATATTGAGGACATTGCAGTGTTCCTTATGAGTCAAAAGTGCCTTTTTTCCTTTATATGGAAACTTTATTTAAAAAAAAAAACTCTCACTACTGTAAAGATCAAGTGTCTATCTCTGGGAGATCATTACATTCCTTTTTCAGGAGCCAAGGCTTAACAATGCTGTAGGAAAAAAAAAGAATCTATATGGCAAATCTTGTAGTACAAGTTTTTGTGGTTAACCGAGAACCATGCCATGAGTCAAGCCTTTGGAAACAGTTTAGTAATTAAAGACAAATGCTATGACATAATCGTTTACACACAGCACAAAGATTTTTAGATTAAATCTGGCCTGACCCATTGCTCAGCAAGTGTTATCTGGGATTCTTGAAAGTCATTCATTTATTTACGTACTAATTTGGCCCACATGTTTTATTAAAAACAAAAGCCTACATTTCTCACAGGGGTGAGCTCTATTCAACTCTGGTTAATGAGTTTGGTCAAGAAAGGAATGGACCTGCTCCAGTGGGTACTATATAGAGATGCTCACAAAGCAACAGAGAAAGTTTTTGCTTTCAAGTACCTTACCCCCTAAGTTTATGCTCTTCACGTGCATTTATTTCATGTAAATGAATGAGCCCTGTTTAGCTGCACTAGCACTTGTGTGTTTGTACTCTACACATTGTAAATAAGCTGGCCCATAAAGCTAAATTAGTGGAGAAACCAGCTAATTTGGCAAAGGCAGCTGGGTGATCCTTGATGGCGTGGGGAAGTGTATACATAAACATCTGACCACACACCTATGTGTATGTTGAGTTATTGCTGGATGTGGATACCGCTCCATGTAACAGTTGAGCTTAAATTTACTTTTTCTGTTGTCTTCAGCCAGAATTAAGTTGCTACCAGTTCAGCTAGCTGAAATGCTGGGGATGAGCTGAAAAGGAGAAAGGAGCTTCGTATGGGTTGGGTTTTGGAAAGAAATGGTGCAGCCCTTGCTGGTAAGGAAGCACTGCCAACAGGAGGAGATCAAGGTGTAATTTGCATGAGCCGGCATAGCCAGAAACAGAGAAGTATAGCTGAAACATCCATGATTACAAAAAAAAAACCAACCAACAACCCACAAAAAAAACCCAGAGAAAGGATCTTTCAGTTATGAACTTGAGTTGCCTTCCTCCTTCCCTCCCTCCTCTCTTCTTCCATTTTACCAGTGAGATGAGCAGTGTGGGCTAATGGAAAAAAAAGGGATTAGAAAATGACAAAACAAATGGGATGAGGGAGGACTAAATCTGATGTTCCTGCAGGAAAATAGGGATTTTTTCCAAATGGAAACATGTTCCCCAAAAGGCTATTTTTCTAGCCAAAAAATGATCATGTGCCTTTTGTGCAGGGCAGTGAATTTTTGAAGCAGTGTTGTAAGCAGCTGTCAGGAAGGAAAGATTAGGCTTTATTTTAAGTTGGTCCTCACACATAAAAGAAGCTCCTAATGACCTGTGGAGCTTCCTATCCTCGGCTGGTGCCTGCTCCCCCAGAGATATAAGACAGACCAGTACAATGATACTGGGCAGGCACCTATGTGCAGGCAGCCAGTGTCATCTCTTGGCAGGCCTTGGGGAGTACTAGCTGTTAATGCTTGTGTGTGGGAAGAGAAGCACTTTAGGAGGCAGAAGTTGAGCTGTAAAAAATAATGCATTGCCTCGGGTACAGGTGAGTCCAACTGGACTTCTCCATAGAACTGGAGCCAGCTGCTAATTCCTGCTCAGACTGAGTGGGAACCGGTGCCTGATCCCTCCGTTCTGCTTTGGGACGTCTCAGCCAGTTTTAATGCAGCTGACAGGGTTGAAGTCACATGTGAGGACACAGAAATAATTTCCCCTAAGTACCCCACCAATGTAGATCTTGTTGCTGTTGTAGCGCTGCAGTTCTCATCCCTTAGCCTGGAGGCAGGTGTGCTGGCCTGGCAGCAGCTGTGACTGGGAATGCTTTGGGAGATGTTGATGCTCCACATGGTACATGTCAAGTTACAATGGGCACCTACTTAAGCACCTGGTGCTGAGTGGGCAGGTGCTTTTGCAGGACCACACTGACACTAGCACAGCTCCTTGTGTGCATTCAGAGCCAGGGCACCTTGCTGCAGTGTGTGCATGCTTTGCAAGTCAAGAACCAGGGACTCTGTCCCTAAACATTCAAAAAAGTATGAAAATGATTGCAATATAATCTAATATCTTCTAACATGTTGTTTTTTTACATTTCATGCATCTGCAGATGAAGGACTTGCAGGAGAGTGGCTTTCTTGACCTTCTGGTGCAAAAAATTTTAATTTATTTGCTTAGGAGAGGTGAAATCTGATTTGAAGATGCATTTGCCATTAGTAAGTGCTTGGCACTGGTATTTAAAACAGCTCTTTTCTATCTGTGGCAGCTTTTACCTTTGCTTAAGCCTCACAAACCCAAGATTTACAAGCTAATGAACTCTAACTGACAATATGTAGATGATACCCTGTGCACTGGCTGTTTGGTGTAGATAACTGAGGCTTGTGAGTTTACTCTCAAACTGACTGCCTAAGCCTGGATATCTGCTGAGATACTTTATCCTTTTATGAGGGTGAATCCAGAGTGCACTGAGTAATGCATAATAAAATTAGTTTGGGGGGAAAGCAAAAGATAAGCACGGTAAAATAAGCTCAAATGACTTCACTGTTCAGTAATGACTCCTACCAAATAACTGCATTGTAGTTTTATCTTTCCAACCAAGATTGTGTTAATGCTCTAAAATTAAATCTCTTGTGAAAGTTATCTGGAATTTCTCAAACAAGTTTTAAAGGGGTTTATTTTTTCATCAGAGGTCATGCCTCAAGAATTTGTAGGAATTCCGCCTGGAAAGTAATAATCAGTGGAAACTGGCAGTCAAAGCTAATTTATATTGCTCTTCCAGATAAAAATTCCTTCCGTCTTAGACCTGCATTTCAAAAAAGATGATTATCACTCTTGAGAGAATACATCAGTGAAAAAAGAGAAGGAATGACTTAAGAGATGTCTCCTGGATCTGTAGATCTGGGGTTTATGGTGGTGCGTTTTTTTTCTTATAATCCTTCCTTCTGAAATGTGTGAAGGACAGAGACAAAAGGAAAGGAAAGGGAGAAGGAGAGGTATGTATGAGGAGACACCAAAACAAATTAAAGAAATCGGCTGCCAGTGTGATTTCCCAGGAGTTTCAGAATAAATGACTTCAAAACAGGGTGATGTCTCACCAAACAGAGATGCTAGAGCCTATTCTTTCTTTTTGTTCAGCTTATGGTGTTACACCATGTCTGTCACTACTGTACCTGGCTTTCTGTCAGTATTTCAGTTTAATAGGTTAACTGCTGCAAGAGGAAAAATAAAGCCATCTCTCTAACTCAGCTTTAAAAAGTTTCCGTCTCTGAGTGCTGGTGGGCCAGTTGTCACTCACTGGCTCGCAAACGCCCCGCGCCACCAGGCAGAGGCTGGAATGGAAAAGCTCCTAATGCATTTACAGAGCACAGCCTGGATCTGCCTGTCCCCACATGGGAAAGGGATTCAGAGGAGTGTGCACTGTGAGGTCAGAGGAGCAGGAGGGGGTATGCAATCAAGATGAGGGCATCCTTGGCAATGACACCTTAGGTAGCTGACATGTGCCTTCACCTTTCTCATATGCTGGCCCTGCTGGCAGACAGTGCCTGCCTTGAAAGCCCCATGGAGTAAATTTTGTCAGAAGTAGTGTTAGCGAGACCTGGTGCCTGATGTTAATCATCTTCTGCAGGGCAGCGTGGAGCGATGGGCAGAGCTGCCTCTGCTGGGTTTGTCATCAGCCTTGTAGCTGAAGCACTAAACTGCCAGCAGCACCAGTTCACGTCATCTGCTTGTAGAAAACGATGTCAAACAACCCCTCACACAGGCACAGCAAGGTTGTTTGTTAACTGGATCTCAGTCCAAGATGCTGCTGAATGCTATGCAGCCCATATGAATGTTACAAAACAATATGTTTTTGCTGTTCTCCTGCATAGTCATGCTAGATTAGCTATTTCCTGTTCAAGCACAAAGCAGAACATTTGTGAATAAAGGAAGCCTTCTATTTATTACAAATTCAATCTCTCTATTGTAATGTTTCATCAAGTTTTTTAACTTAAATCTGTCAGTGTCATACACATGTGTGTGTATTTATTTTTTCCACAGAATTCCAAATCATAATTTTGGTGTAAGGCCATCAATAACCCCATGCGCTTCAGAGAGTAGGTAATCCTTTAGGAGTGGAAACAGAAGACAGATTTGATTCCAATGGTGAGCTCATTCCTAGATCACCACTGAAAGCAGAGAGAGAAACATGCTCCAAAATAAACAACAGTTTGAACTCGAAAGCATTTTTTCTTTTAGGGTGCCCAGCTTTGCATGAAGGCATTCCTGCAAATCCTCCTTAACTGTTCTGAGGACTCTCTTGGTTTCCTAGGTCATTAGTCTGTGTTTCCAGAGCGCGCTGTGACAATGCACTGACTCTGAGGATCATTTTGAAGAGAAGGATTTAAAAGAAATACATAACCAGATCCCTCACAGTTGAAACTACTTGGAGAGGGGAACTGGGGGGTGGACACAAACCCCGTTATGAACTATGCAAATAAATACCTTGATGTAGTGAGCAAGACAAATTTGAGTGAGCTTCAGGCAGCTTAATTTTTCCTAACCTATTTTTTCAGCAACTATTGGCTTGCAGGTCACTCTGTAGATTTGCATCTGTAGGTTCCTGGAATCCTCCTTCTATTAAGCAAACAAAACACAGTTTCAAGTAGGCTACACAGAGGTGATTAATGAAAACTCCAAATTGGTTACCCTTAAATAAAGCAAGAAAAAGCACTTGCTTGTAGAGGTCACGCATGTGAGGAGTACCATGTTGTGTAGTACCAGGTGAGGACTTACCAGACCGAGGGATTTCTGTGGCAGAGGAAATCCCAGACGTTAAAAACAGGCTCTTTTCCAATGACCTGACTCTTGTTCAAAGGGATATCTGCCTTTTGGACACCCAGGCCAGTGACTGGTAAGATGCGGGTTGCCTCTGATGTTAAGGCAGACAGCTGACAATTTGAAACAGCAGGAGCAAGCCCCTCTGTTGCAGAGTATTTGGTTCGGGGAGAAGCAGAGCAAATGGTTGGGTGATGTCAGATATCCCCGGTGGAGGACTCAAATGCAGAAAGTAGATGGACTTATCTGCAAAGACCAGCCAGCTCTGAAGAGGAGTTAGGTAGGACTCGGGATTCATGCTGGATGAGCACATGGACGGTGACCGCAGTGGAGTGCTGTCCCTGCAGAGAGAGGACCACAGGACGGGAAGGACCTGGCAGGCCTGTTAACTGAGTGTTGTATATTTAGGTGGTTCAAAGTTAGGACACGCTGCTGCTGCCGGGAAATAGGCAGTCTTTAGTTTTTGTCTGGTGTTGGATGCCAAATTTGGGGAAAGCTCTTTTCAGAAAAGCAGCAGAGTTTCAACACAAGTGTTCTACTAATTTGCCATGGCTTTATGTAATTAGTCTTGCTGATCCTCAAGCCTTCCCCAAGCTGATATATTTCTTTTCTGCATTTTTGAATGAAAACATTTTAGTATTTGATAAGCAAAGTTACTTTTCGTTTAAAATATCACCTACTTTTATTAAAATGAAAAAAAGTGAATTTGAGACAATGGAAAAAAGGACAAGCCAATGAATAAGAGAAGCTATTGATATGTTTGTTTGAGACCTTAATCTCATGCTACCCCCCTGACTCATGCTTGCATTTGTTCTGCTTAGCCAAAAGTATGCTTTTGGGGTTGAAAGCTCTGTCCGCTGGGGGCCATCTCCCTCCCTCCCCAATGGAGGCACAGGAAACTGGTCTTAAATGTATTTCCTCCCATCCATCCATCCATCCATCCGCCTTAGAGACAAGGGGTGGCCTCCATCCAATTCTTTCAGCGATCTGCTCTCAATGCTGTCAAATAAACAGATTATTTAACTCCTGCTAATCACATCAAATAACCCATAACTATCTTTGAAAAAAACCAACACCCAGCTTCCTCACAAAGCGATTTCTTCATTCCCAGCCCTCTAACTACAGCTACCATCAGTCTTTGTAACAATCATTACTTATTCTCTTTATAAGGATAATTGCAGTGATGAAGATTATTTAAGAAAATAATATAGCTATGGGGAAGAAGTAAACCCTGAAGATCCACAGCCATTAAATTTAATAGGTAAGCCAAAGCTGCTGGGAACAGAATTAGTTTGAGCAGAAGGTATCTACCTGCTTACCCCTGTCAGAGCTCAGACACAGCCGTAACCTCAGAGGCAGCCTTAGGGGGATCTGCTGAGACCATCCAGACACTCTTTCTGCAAAGGATGGATTAGTGAGTAGTTTCCTGCTTTGGGACTCTCCCGGTAAAGACACCCTAACTGCTGGAAAGAGAATGGCTTGTCTTTGCATTCACTGCTGGGAAGGAGAGATGTGCTACTGGTGTCGTGGCAGCCTGCTTTCTCTTGAATGACTGTGCCACCTTGTCCTTTGCCTTTTATTCCTCGGGGGGTACTTTCTCACCGTGCTTCTCCTCATTACTCTTGGTCTCTGTTTTGCTTTGATGGCTGTTTTTGGTTTTGTGTTGGGTTTTTTTTTTATATATCCCTCAGTTTAAACTGCAGTCAGCGTCATTGAATCACTCTGATCATAGGAGCAAAAACCTGTCATAACAGGACTGAGGAAAGACACTTTGAATTTGCCAGTATATGGTAACTAGCCGGGTTTAGTACCAGTTGCCATTCTAAGTGGTTAAATGAAGAGTCCAACCATAACTAGTGATCTTTGGAGGTTCCTTGCAGACCCTGCGACTGTGGGCTTGGGACCTGGGCTTCAGCCTGAGTCCTCACAGCTCCTGGTGCCTGTGCAGGTCTGACTGTGCCCTGGTGGGAGCAGGCAGAGGCGAAGCGGTTCCTTGGGTAGGCAAATGAAATGCAGTTTTGGGACTTGTTTGAAACAGATTGTCACTGCCGTAGAATGATGATACAGTGAACTTAAGAAGTTTGGTATGGCTAACAAACAGTATAGGCAGGATCTCGGTGAAAAATCAAAAGGCCATTTTAAGTCTGTTTCCATGGTTTCAGAGAAGACAGGACACTTTTCTTTTTACATTCTCCTTTTTTTCATTCCCTGCCCCCACTAGTGCAAAACCAGTGAATTCTGAACTCCCCCTTCCCATGCTGCCTCCTGCTCTCTGCAGCAACAGGGACGTTTGTAGCTGTCTTCCAGCAGAAGGCTGGAGAGTCTGCTGAACAACCTCTATTCCCTGTTTATTTTCTACCAAAGTGTTCTCAGCAGGGTCTCCACTCGGGATGAGGGGAGAGATGTTCACCCTGGAGTCTCTGGCCAAGTGTTTTTTATGGGGGATATAATCCAGTGGCAGGTCCCGATTTATGGAAGAGAACTGGGCTGTGATGAGCAAGTTACAGCTCCCACCACGTATTTCAACATCTGCTTTCAGGCAGGAGCTTTTAGGCCTTGATTTGTATGTTCCTAAAAATGGAAACACTTCCTTGTTGCGGAATGGGAAAGGAAGAGAGAATTCTTTTTTCTCTTTTATTATATTTTTTTTTTTTGCCAGAAGGCAGTAAGGCAAAGGGAAGTCACTACAGTTTGTTCTCCCTGTCCTTAATCAGTTTGCACCAGCTTATTCTTTTCATTCCTCATTTCTGCCTGCTCCTGCCCTATTCCTGAACTGTTACTGGCTGCAGCAGCAGGTGAATCGGGCTTTTCCTTTGTAATTACATCTTAATAAAGTAGTGGTGGTTATACTGTCTCATGTTGTCCAACATCACTCTGAATTGACTCGTGAAAATTTTTGTGGAAACCCCCTGAACACATCTGGGAATTGTTCATTGGCATTGGAATGGTGTGGTGATGATTGTGTTGCAGTTTCATTCTGAATACTGGTGATGCTAAAGGGGAGGCAGGTGCTGGTTTAACAAATTCTGAAACCTCAGATGGCTTTCACCATTGGTTTCTGACTAGGTTCAGGACCAAAAATGCCATTACAGCATTTAAAAAATTATTTAAAGGTATTTTAGGCAAGTGAAACTACAAAAAAAAAAAAAAAAAAGATATACTGTTTCTAGCTCAATTATACATATGGGCTCAGCTCCTACAAGTTGTCAAGTTCTCAGACTCCTTTGAGAAGGCACTTCTGGAAGACCTGTTATAAAAGGAGCCTTTAATGGTATGACAGACAGCGACTGACTGGCTTGTGCGATGGACACTTCAGTTTAGGGGTAAGAGATTAAAAATGAGAGCACTTTTTAAGATTACAAAAATCTTGTATGTTTACCTAGGAAAAAGTCCTGAGGATTATTCATCACTAATCCTGAGATCTACAGTATCTTAACGAATTAATATTTTCTATATACATGTAAAAATGTACTTAATTCAACAGTCTTTTCTGAAAGGCAGAATTTGTAATGTGCTGTTAAAAACAAATGAACAAAAAAACCCCACCCCAACCCGAAACCAGAACAGCAGAACGCCAGCACTTGCTCTTTCCCAGCTCGTATCACGCTGCATTTCAAAGCTTCATCTTAGCTGTTGTGCTACAGGCAGGTCAATATCCGGACTGAGAAAAAAGTAGACAGTAAACATGAGTTCTTGAATTAAATGTTGTTTCAGATAAGAACTGGTAGTGTCCTTTGTAAAAAAATTCTGTGTAGGAAAAAGTAAAATGATTGCTGCAGCACTCAAGCCATAGGCTATTTATTTTGGAAAAGAATCATCATTGTATTTGAACAATTCATCAGGTAAGTATGGTGGCAGGCACTGCCGAGGGTTAGCATGTGGAGCTGTAACAAGGCTCCTGGTTGAAACTTCTAATTCTGGACAAGTCACTTAGTGTTTGTATTCTCTTGGGAAATTTTGTAAAATATTTCTTGATGATTGCAGCACTGGTAGCCAAGTTACTTGTATTTTCCAAGAAGAGATGCAGCATCTGTATCCTGTTTTCCTTCTCTACAAATTATCAATAATATAATTTATCTTGTGTGCATGTCATGAAACTGAACAGATTAATGATGGCATGAAAAAGAAAGGAGCAAAACAACTCTGAGCAAAGCTCAGGCGCAAGCTACCACATATGAGGTGGAAGGTGGTGGTCCCATTTTATCACTGCTACTTTATGACCAGTCTTAAAGCTACGTGTGTAGTCCCCTCTCACAACTGAGGACTCTGTGAAGAGTTGCAACTGATAGTCTTATTAAATACAGCTGAGGTACCCTCCAACCAAACGGAAAGGTCTGCAGTGAGCGGCTGAACCGACACATGCAGCTTGCCTTGCGGACCAGGCAAATGCTCAGGCAATGAGTAAAGTCAGACGTTCATGCTCACAGAAGCTGGCAACAGGGAGAGAAGTCGGTGGGCAACCCTTCTGGGTTTTGGGTGACGGGTTGTGGTTGCTTCAAGTTGTTTTCCTTTGCGCTCACTGCTTAACTTTCCAAATACCCTGTAGCAAGCAATAAATAAATAAATAAAAATGTAGGTTCAGAGCCTTTACAATAAATTCCAACCCTTAATCCAGTCCTGCAATGGTAGGAATTCTTTCTTGTGGTTGGGGGCTAAATATCTTCAAATGTCACCCTGTGTTTCTGTAATGTCTTCAGAAAGAACATGAAATCCCAAGTTCTGTATAGAGAATGCACTTGTTTTTTGTTATTCCATCCTTTGTCAACATTGTATCTGTTCATAGTGCAAACAAATTCCTTTCGGTCAGTATCCTAGAGAAGGGCAGACAAGACAGGGCAAACCAAAGTAAACAAACTGTTTTTTTCAACTTTTTTTTCACTGTAAGAGAATTCACTTGTGCTCTATTACTCTGATTGGATTCAGCTTTTACATTTTGAGACTACTACACACAGTGGGTGTTTTACAATAAGTATCACCTAAATGAATTTTTCTTTACCAGCGGAACTTTAGAATTAAACTTCTGTCAGGGCTGTCAGATTTGCATGAAAGTGATGTTGCTTTTTTATCAGACTTTGTAACAGCCACAACATTTGTTTGCAGCATTAAAGATGTGCTTGCAACAAGTATGTTTTGTGTCAAAGGGAGGTATGTCTTCTGAGGAAGGTAGCAAGCATCTGGCTTTTTGGTCATACGGAAAATTAATTCTACATTTTCTTGGAAGTATGTAGTTTCTGATGGGAAGTAGATTTTGAATGTACTAGAGTTAAATTTTAATGATTTTTTGATGATTTTCTGAAGATGCAGAAGTGTCTGAGTAGATTTTTCAAAAGTGTCTAGCCATGTATGAATTACTTCTTCAAAAGAATGTTTCATTAGGATCCCACTATCTGTCTCTTTCAGAGAGTAAACATCAAATTTAATCCATAAAATCTAGATTAACTGCGTCTCCATGTAAAATATCTTGAAATATTTTGTAATATGCAAAATAACCTGTGTCTCTGCCTCAGCCAAAATTTCCTCCCTTCTATGGATAGCAGGGTGAAATCTTGAGCTGAAAATGATTTTCACCTTTATTTAAAACTGATGGTGTTTAAACCCCCTAAGTTTCAAAAATGACAGTGGCACTTAAAAACCTCAGTCTCACAGAAATCTGATGTGACTTCAGTCCCTGGTGCCTAAGGGAATTAGGAAAGTGAGATGTGGTGCTGCTTTTTTCTTCTTTTTTTACTTCAGATCATTGAATTAAACATATGAGTGCCTGTCTTAAGACATTATGTATGGATTTTTTAGAGATTTAATTGGGGAACAAGGTTTATGGCAATAACCTAACTGTGGATATACCACGTTTTGTTGTCTCTTTGTCATTGTTTCACTCCTCCTTGGAGCTTAAGAAAGACTTTGTAGTGCTTTGTCTAAACCACAGCCACACAAAGGCAGCTATATACTATTCACTGAGGGGCTCCAGGTCTGTTTTGTATGAAGTTACTAATGAGCTAATGTGTTGTTACTGCTTTGGAAAGCTGATATATGCGCCCTGATGTGCCCTTCAGCTGAACGGTGATGGGGACTGAAGCCTGCTTTATTGCCTCGACTGGAGGTTTTTCCAGAAAGGAGGCAGGCACATAATGGAGACGCTAATCTACTGTACTTCTGATCTCCCCTGAATGACCCTTATTGCAATAAACAAAAAGCTGTGCCTATTAATCCTTGCCTGTGCCCACCCAAATAATGCCTAGCTTCAGCTGCAATTGCTTTGAAGGGTGTTAATTAGCATTCTGCAGAAAACTGAACTGGTGATCCTGCCAGTTACCCAACGAGAAAGTGGATTCGGATCATTAGACAGAACGCACCTGCAATACTAGATGGAAATGACGGTCATCTGCAATGCAAATTGAATTTTAGTTGTCAAAATCAGAGTACAAATTTTTAATTTCACATTCTCAAAACATTAGAATCTCTAAAAAAGATGGATCACACAAATGTCTTTGACTTCTTATTTTTATTTTATTTTAACTTTCTAAAAACTGAGAACACTTGGCCAACAAGCACAGGCTCTTGGTGAGGTAACAAACATGCACAAGGAACAGAAAAATTTAAGAGGAAAAAGAGAAGGCTCTACTGTATTTTTTCTTTTATCATATAGGGTTTTTTTCTTGCTCCTTTATTAAAATATTTCACAGTTAAAAATCTTTGAAGCACAGGGATTTTCTTAATTTGATTTTTGTTTAAACAAAGAAGAGCGATACATATGAAAAGCAGTGAGAAGGTTGAGGAAAGCTATAGCTGTCCACATCCCTGTAGCATTAGGATGCTGCTGCTGTCAGTGTGCTCCCTGTCATACAGGATCACAGGCTGGGCAGGGACCTCCTGGGCTCCTTGGGCCACTCAATAACTGCATTATACAAGCTCCTTTCATAACTCACCATGCTCCAGCTGAAAGTAGGTCAGTGTTTCACCTATTTCGCCTGACTACAAGACTGTTCCAGACCCTGTACTTAAGCTTCTTCTGAAAGCTTCATTTATTCATGAATTGTTCAAGATCATTTGTTCATGGGCCAAGAGTATCCTTTAAGTAATTCTTTCCTTTCCCCTTAATCCCCATGACTGGCTCGCACAGATCAGTCATCTTTTCTCATTTTTCTGTGCTGGACAACCAAGGGTTCACCCTCCCTTCACAGGAGACACATTCTTTAATTTAGTTAATCCTTCCAGAGCTGCGCAGTGCAGTTCTGATGCTATCTCACCAGCACCCTTCCCCCTGGCAATCCTCCTCCTCCTCTCACTGAAATCCAGTGAAGCAAGTAAGGTTAAAAGCTTCCCAAGAAAGTTTATCAACAAGGATATCAACCGGTTCCTTACATTCTACGGAATTTTAGAAATGTGAATGTCTATTGAAAATTATTTGTATAAGAATGAAATGGGCATGGTTCTAACCAGATTTGTATTTACCAATTAACTACTTCTGTCCTAAGCAATTTAATACTTATTTTTGGTTTTACCCATCATCTAGCCAGGGCCAGGTTGGAAGGCAAGTTTTGCTGACTGATTCTGCAGTGCTCCAACGGCAGCGTTGTTTGGAATGGGTTCAGGGATTCATCGGAGTTAAGGTGGTGGCACAACAGTCAAAAATCCATTCTGCAACCAGGTCTCTTCTTCGCTCGTCAGCTTAACTTAGGAAAAAGAGGTAAAAGGCAAACAGATTCTAAGCAAACATTAATATCTTAGAATTAAGTAAAATGTGCCATTCATAAAAATAATCTAAGTTCAACTCAGAATATTTTTTTCACACAAAAAGCAAGGTGCATTGCTTCATTCTTTGGGTAAATTCTTAGGACATTATGTTGCTCTAAGAGCTCAGGTAAATTTCTAACTGAACCTTGATGATGAGTTGGTAAAAATAGTTTGTACTTAAAAAAGTGGAAGAAAAAGACATTTCTGAAAGGAAATCCTGCATTTAAAAAATTTCATAGGGAAGTACTTGGATGTTTTCTAAGTAATTCCTGCCCTCTTTGGGATCAAAAGCATGTGTAAAAATTCCATTTGCTCACCTAAAATGAGGGCAGGGAAAAGTAACCAAACTTCAAGGCAATGGAATCCTGCACCTGACTTCAGGCACTTACCTCCTGTACCAAGATCTCTGCAGTTGCAGAAGTTTGCAAATGTGGTTATGAAGCACCTGAGGCTGTTTCTGCAGGCAGCTGGCACAGCTGGGGGCTACCGGAGGGCACGGGGAAAAACCTTCCCATTTTGACCAGAACTGGCTGCTCTGAGTTGGGATACAGCTGTTCTTCAAAGACTGCAATTGTCAATGAGCAAAACCTAATCTGTGCTGAGAGCTAGCACAGTTGCTCTCAAGATCTGGTTAATTCTGGGTCCTTCAATGAACTATAAAAATATTTGGAGGGGTCTGATTAAAACTAGCTAGAACATCTGGAAGATAATTTGTTCTGTGATTTCTTTGGGAAAAAAAATTACATATTGTCCCTAAGTTTAATAAGTTAAATAACAAGCACCCCTTCAAGTGCTGTAATAAATGCTTTGTTAGTACTCTTCTAATAGCTGTAGGACAAAAAAACCCATACCTTCTAAACAGAAACCAAGCAACCCAAAACCTAAATGTTTTATTTGGCTCTCTGATGCTCACGAACACAAGTTTTATGAATACCGATTGGTCAGTATGTAAGTCAGGTTTGACTGGTGTCTGAATGAACAAATGGATCATGAACACAATTTTACCTGTGTAGAAATAGAAAATACACACAGGCATGACTTGTAATTGCAGTTATTACTATACAAAAGAGGTTTTTTAACATATTTATTGGTCTTGGTTTACCTTCATGTTTGTTCTTGTGGAGCCATCCATCTCGGAGGAGGTTTGAAAATAGATCATTTTATATTTCTTGATCATTTGTAGCTTTTTTTTTTTTTCCTAAAACCTCTTGCCCTTTGTTCCCCTCTCCCCTAAAGTTTTGCATCAAAGCCTCAAGAGCCACGGGCTTCCAGTCTGCTGTTTAGACCTCCATTGTTTTCCTAGACAGAGGCATTTCAACAGAGGAAACTTTTCATAAGTTTCCAAACCTCACATATCCAACCATGATATTGGAATACTTGCTAAAGATTCCTTTGTGACTTCCATTTGTGCTTGACTAAAGCAGAAAGTACAGACTTTCCATCATAAATGTTAATATTAAACAGACCATCGCAGACTGAAATGGAACAGAAGTGAAAGTCAAAAATCAAACATGGCTAAACTCATCTATGAACTTGCCCCTGGAAGAAATAGGGAGGTAAAAGGACACACACCAAAGCAAAGTAAGCCTTCTCTGGCCATTTTTAAAATGCAGGCTGTAATCACCCCTGGAACGAGGGGGAACTGATGAAGATCATCATTACCCCCAACATATGGTCTAGGTGATGCTTCTGTGGCTGTCAATACTTTTGTTCAAATATAGGTGTTGCGCCATAACTTAACAATAGAAGAGAGTGTGACTAGTTAACCTAGAAGAAAAAAGATCCTGTTCCACAGATCTTACTGCTGTGAAGGTTCATTATAAGTGGGTGAGTGTGCATGTTTTTGTTTTAGAATATTGTTCCCCAGTAAAACTATTCAATAGGTCAAAATTTACAATTGGTTTTGGTCAAGCAATGAAGAAAACAGCCAACTCAGAGTTACCCCACTAGTGCTATCCACTGCTAAAAGATTTCACCCCTGTAGGTCTTGCTGGTAATGTGGCTGTTAGAATTAATTCTAATTTACTGCAATTTTTTTCTTTGCTATAGAAAACACACTTAAACCATGCCTTTGACTTATATTTGTACGACTGATGACAAAGAGAGCAAACAATTGCTTCATGCTGACCCAAAGCTGTAAAAGTGTTATTTCAGCAGTAAGCAAACAATGCAGCTAGAGAGAGCACACAAATTCATACCGCATTTATAGTAAAAGTTTCACTTTTAGTATATAAATAACCCCCCCAAACTACTGAGTCCATTGCTACGTATAACCTCATTGCTCTGTTTGCTGACAGGCACTAAAGACAGCACTTTCACACAGCTGGGCTAACGGGTAGCATTTGGGGGCTGGCAGCACTTTGAAGGTTTCATTCCTATCTAGTGATAAAGTCACGCTACGTGATATTCCTTCCCCCCTCGCCCCCACCTTGCTCACTGAGAAATCTAGCTGCCATCTGGGAGCGGAGGGGCACGGTACTCACAGATGCTGCACAGCTCAACCTCTAACTGAATGCATAATCAATCTTAATTGTTCTTTGTCTATTCACCCCAGAGGTCTCAAAGACTATTTAGGTCCCTTTCAGAAAATTGGGGTATTTACACTTTCTGCTTTGCTACAACTAAAAAAAATAAATAAATTAATACGGTATGTTTTCTTACTCTCTTATTAGAAATATTTTTTGGTCAACTTACCCTTAAGATGCTGTTTGGTAACTTGCGCTCATGTGAAATCTGTTTCAAAACCAAAGCCCTTAACAATCACATAATTTTATTTTCTGTGTATTATTTCTGTACTGCCCTGTTCCAATCCATAATAATTCTGACAGTACTACTAAGTGTCAGAAGAAGCTGGCCACAGTTTAACAGCTGTGAGCTTATTATGCACTCATTTCCTGAAGCAATGACCTAGAAACTACTTTTTTTTCCTGCATCATACCAAATAACTTCAGAAGTATGGTAAGGTACAGTGGCAAATCTAATTAATGTTTTTTGGGGAACATGTGGGTTTGAAAGATAAACCTGTGCAGGGGTTGGAAAGTGATGTGTGCAATCAGCTAGTTCCAAGGGCAACACCAAGGTTATTTAGTCTATAGCAGATATTTCAGATATTTCAGAAAAACGTGAAGGTGACTGATTTCTATTACCAGCAGAGAGATCCACCCAGACTTCTTGAAATTCTGGGGGCTTCCGATTCCCTTGGAGAAAGTAATCGAAGCGGCATCCAACATACAAATCAACAACTGGCTATTATGTCTAGGCTTTTCAAGAAGAATTCAAATGAAGTAAAAGCTTCCAAAACTTAACCTAAGAGTTATTCAGAAGTAATCAAAGATATTAAGGAGCTGAAGAACACGTCAGCATCCTCTGAAGCATTACACGATATCTAACCACCCACCAAAGGGCTGAGTTTATCAGTGACTTCTGCTGAGGATCCCCCTCTGGCACTCGCTTTCTGTTTCTTCTCCTGATGTCAAGCTTCGCAAGCCTTTGTGGTAAGTCATTCTGGATTTCTTATTTTTCCACGCTGTCAAATACCCCCGAATACTTATTTGTTCTCAGCCTTCATGCAGTAACTAATGGCTCCACTGTCTATTATGCAGAATCTCACGCTCTGAGACCAGGTTATTTCCCTTTTTCTTATGCAGGGCACCCATCTTTACAGCAAGAACATTTAAAATCTGTTCCTTTTCATCTTTAGATCACAAACTTTACCCCTCTCTTATCAAACTGGTGTTTGGGTTTTTGCTACCCTAATTCATTCCTGTCTCACTGACTTGAATGCTGCAGTTTACTGTGAATAACCACAGTAGAAATAATGAACAGACATCCCAGTCAGAGTTTGGGTCATCAGACTGTGAGATGACAAAAAGATGAGTCCGATGGACCTTGAGTCTGAGTTTGGCAAATGACATAAGGTAGTAAAAACTAGAGAGTAGGTGGAAGCAAAGAAGCGATTGGATTGTGTTGCTAATTTAGAAGCAGTAATTCCAGAATCAACATTTTTGATGTGCAAAGACAAATCTTGATCTTATAGTTAAATCTTATCCAGAGACTGATGAATTAGGAAAGGTCTATGGGAAATTCTACGGAAGAAGGTACTAAAGTGCTCCAAAGAAAGCTAGGCATACTAGCTTAGAAGCTGCAATCACCACCAGGGTTGAAATGAGAAATTATGACCCTAAACCACATAAAATAAAGAAACCTAGACACAGACCAAGATCGTTCTGTTTGGTCCTAAACAAACACAACCACACACACACCAAAAACAAACAACAAAAAACCCCCAAACCAACCAAGGGGTGGGTGAGGGGAAGGTGTTTCAAAGTATCTTGCTGCCACATGAGTACACCAACAGGTAAATTACTTTAAAGCCACAAGGTCATGCTTTGGAGAGCATAAAGGCAATAAAAGATGGAGAGAAAACTCTGCCAGTCTGTCCCACTGGTGTCTTAAGCTGTCAACAGGTACACTACAAATACACACAAATCATATGGATACCAGATTTTATATATTGCCTTTAGCTGTCTGAGGGAAAAATGAAATCACAATGAGGCTCCCCATCATGAATGAAGGGTATTGAAGTCGCCTGCATGTGTCCTGGCAGTGCCATATGACATCATAGGATAGCTCAAGATGGATTTCATGTTGATGTAAACCACTGTTTAATTTCAGGAGTATAGGTATCAAACAGCTCTAAGACTTGCTTCATGGATGTTAAAAGAAATGTTTACTTTTTAAAGCAATTACTTAACTTTCCCAATTATCCAGAAAAATGACCTCATTGTAGCATGTAAATGTGCATTGGAGAGTCTGTATGTAAGCTATAAAAAAAATATAGCTTTTAAAAATAGATATGCAACAGGATCGAGATACTTGAGCCCTAGACACATGCAGTATATATGCAGTGAGAGTAAAGGCAGCTTTTGTACTGCTGTTACCACCCAAGCCCCACTGAACATTTACAAAATTTAGAACATCTCCCTAAAGTGTTTATAATGGTATCTACTTTACTTGCAAGTAACCAGCCAGATGGGATGGCAAAGATCAAGCTTTCACATTGTGTGAAAAACAAGTCCTTCCTTCCAACCTCCTTCTACAGCCCTTAGGATAGTTCTTACTACCTACTTTGTGCTGGCACTTTGCTCTGCATTACCTTACCAGCATATAGATAAGGCTGTGGGATGGGACCTTATTAGATAAAAAAAATCCGAGCTACTGCATCTCTCAGCCTCTAAACTGATCATAAAGCAAAACACTGGGGCTTTCATTAATTCCATTTACCTCTAAAACATTTTAGGTGGCATCTAGTCATGCCTCCCTGCAGTTTTAGTAGGAAGACGGCAGCTATAATTTTCTCCAGCAAAAAGGTATTTTTGGTGTCTCATACATGGTTTGAAAGGTTTGACAGAGCTTCTGCATTTACCAACACAAGCACGACTTGGAAATACCTTTCTTGGACAAGAGGCTTGTGATAGAAACCATTATAAAGGTAAGTAAACGCCTGCCTAAAATAAAAGGTGAGGTGCTGTAACGTCAGGAAGTTGGGAGACACTTCCTAAAAATTTTGTCCTTACTTGCCACCTTCCATTCATCTGTGTCCTTCCTTGTAAATCCCGCAGGTTTAATCTGTGCAAATTGGGAAAGAGCAGGCAAAGGCTGGAAGACAGCAGTGCCAGCTACAAATTGCTTCTCATGTTCTTCAGCAGCCTAAAAGCCACGTAGGCACAGGCATGTGCAACACACGTGTGAGAAAAATGGGTTATGTCTCAGCTTACTAAGTATCTGTAGGATTCAGATCAGTCCTGTGGGTATTCATTCTTCCAGGAGACATTGCATGTCTTTTCCCAAATAAAATAATACAGTGGAGACTGTGGGGATAAACTCACTGAAAGGCATGATGCAAACATGAGCTTTCCCTACTGTCACCTTCTAATGCCTCTCTGTAAAATATTAAAAGGAAAAATTATCATCAAAAGAGGTTTGCATCCAAGGTTTCGAGAGCGCTGGTTAATATGCACAGTTGTCCCAATAAATTGTTAAATGTGTTTGCAGTGAATTCGTAAATCACTCTGTGAGGCATTGAAATAACTGGCACTACTGTTTTGGCTCAGTTACCAGTTTTACATCAGGGACTTATTTTCCAGTTTTTTTCCTCTAAGTTGCTGTAATCATGTGCTGCAGTTGAATCTAAACTGAATGGCATGCACAATAAATACGCTCCCTCACTGAGATCATGCAAGCACTATAAAATGTAAAAGAAAACAGTGGAAGGCATTGAAGTGGTTCACACTGTGACCTTTTATAAACCAAGAAGAGAAAAACAGCAGAAAAGCAAAATTTGTCAGATTTATCTGCTCCTTTTGGCTTAATAACAGAGACTATGTTTGCTTGTCTTTTGAGGACATCTATGGTGCAGGAAAAAGCCTACCTGAGCATAAAAGAAATCCCAACTCAGAGCTTTCTTTCATCAACTCACAGATGCAACCCAACTGTGTATTTATTTTTTTTTTTTTTCCAGAATCCTACATCTGAAGTGATGACCCTTATGCAAAAGGAGTCACTGGAGTGAGCAGACACTGACTTGCAAAGCAAGCAACGTGTTTGGAGCAGAAAGACTCATTCTGTACCTCAACAACAACCCTGTCTGTCACAGCCTTGTTATAGCTTGATCTTATGCCATGTAAAACCCACAAATCTCCAGAAAGCAAAATAGCTATGAATGCCAGAAGGGACATTAGCATCTCTCAGTCTCTTCCAAATGTAAACAGCTACAAATCAGAAGCTGATCTTACAAAGTGCCCTTATCAGTGTTTAAAAACAATCAGGATCCTACAACCCCAGGTTATCTGCTTTTGGTTTTGGTTCTTATATTTACAACAAATGCCCTAAGTGAGACAGAGAAAAGCGAGCTGGGCTAACCCAGAGTACAGAAGACCTGGTTTCTGATCCCAAATCTGCCTCCCGGCTTCCTGCAGCAGAAGCTCCACAAGGAGCATCATGGAGCAACAGCTACTGCTGCCTCTGGTTAGCTGGTGATCTGGTCAAGTTAGGCTGTTTTACAGGGCAGGCGATCTTTTTGGTAAGCTCTGAAGTAAAGCTAATGCAAAGTGACAAGACTTTGATTACCGTACAGGTGATATATCAGCAAAAGGCCAGTTCTTCACATTTCTTGCCTTCACAATTGCGCTTCAGCTGAAGGAAACAAAAGAAGGCAGTAGTAAGTGTGATCATCTTAGCTTTTCTTAACAACATATAATTTTTGTTTTCCAAAACATCCTATATGACAACTCTGTGCTCATGATTTTTAAAATGCTAAACTATGTACATTAAGTGACTGGGAATGTATAAATCAAAGTTTATACAATCTAATACACACACACAGAGTCTCGAAGAATGTGACTTTGGTACTTTTCAATGCATATTAAGAAACATTACAGTCATTCTCTGCTTTGCAATGGAAATATACTCTTTTTAATGGTGCTTTACTTTTGAAAAACAGGAGCTAAAAATCTTAAGGTCTTCTGATTGTAACTGGATTTCTCACTTTCAGACTCTAGACTATTCCTGATTTTATTTTCCAAAAGAAAACTAAACTGCTAAAAACTAAACAGCTGGAAACCTATTTTCTCTCAGTTGGTCATATAGATACATACCTGTTTCTCAAATCCTCAATTCTGGTACTTGTTTAGTTGGGTTTTTTCCCTTCTTCCTTAAGGATGCTACCTCTGTAAAATGAATTCAGATTCATAGAAAAAAATTAGTTTGGAAGGGACCTCAGGAGGTCACCTGCTCCAGCCGCCTCAGAGCAGTGCCAGGTTCAAGGTGAGATCAGGGCCAGCTGCAGTTCAAAAACCTCCAAGGAGGGACTTTCCATGGTGCTTACCCACTCTTATGATGAAGGATACATTCCTCACATCCGAACAAAATTTCTCTCATTAGAACTTCTGATCATGACCTCTTGTCCCTTTGTCATTGTGTCTGTCAGAAAGCCTGATCCCACTGCCTCCAAAAGCTTCCTTTGGAGAGTGGAAGATGACAACTGGATCCTCTCACCCACCCAATAGCCTTCTCCAGACCCAGCAAACCCCACTGCCTCAGCAACCCCAAGCACCTCTCATGCTCTTGCTTCCTAACCACCCTGGTGCCTCTCCTCTGGCCTCACTCCAGTTTATCACTGTCTTTACTGGGGGCTCAATGCTACAGAGAGTTTTTGAGAAAGAGCTACTGGAATTCACCTACAAAATCACCTGGAATAGCTCAGCTCCTCAGCGAAAACAAAAGAACTACCTTTTCCAGCAGCAGATTATTCCATCCATCCAAGAGCTACTGTAACTGCTGGTAAGTGGCAGGTGCAATCTTCAGCCACAGCTGGGTGAGGGTGTTTCTCTCCTAAAGGATTTCAGATCCAGACAGAACGGTTTATGTTTTGGTGATGCTCTGTGCTGAAATCCACTTTTTTTTGCTGTAGAGAAGGGAAGAAAATAAGGAAAAGCAGAGTTGCCCAGTTTCTTAGTTGCTCAGTGCCATTCCTATAAACCCTCATAAAGGCACAAATTTTCCAGTTGACTGGGAAAGAACAATTGGGTTTTTCACTACAACAGACTTTGGGCTTTGCTGCTACATCCAGAAAAAAGCAAGTGCAGGAACAGTATGGACATAGATAAAGTGTTCAAGAGGAATGCTAATCCAACCTAAGCTAATCCACTATTTGGAAATGATTCTCAGTCACCCAGGGGATGGAGACATCACTTTTATCTATGACCTCAAGGCTGATTTTCATGGACCTCTCTCCTATATTTTGCGTTAGAATCATTCCTATTACGACCGAAAGAAATTTACCTGCTGCCCATGGAGAACTCCAGAAACAGTGAGAACATCCACACGCCAAAGTTACAGCTGCCTGGACAGCCTGGGTAGCTGTCACAGGGCTGGAGGCGAAACTGCCCGGACAAGGCAGCTAACTACAGCCCAGCTAGGAATATATCATAGCCCTCCGCTGTTCGTGCCAGGAACCACCACAGATCCATTGGGATGCAATAACAACAAATAACAAAAAAATTTCATCTTGAAGGAGAGACCCAAAAGAGAAAAGCAAGGGTACGTTATTTGCTTATGCCTTGGTTCCATAATTTGCCCCCCGCCCCGTAGGGACCAAACGAGTGGCATTGCAACTCTTGCCCTAAGGACTGAAGTAGCTAAACAGATCATTTGCACTGAAGTAATTTAGAAAATGGTTATAAATAACCCACACGTTGATCTTTGGCTTCCTGCAGCCTGCGCCAGTATGAGAAATGACTCCAGGAATAATTCCAGAAAAAAGCCCTGTCCACTTGCTGACTTCCATTCTGCCTTTTGTTTTCACATCCACTTTCAGATAAAACTGCTCCTGCTGGAATACCCTAGCATACTGCAGCGCTATGAAAAATCATATTGCTAATCTATTTCTCCTGCCTTGGGAGAGGAAAACAACCTTGATATTCTCTTCTCAGAGCGCCTTTGCATCCACTTCGGCAATGGGTTTGGATGGAATCTGGAAGAACATTTCTATCCTGCAGAACAACATTGTGGGGACCCTTATCATTTCAGGTGTTTTGTGAGTCCCACAACACTCATTCCAGCCCTATTTGCTGTAGATTTCTTCCATAAATCCGCACTGTAACTTGCTCCAAGCCAGCACTACGTTTCCTAGCACACTCTGCCCCAGTAAACAACACTTTTTGGGTATCTCCACTGGTGAATCTACCGATCGAATGAAACGAACTGCCTAGTCAATAAGAAAAAGTCCAATGACAACATAGGAAGTCAGGAAACACTGGACAGATCCAGCAGAAATTACTGGGGGGAAAATCAAATGCCTCTACGGAAAGTGTTGTAATTTAGTTTTATTCCAGGTCTAAAAGTGGAAAAACTTAAAGCTTCATACTACTTTACAGCGGCGCCGTTCAGGGTCTGCCAATGTTTCCATTATGAACTGCAATTTTCAGGGGTTTATAACTCAGCCATAAAAATTTGCTTGGGATGAAACTAGAAATAAAAGCTCTCCACCCAAAAACTAACTCTCACCCCCCCCCCCCCTTTTTTTTAATAGAGGGGAGTTAAATGTTAAATTGAATTTGCTTATTCTTAAGCTAGATCATTAAAAAAAAAAAGGAAAAGATCATTTTATGTCACTTTTTTTACTATTACAAAATATGGACGAACAGGAGAATCTGGGGTTATAGCAGATGACAAAGCAAATACATGTCAATACCATTATGCTGCAAGAGGGCACTGGTCTTTTTGGCTTGTGTTAAAAATGTGAACATTATTCCTAAGAGACAGGCAGTAGTTATTCTGTGCAACTTTGCAATGGAAAGGTCTCATCCACAATACTCTAGCCAATTCGAGCATCACGCATTAGAAAGGAGTAAACCACAGCAGAACAATAAAACTTACACAGACCTACAAAACATGACATAAGGAAAGATTGAAGAACTTCAGATTTCATCTAGAAGAATATCATGGGTAAGTGGCAACTGTTTCCCAATATGAGAAAAAAAATAATAAATTGTAAGGAGGATGGTGATCAGATGCTTTCCAGGTTCACTTCATAAAGAGTAAGAAAAAACTAAAGTTTATCTGCAAGAATGAAGTTTTAAGTTACATGCCTGTAAATTCACATGGCAGTGAAGTCATGCAGTGGAATCACCCTCGTCTTGACCTGGTCATATTACTTAGCAAATATTTCTCTTGAGGCTGGATAATCATTTTGAAGTTGGTGGTGAAACATAGCACTCAAATACACTTTATTGAAATATAGCATTCAGATATATACCCTGAAGTTGTATGACCAGCTTAAAAAACCCCCACATCATCTTTTTTACTAAAGATCATTTGACGGTAGGTTTTTTTTTTTCCTTTGCTTTGTATTTCCAGAGGTTTTAGAGCATGTTTCCAGTTTCGCTGCAATTCAGACTAAAACCAAAACGCTAATAAGCAAAAATTCTCACATAATCATGAATCTATATGAGCTAAGGGCTGATGAAATACGTAAAATTATGGAATTTGCAACAAAACAACAAGAGGTTTTAGCTCTGCATTTTTGCTATTATGCAGTTGGTTTACTTTCCACATTTTAATTGGGACAGAGAAACTAAACTGAGTAGTTTCTCTTGCTTACAGTATAACTTTTGTTTCACTTTGCTAAACTAATATAATTTCAAGTGTCTTTTAACTTGCAATCTTCTATCATTTACCTAAGGAGTTTGCCCTATAAAACCAAGGCACCGGAGCTATCTACACCAGTTTGAACAGAATTTGGGAATCAATTTTTTTCAGTCTTTTGGGAAAAAATTAGGAGTATCTTCAGAGTTTATTAGCCAGAAATATTTGCTGGCTTCTAATCCCTTCTGTGGTAGCTTATCACAAAGGCTGGGAGTTTACAGTAATTTCAATACAGTGTAAAAAAGTTGATTTATAATTTAAGATATTCAGCTTTGCAAAGCTTCTGACTGTGTTCTGCATTTGGCTAAAGGATCAGCGGACAAAGCATTTTATTTTATGCACATCACATAAATTGTAAATATTGCTGAATCTGTCCCAAAGAGAAGCTTATCTCCAAGCAGTGGCTGGGGAACAGATCATAACCTTCTGCTGCTCTGGAAGGCTTCTGACATTTTCTACTCCCCCTTTGGCCCCTGTAAGTTTTACATATTCTCTGAACTGAGGTTATGGCCCCCAGGGTCTTTCCCCTGAAGGTTATTCACCACTACTGCTGTCCTCCCTCACCCTCTCTCAGCCACGTCTCATTGGATTGCATCATGCTTGTACCTCTCTTATCTGCTTCCCAGGTATTGACTGTCAACTTCAAACGTTATCCTGCCTCACCATATTATACATCGGTTTTGATCCATAAAAAAAAAGAAAAAAGAGAAACGATAAAAACTCTCACAAACAAAACAGTAGTGCATGTCATTTTTCTTCCTAGAAGGTCAAATCCTCTGGGACCGCGTTTCTCATCCACACATACTGCCATGACAGCACCTCACTCCACACACCTCAGGCTGCAACACCAGACCCAAAGGCACTTGAGACCCAGATGTTTTGTCTCTGCATCGGCCTTGTGCAAGCCCAGCTTACTGCTGACTGAGCGGGCGAGACTGTCAGCTGCCCACAGCCAGCCACCCCAGCAGCACGCTGGCAGGCTCATGGTACTCTGCTGCTGCCTGGACACACCATGCCCTTCTCATCTGTCCATCACCCGACATGCCCCTGCAGGCAGAAGAAATTCTCAAGCACTTGGCTCCTGCCCCTGCTACAGTTCTGCTCTGAGTCCAAACCATGCTCGCTCCCACCAGGCAGACACGGAGAGCACCGGGCTCCGGTATGAAAACACCTTTGGAAGAGACTAGATATCGCTCCCCACCTAGCCCAAACAGAACACAGGGCGAGCACCTCAAAAATATTTCACAGCAAAGGTGACCAAATCAGCTTCAGTGATCTGTGACAGTAGGGACTACAGGGACAGTTGGGTTTCACCTTCAAACAGTTCAGAAGATGCCACTAGAGATGGCCTGAGGCACCGCCACAGTTTTCTTGCAGAAACGCAGGCCCAAGTATCAGGTCACGGACAGACTTGGTGCACTCACCTGGTAATAAAAGCACCCAAAGTCTGTGTGTCAGCAAACGTGTGATGCCGGAGCTCGGATTTACACAGCAAAGTCACAGAACCGCGCGGATCCCCCCGTTCTCGGTCCTGCTCGGGGTGGTGCCCCGCAGCACACGCCGCCACCGCACACGCTGCTCCATCCCGTGTGGCAGGAGGACAACATGTAAGGCTCGATGCCCCTGGACTGCTTCCTCTCCTCGCTACCCACCTCCCGCCAAGATTTTAACGACATCGACAGCAGATCCTATTAGCTGCGCAGAACTCTTGATTTTTCAGGCTGGCACTTGAAAATGTCTTAGCTGAAGGTGAGATGTGGTCGAGGGAACCTCAAGAGAAATAACAAAATGAAGCAATACTATTATAAGCAGTCCTTGAGTGGGTTACAAGTCAAGCTGCTGATGACTGAGTGAGTTTAATCACCTTTAGAGCCCTGTAACCTCCCTGAAATAGCCCAAAATGTTATGAAATGGAATTTGTATGCAGGACGCAAGGAAAACAGACCTTTAAATTTACCAGACTTACAACTATGATTATGACAATAATGGTGGGTCAGAATGTTCCCATTACATCAGTGGATCTATAATTAGCCCCTAACTTTGTTTTTGAGGGAATAAAAACATCTTTCAGCTTGCCACTTGTTGCTGCATTAATTGCAACCCAAGTGCCCCCCCTCTAGCTGTCAGCATTACGCCACCGTTTCACCTACGTTTTCTTGAGGCTTAAAAAACCCCAAAATAAAATAAAAATCATTGCAGTACTGAATTGCCCCTTCGACATCCTCTTCTACTTGATGTACTCTCCAGGAGAAGCAGCTCCTCAGCTGGCACAGGGTCAAACCCCCAGTAACTCCACTCGTGTCAGGGCCTTGGCTGATGTATATTGGCACGGTTCGACGGGTCCCAAAGGAGCTACACCAATTTACAGAAGGAACTGGCACAGACAACTCCGCTCTACTCCGTATAGCATTAACAGGTCCTCCTAATTATTTATTGAAAGAATGTTTTATTTTCCTGCTGCTCTCTAAAGCCAAGTCCCTCCAAGGTGGTCTCCATCCAGCGCCTGGAGCTGCATGTGAAGCTGTTTCTGGACGCCTGCAAGTCCTGCGTGCCACCGTCAGGTAACCTTACCAGGTCTGGCCAGCCAGCCACCAGCTGAACGCATGCAGAGCTCTGAATATGACGTTTGGGCACAAATCTGGGAACACAATTTGCGCCATTTAATTGTCTCAGTAAGCCAAAACACAATTTTGACTACAAGAGACATCAGCGCACGCAGATGTTATACATGTAAATCATTATGCACTCACTTGTGGTTATAGCCCTGGAGGGAATTTGAGAAAATAAAATGAGGCCCATCCTTCTTAGCACCACTTCAGCATTTGATTAAGTACAAAGGAAAGGTTTTAAAGAAATTGCCAGTGAGTTACATTTAAATGACGTGAGGTAATTACAGTACAATAATTTTTAAAGCCCACCTTAATGCACTGACTGCTGTGGAGGAACACTGACTTCAGACTTTCTGACACTTGTGTATGCTTCACTGCAAGAAGGGAATGACACCGATTTCAAATACTAGTACAGACAGCAATCAATGTAAGCATGCACAGAAGTGTTTGGTAGACCAGGATCCACGCTACTACTTCTGCTGCATCCTATCATGTTAGCACATTACAGTTCTGTGGTTAAAAACGAGACAGCTGCAGTAGCTTTCTGAATACTGCCTCCTGTCATAGAACACAGACTGTCACAACTAAGGAAAAAAAAAAAGGCAGTGTTTTCTGAAAAAATATTTTTTTCATAAATATATATTCCTATAGTAATAATTTTAATACTGTAAAAAGGTAAGGACAAAAAGATTTACCTGTATTTCCCTGTCTTCCATTTATCTCCCCTTTTACTGATTTCCCCTGGTAAAAAGGGAAGAAGTAGAAGAGAAATGGAGACAAAAATCCTCAAAGGAACGAAGAACCTTTATGGCATTTGAAGATAAAACAAAACTCTTTTCCAGGCTGAAAGGAAGGAGGGGGCTAGGGGGGTGGGTGGAGAAGAAAAGCTTTAGTCAAGCAAAATTTTTTTGAAAAATAACTAACAAAACAGAAATTCTTGCACTGTATTCCCCTCCCTCACCAATACTATTTGTTGCATTTCAAAACCTCATACAATAAGGGCAGCCAGCCTGCAAATCTGGAAGGGAATTCAGCACATGTTATTGGTGGATGATTTCAACATAGCCACAAGGGGAATGCATTTAAAGATCCATATGTTTAGTTGGCACCAAATCAAGTTCCATTAAATAACACTGTATTCAGCTACACAACAAATTTACTTACCATACATTTCACATGAGAACTAATTTGTTTGATAGGAATATTGCTGATGTTTATATTGGTTTACTGTAATGAAAACAGTATTTTCCAAACTATGAACAAATGCATACCAGTAGTTTTACAGTGGCTTATCCAAAGTACTGGTAGTGCTTCAAGAAGGGAATTTATACAATATGTATGTTTCTCAGCGCTGCTCGCGCCAAACATAGTAGGGAGGTTCCGCTATGAAGACGGAACTTGCCTGTAACACCGGGAGAGCAGACTGAAGCCTCTGCATGGGCCATGGGGAGAGCTGCTGAGGCCGGCTGGGCTACAGGTAATTCCAGGCTTGGCAGCTTGGTGTGTCCAAATATACCTTCAGGAAAACCGGGCATGTATGTCCAGGGCTGTTGGAGTGGAGCATGGCACGAGGCTCTCCTTTCTCATGACACTCTACAGAAATTATGAAGGCAATCAGTTACCCGCTGTTTTAGCTGAACGTCAAACCCCTAATTTTTAATATGAAACCAAGGGCCTTTATATAAAATGTGAAATTCACATACCATTGCCTATCTGGTCAACAAGGCTGCCAAATATTTTCACATACAGAAAAACACTGGTGACTGAGTTGTGCTATAAAAACAATAGAACATCTTGAGGATTTCACTTAGTAATTCCATGCGGTCTGGCATTAATCAATTGGACATCTTAAGAAAAAAATATATTTCCTTAGTGGGGAAAAAACCACTTCTTCCAAGAAAGTCACCTCCAGTGTTTCACATGTTTATATTTTTGCTTAGAGAAGCATCGGGGTTTTTTTTAAAAAAATACACATCTGAGAAGGAGCCAAGGATGATTTAATGATGCACTTACTGAAACCTCTGCAAATCATCTTTTCTGTCAGCTTTCGATATACAAAATCTGCCTTGGCACTTGCAATCTTAATATCCATTCCTTTCTTTTCACCAGGACAGTTCAGACTTCTGGTTATGAGTCACGCTAAATTATAGATACAAACGGAAGCATGGGCCACGTTCTTCCCCAAAAATATGTCAACATATTAAAAATACTGGCAGTACCATCCTTCATTTTTGATCCAGTTCATTACCCAGGAAATTATTTTAAATTAGCACATGCACTTCACATCACCTTTGTACATGCTGCAGGTGTCCACAGTACAAAAACCTCTTCCTGTAATGAAAACTCTGCATGGTTCTAAGTGTAAATCTGATGTGATGTGTCATGGGATCAAACAGGCTGATTACTCGACAGGAGAGGGAACCTGCTTCTAAAACAAGCTTCCTCTCCCTTCCCAAAAAAGCCGGGAAGGCAAGGTGGCAGTCCGACAGGCACCTCCAAGTCCTCACTGGAAAATACTCTGACATATATCAAAGAAAGGGTTCATCCCATTTCCAAACCCTGAGCTCCTCATTAGGCATTTATTTGTCAGATTGAGACTGCAACTTGTTCAGTGGAAACAGTGAAAAACATTCATTTGTCTGTACGGTACAGGATCAAGGCTTAAGTCAAGATGTGTCTATGGATAAACCTGATCTAAATTATTGCATATTTGGAAAAAAATTCCTGTTGATGGCAATGCAATTGGTCTTGTCCAAAAAGTCATCCATCACCCATTGGATGCAGTGCAAAGAGACTGAAGGGAAGCTCCATTTTCTTTTTAAGTATAAAAGAAGTTTGCTGCCAGAATGATGTATCACATTAACCTGCTAATTATCCAAACTTACATTTCATAAACAAGTAAACCCAAAAGAGAGACCTTCCTCAGACATAAGCTACCTTAACTGGGCTAGAGATTAGCAGTTAAAAATCACAGCCATGGAAGGGAACGATGGTTGAGCATTCAACCATTCTTATTACTCTGGAAGTATTAAATCACTGCCTTTGCATTTTTGGCATACTCCTGTGTAAGGTTCATAATTATTTTGGCTGCCCCCCACAAAACCTTGGCTGCACTAAAAACTTCACCCCAAACCCTCCAAACTCAAACAAAACTGGTCAAAACTAGAAAAAAGAAAGGCAGAAAAAGGGTCAAACCCAGAAAAAAATAGTGAAACCTGGACAAACACCCAGAAAAAAAACAAACAGGAAAAAACTGGGAACAAACCCTGGGAAAAAATCCTGGGAGAAAAAAAAAAAAAAGAAAACAAGAAAAGGAAAAAAAAAAGCAAACCCCCAAGAAGCAGAGCCCTGAGTTTGCTCCTCCTAAAACTACATGGCATCTATCTCGTTAACATCTTATTACGATACGTAAACACCCCTAAAGGTGTCAAGAGTGAAAGATTAGGGATGAATGAAAAAACAGTTGCATTCTTTTCCACTCTCTTCATCTAAATGTAGATACAACTGATAAGACATACCAGTTCAGGGCTCTGGATGCCCCTGCACCTGCTACTGTGACTGTCCCAACAACATGTAACCCAGCAGTGAAAAGGGAACTCTTTGTGATCCTTATAGATTCTACAAAGTACTTCAAATGCCGCCTGGCAATCAACAGGCCGGTCCCGGAGCTGTAGTGCCACTAAGCGCTGTCGAGATGCCCTTTCAGCAAACGAACCCCTGCCCTGTGCTCTGGTATCAACTTAAAAATGATTTTTTTTTTTAAGCGTAGTGAAAAGGGGCCAAGTTGAAACAGGCCAGCCAGTCAAAAACCTATCTGGATTACTTCTTGCTGTCAAGCAGCTGGGCTAATTTTGACTATTAAAGTTTTCATTTGACTAGAGATCTAACAGCAGGCCCACTGTCTTCAAGGACTAATATTGCCTCTGGCTGCTTCTCAATACCAACCAACAGTCCAACTTTTTCTGGGCTAAAACTCAATCTGTTTGTCCAACCCGAGCTAGGCACCATCTGGGACACAGAGCCACACCATCCTCAGCAAACAGGCCAGGCCAGTCACACCATCCTCGCTGTAGCTACCTGCAGACTGAGGGAAAACTCTACAGAGAAGTTCTCTAACATCCCAAAAGTGACCTCAAAACTCGGGGATTTGGGACCCCTTTACAGCACACACCTAACAGATCTCCAATCTTACGTCACAATGCATCTCTGGGTTAGTTGGGATTTCACTCACAAGCCAAGGAAGATGGAAGAAGATGGATGCAAGTGTGGGACTTCACCGTTTTCCAAGAGTGTCATGAAATGCAGACCTTACAAACGTCATGAAATGTGGACCTTTGTAAATGCTTCTCACCCTGTATCAAGGGAACGAAACCAAAGTCTGTATCCACTGCATCTGCAATTATTGACACCGCAAAAACAATCTAAAAAACTGGGTTTGGCGTGGTAATAGTTTCTATTCCTTCCATGATATCATTTCAACCATTTTGCACTATGCTCTGACCTTGTTACAAGCCACCTTGCTAGGAGCCCACCACTTTCCCACCTGCATGCGCTTGTCACCAAAATGAATTACCACTTTGCATTAGTGGCTTGAATAGTCTCCTGATAGAAACTGCAGGAAGAGCAGAAAATGGTGCAAAACTCAAAATGATGTATAATCGCCAAAATGCTACAACTTCAGCTGTCAAGGGTTCTAATTAGAGTTGGGACAAGGCAATGTTAGCTCAGCTGCCTCTGAACACACCTGTTTCAATTTAATTTGCAGTAATTAGGTAGCTTAGGGCACCAGGAAAGAAAAAATGCTGTTCACTTACTGTTTCAAATAGCCGAGTTTTCATGTGCCATTTAAAATCCTGTTTTTCAGAACAGACTGCTGACTTGCTAATGCTAGCAAAATGAAATAAAGCAAAATATTTTTAGCAGCAGGAAGTTGTTACTTGCTACTGCCAATTACATGCCTTGTACTTGAACAGTGACATTTTTTCCCCTTTGCTTATTCTTCAAGATAGGTAAAAGCTGGCTTCGGTCTCAGTGCATGAGGATTTGAACAAAACTCTTCGTCCCCCGGACTTGGCGGACTCTTCTGGAGTCATAGCCAATACTGGCAGCAATCTGCTGTGACAGAGCAAACAACAGTGTCCTAGATCCACTCTTCAAAAAAGGGGAAAGGAGAAGATTAAGCAAGAGACCTGGATCTATTGGCTTTGGCAAAAGGCTGAATACCTTGTCATGCTCAGAAAATTACTGAATTTGGGGAGAAGAAAATGGGGCAGAGGGGGGAAAATAATAATAATAATAATGATAATAAAAAGCATTAAAATTACTTAAGAATATTTATACTCTGAGTTAATTTATCAAACTGACACAGAGATGAATCATCCACCATAAAAGTAATGGGATACAAGTTTTCTTTATATCACAATCATTATTTACAACTCTTAAATATTCAGAGGAGTCAAGTATCCTCATCTTTCAATTTAAAATGCGATCTTGCAAGCCAAAGTAAAACTGTTGGCAAAAATAAGTTTCTAAAGGAACAGTGCCCAAAGAATGATATCTTCAAAACCAGAATAGATTTTAACAATCATGATGGCACTGTTTTGTTTTTCATTTAAACCTACACTATAAACCACACAGGGCTCAAGCAACTCACATAAAGCTACATCTCCGAGTAACAAAACAATGAAAGCAGGTAATAACAAGGGCCTGTGCTATAGCTAGACGCAGCTACTTACGACTTTTGAAACTACAACACAAACCTCAGTTGCTGGGGTTTTTTTGTTGGTTTTTTTGAGGCACCATACAATTCTGCTTTGATGTAGGTTAATTCCCACATGCTGAGAATCCAACTGAAGGCAATACGACTCCTCAAGTAAAAGTCCATCACTTTAATAATTGTCCAGCTTTAATGCCATTAGAAAGCCAACCATACCACTGTATACTTTTCCATCTTAGAACACACACAGAGACACACAAAAAATCTGGGAAATCCACAGCAATGCTTCCTGAATACTGTTTTGATTATTTAGGAATGGTTTTACTATTAGCAGTCATTATTTTCCATAGACTAATGTGGATGTGTACTTAAAAACTGGACAAGAAAACAGAAAAAGAAACCCGTATGATAAAATGAGTGTGAATAGTCAGCACCATCATTTTACCACTTCAGTGAACTTCATGAAATAAAATAGTATCTACCTGAAGCTTTGCTTATATAACATATATGGAACACTCATATATATAAGCCACACAAGATCTTAAAACCACAAAAATCAGGAAGTATATGAAAGCTTATCTTCTTTTATTCGTTTGTCTTTGCTGCCTCAACAGGTAATTTTTTTACAATCCAGGTTTTTAGTTTTTCTATTTCGGTTCTGTTTAACTCATGATTAAGATTTGGAAAACTATGAAGTGATGCTGATACTCCCAGTGACTTCAACATCTTGTTGGTCTCTTCACCCCATGAGTAGAGAACTAGTTCATCAGCAGTTCCATGACACTGAAATAATTCTGGAAGAACACCTTCATTTCTTTTCAAAGCCTAAATGGAGAAGAAACACAGCCACACATATCACTAAAAATTTTAAAAGAATAGTTACAATTACATGGTGACAACTTCCATAGCATTTCATTTATTAACCTGGTTCTAGCGGTCATATCGTACTATCTCTACAAAAATAAAAAATAAATATTGGAAAAAACTGTACTTCAAATTCCAATGTGCTAACTCTTGACAAACAATAGGGTGTACTTTAAGGTCTGTGTCTCTCTCTAAATAAGAGAAATAGAAAAAATTCATGACAGTAGATGGAGCTCATGAGTATTGTAATTCTCACAAAATTTCAAAGAATAGTTACACTTGCATGGACTCTAAGGACAACTTGCACAGCACTTCATTTGCTAATCTACCTTCTACACTGACTTACTTTGAATAAAATAATTGTACCGTCTGTGCAAAAAAGCAACAAAACACCATGTAAGGACAGCTTTAAAGCCTCACTTCCCTAATATTCTGCTTATTTATTTCCAGGAAATGTCATAAGTTAAGAATATTAATCAATTGCCTCAGATGAATAAACACGCTATATGCAATTTTAATGATCATGTTTTTCTTTCAGCTCAGCAGTTTTTCTGTGAAGTCCACCACACACTCACCTGGTAAACAGCAGATTCTTTGTTGAGAAAACTAGACAAAGCAAATACACCTGCCAGATCTTGATGAAACCTATATGCTAAATGCATTGCCATTCCACCTCCCATCGAAAAGCCTCCTAGGATGCAACAACAGAAACAAAGATTGGATTTTACTATATGTCTTTGTAACCCAGTGTCCAACTTATTTCTATCTTCAAACTTGTTTCTTTTATACACAATGCAATCAAAAACCATCTTGACTAACATAATGATTACACTGATCTTAAAGCATAATTCAGTTAAGAAGTTGGATATCTAAAGTACTGCTGAAAATTCATTACTGAGAGAGAAAAACAATTAAAAAAAATCAGCTAAAATGCCATTACTTTAGAAGCCATTCATGTATGATCCCTACCAGACAGCTGGAAACATGTGGCCATATATTCTCTGATGTTAACAAAGCAAAACTCTACGGATAATTTTCACTGCTTTTTAGTTCAACTTGTTTTTCCCCTAGGCTAGCAGCAATCACACATGCAAGATCTGTATCACTATTGTACATAACCAATGAACATTCACCACATTAGACTAGTACACAGAGCTGGATGGTTTTTTTTGTTGTTGTACCTTAGGATATATAATAGATAGGGAAAAATGCAATGTACCCCACCTGAGATTTAATAGGACTTCTGAATTAATGGCCTTCTGTGTTCCATATGTCTCTTCAGCTGTACTAACTCCTTACACCAGATAACTCCTCAGGGACAATTTTTACATGACAAATGTTTATTCATTAAGGAAGAAATCCTGCATACCACTTCACAAGGACACAGTATGTAGGTTATCGTATTGATTGCATCCAGACAAGAAGTAGGGTGAACAATGACTGGCTGCTGAAGTATCTTCTAGCACAGAGATGGCAACCAGCAGAAAGGTAATGACCGCAGCTCTACTTAGACCAGCACTAGCATCCATGGTGCTGGTGATACAATTGGTTTGTGCCAGGTAGTTAACTGGTGTAATCAGTTGCATAATACTGAGCCCAGACGTTTTCACCAAGAGACATGAAATCAGGGACTGAAGAAGAAATACAAAACCAGTAGACAAAATACCAAACCATTTCAGCTTGTTACCTTTTGAAGTGATTAAAATGAGACTCCAGAATGGGAGTGGCTCTTTTGCAAGGGCTATATAAGTCCTCTAGGCCTGACTTCTGTGCTACGCTGAAGTCTGGCATGGGTGCTAAACAAAACCTGGCCAGGAAGCAGTGCCCCTGCAGCACCAAATCCGAGCCAAATGATGCCCTGCAACTTTAGTACTTCACTGGATCCTGGGACCACACCAGGAATCTCTGGTGCACACAAGCTCAAGAGGCAGAAAACACTGCGTTTTGTAAATATTAACTGGGTCACAGTGAGGCTGTTCCTAAAGGGAAATCCTCTTCCCGCATGTTTGTATCTGCAAGTTCCAGCAGGTCTGAGGCCCTGCTAGCTCACAGTCAATCCCACATTATGACTGGAAGATTTGGCTGGATTTGTGTAGGAAATTTTCCTGAAAACACTAGACTAATCCAGACATAAAGTGTGTTCTTTCTTTCTCCCACACATTATTTTTTGATTTCTGATGATTTCAGATCAGAATTTCTACTGAGTTTCTGACTCTTCTTTTTACTTACTGTCACCTTGTAGTCTTGATACAATTATGGCCAGAAGTGGTAACTGCAGGTTCCTGACTTACAGAAGTTGGATCTTAAGAGAGAAAGAGCAAGACCACGCAACATGGAAGACTGGAATCTCGCTTCCCTTTTTCAAACAGTCCTTAACTGAATTAAGACAGCTGTATCCTCAAACTAGGAGATACGGCCTGGGATCCCCTACCTATGCACCCAGGGGGCTGACAATACCCTGATATTTACCTTCAGTAAATAAAGCCAGGACCTGTTTACCCTACGAATCAATCTTTAACCAGCTCAATGATAAATGTAGTATGTTTAAGTGCCCAGTGGCAGTTCAGAAACAAAGGTAGTACAGGAAAAATAGGAATGAATGTGGGTGAACAAGTTTAGAGCAGACCTTAGAAACAACAGCACCTGAAATGTTGAATAGCTTGTCTTCACAAAAATAAAAATATTGGAAACACTACTGCAAGCCTTTCATCTGCATCACTATTTCCTACCAGATATGTTCTCCTATCACACATAAAAGAATTCTACAATGAAAAAAAAACTGATAAATGCTGCATGTGTCATAGTGATCACAAAAATTCAACATCATTGACCCCACAATCACAGACAGAGAAAAATTTAGCCTTCTGAGAAAGTATGTAAGATATAACAGCTACACAAAATTCCTATGTAAACAACATCATTTTGTGCTGAAGTTTCCTTTATGCTCTTCTGTGGAGTCTGATCATTTACTTCATTTCCTTTTGATCATTCTGGATAATGCTGTCATCCCCAAACCCAGAAAGTATCACTTATACTCTAAGAGACCACTTTGCATTTGCTTACAAATAACTACATATATACTTTGTCCACATATAAAATGAAGTCCACTTTAAGTATTTTAGAATACAGGAAAAAAGCTGCATTGAAAACTCATTACTAGTTTGTAAATGATTTAATCTAAAATTTTGTACCCAGTTAGTCACACTCTGGCAACACTATCTGCAATTACTCACCAGCAGTCTTTGACAATGCAGTCACCTTCTGTTTAGAAGAATATTAGGTAATGGTTCTTTTATGTGGCTCACGCTACTATGACAAAATGTAATACAAAAGACAAGTTCTTTGAATTTGGTTTTCCAGGGGAAAACCTGAAGTTTATCACTTGATACCGTAACAGTCTCTGAGTAAATGCTGTATAGCACATGCTATATTTGAATGAGCATTTCTAGTTGGAGACAATTTTTTTCTATTACAAGAAGTATTTCAGTAAAAGCATAAATTTGACATAAAACACGCTCAGTCAAGAACTTTTTGCAAGAATTCAAATTTTGGATTAAGGAAAAGTAAGAAGCAGGTACAGATATTACACAAAAAAAAAACTTACGAAGTGGCAGTCAGAATGTAAGCAAAACAGAGAAGTACAAGTATGCTTATACACACCAATGATCTCAGCATAAAGGATATGTAAACCTCACAGCACTGCTAAGCAGATTGCGTCATGAGTGTTAAGGAAGATCGAAAATGACACAACATTTCAACCTTAGATGGGCAGAACAGAACAAGTCCTTTGCTTGAGACCAATCTAGTCCCAAGCATACAATGGGTATGCACAGTTCAGAATTTGCCAATAGATTTCACATAAAAAGTATATTAATTTTCCATTTTCCCCCTTATATCTGTTTTTCAAAAGTTCTATTTTTAAAAAGATCTGTGAATAATGCTTCAAAACAACTAGAAATTGTTGGCTCTATAATATTCAGGATACCAGTTCAGAAAAGGCAGCTAAGAATCTGCATTTATTTCCCTGCTTTACAAAAGAAGTTTATGCACAGGCTAAGAGATAAGCACATACAAAAACCCAATTAAGTATAGAAATTTTCTTCCAGTTGCAAAGAAACTTCACTCAAGTTCATGTTTATGACCTTAAATCTGCTTCTGTGTAGTGTTGGTTTCTAGGTAATACCCTTATGCAGTGAGAAGAATGCTGCCTGTAACTTGCTTTCCTAGTTGAGGAAGATCTGCTGAAATCACAGGATCGTCACGCTTCCAAATTAAAGAATTTGAATCAGAAGGAAACTTCCATGCAATACTTTACTAAAAACAAAACATTCTTTGCTGCAGTATTACCTGTAACTATGTTAAGGTAACCCCAGCCATACGGTGATGTAACACTGAGTGAAGAGAGATTCAATTTCTCGTATGCAATTTATTCCTGCTTGGATAAAATGGAAACCCTCATCACAGCTGCCATTTTTCAGTGATAAAACCTTCTTTCCAGAGCTTGTAAATGGTTTTAGGAGCCTTTTAAACTTCAAAGTGTTTGTATAAAGTCTTGAGCTCATTTCTGCTAAAGATCTTGATTTATATTAATTTGCTCCTCATTTGTATCTGTCTTAAATGATAATCTGGTCCATGATGACACTTCAACATTATATCAAGTTCAGGAAACCAAATATTTACCTACTGTCAAACTTCAGCTTTATTCATTTCTTTGCATTTGGTCTAACAATATTTGGGTTTGTATCTCAGAAAATGACTAACTTTATTATCTAGCACAAAGGTTTCCTTATTTAGTCTCTCTCTTGTGTCCTGTATACATAAGAATGCTAAAAACTCTGCCTTCTCCCCCATGCTCCACTTTAGTGCCTGCAATGACCTATTCCTGAGTTCAGAAAGCTCTTCAGGTTTTCTTCCTTCATTACAGAAAAAACACCTCTCTAACACACACAGGTTTGACACTGCCAATTGTTTCCTGAGCCATATAGATCTGACTGTAAAGTGCCTTAGTCAATTTGTTATAGATAATTATTATGGACTTAGGAAACAACAAACCAGATCATTTTTTCCATCTTTCCAATATAATTTTAAGATGTGATCAAAGCTGGTTTCCATACTAGAAATCACAGCCATATGAAACAGATTTTAGTTATTAATCACATTTAGTGCATGAATTCTGCCATCTGCACTGAGTAGAGATCTTCTGAACCTTGCAGAAACAGACCTTGAGGACTTCTCACATTAATATTAGTGGCAGAGGTAGAAACTGCTTTATTACAGCACAGAACCAAAAGAGGAAGAGAAGAAGCTAAGCCCCTGACTTTGATGCGATAAGTATTTGGACTTGGGAGTACGGGTAGGTTTTGCTGTGTTTATTTTTAGCAGTTTCTCTCTTGTAGTTGTTCTTCATCTTCCCTGGATTTCTTCAGATTTGTCAGTGCAGCTTTAGTAACAAAGTGGCAAGAGATGAATGCTACAGCATACAGTGCCTGTGCCAGCACAGTGCAAGGAGAGACAAATATCCCTCTGTTGTATAACGCTACCCCAGCACAGTTAGAAATTGTCCTTGCTCGTTCTGTTATCATCACAACACATTACACACTCTTGCCTCATTTTCTTTCCATTCTCCCTGCAATTTTCATTCTCAATTTCTCCTTTCTTTAGATATTTCAGCTTAAATTTCTTTCTTGGTTTGTTATCAGGAATTTTTCCCTAAAGCTACATTTTAGTTTACTTTCCGCCTTCCCTTGGGATGTTCTGTGATTTACCTTCTATTAATGACAACAGCAAAACCTTGTTCTACACATCATCCACAAAGAAGCTGACTTTCTGGTTTGACCTTCCTTTTTCATCCATGAATGGAAGCATTATATACATTTAACAGTGTTCATATATGAATATCAGCAAAGAATACAAATGCCAGTGGAACAGCAAATTTGTTCTCTGCAGAACTCCCTGAACACTGCTCCTGTGTAAGTGCCCAAACATGTACTTTGTCTCAAGTGGATTTCCTCACAGCGGCAAGTTTCTCCTTTTAATCTATTCATGAAACTTCACTAATGTTCCACACTAGCAGAAGTGCATGAATGGTTTCCACCTTTGGTAGACTTATGTTTGTTACTCAGTAACTAAGAGTCTTTACAAGAACAAAAGCAACTTCCCTTCACTGGCTCAGCCACATCCTCTTGTTAGGAACATGAATCAATTTGCTATCCAACTTTCTCGCCAGCCAAAACCCATTTTGAAATGCATATTTAAGTGGTACAAGTTTTACCACTTTCTTGTAAAAACAAGTGTATAATAGTTTAATGTATCAACTCGTAGCAAAACCAGAACCAGGTATGGTTTTATTTCCAACTGATATGAGTAGTAGAGGGGAACGCAACATGTATACCTAAGGAATCATCTTTTTTAGCACTAGAAGGAAAGTAAAATCCCTGAGAAGTCTGAAATCAGTTTTTACTGAGATGTTACTCTACATCTATAGCTTGCTTTATTTACCTAGTGTGCTTTCTTGGTTGTTTCGGGGATGACAGCACAGCCCTGCTGCAATACTTACCTGTCATTTTTTACAGTCAGCATAACTGCACAACATGGAAAAAAAGAATAATCTACTCTTTATACTCACGGTATTCATGATTTTAAACTGCATCACAGAGAAGAAACTAGAAACTAGACTCTCTAAAGCAAAGAATAGTGAAGCACAGGAACAGGTTGCCTTGGAAAGTTGTGAACCTGCCATTAATAGAGGTCTTTTAGAAGTATTCAGAAAAGCAAAGGTAAGGGTTTGCCTAATTAGAGCTGAACCTGCACTGACACATGAAGATGGATTAGCAAATGTTGCTAGTCCTCACTCGTCTATGAATCTGTAGGCACGACTGCGAAGAAAGAACACATTAACGTGCACTCTGTGGCATGTCTACACATGACTCTCAAGCATTTAAAAGCCCCTACATCCATTTACTTCTCCACTGAATTCAGGCATTTATTGAAGATGAGTCAGCATATGTTTTCAACAGAGTTTCTACTAAGGCTGAAGAGATCAGAATCCAATTCACTTCATAATTCTTTTTTTCCCAAAGCCATTATCTGATGATAATATGTGATGACAATAACATCATTAAATTACTTTTGGTTTTACTGCTGTATGCCTTCATTACTCCAAATCTTCACTATCATTTGCTAAGTCTGTCATTCACCATGCAGACTGAAACTGAGAACGTGCCACCTTTGCAAGACTCTCATTTCTAGATACATTAGTACAGTCACCGTCAAGAGCTGGGAAACAAAGTGACAAGTGGTGGATCCTACTGATTAAAATTATTAGCATTTTTACCTCCTACTGAACAATTTAGGAAGGAAACAAACATTCATTTGTCAGTGTTTATTGCCTGCATATCAGGAGGTAAAAGGAGTAGTAGCGAGACAAAAGAGATAAATGGCCAGTTCAGATGCAAACAAACAAGGGGAGCAAACATTTGCCCTGAAGTACAAATGCAATGCAAATTTACACTGATGCACTGGAATTTAATGAAATGTTTGCTGGTATTGTCGGGAAGATGGACTAACAGTACTGGTTTGAGCCCAGCACCTCATAAGCATAATTTAGATAAACCACAAAGCCACGTAATGGGTGGTACAGAAAGAGAAATCTCATTTGAATTGCAGTGACAAATGGCAACATAAACCCATGATTTTACCCTGTGACAGCAAGGCAGCAAGTGCCTTTAAGTGAAAGACATTTTCCTAATAAAGACAGAAGATACAAGATTAACAAGATAAGAGAATAAGAGTAACAGCAAAAGGCTTCGAAGCCAAAGACATAAAATACCAAGACTGTAGGTGATGTAGTTTGCCCAACATTTTAACTATTTACTGTTGATTTATCTTCCCATATTTACAGAATCCTCTTTCTCTGCGATGTCAAAGCCAAGACAGTCTCTCCCCATCCCATTCTCACACACACTGAGAGAGATGGAAATGCTAATATTTACAAGAAGCACAGAACTTTCATGTTATTTCCACCATGGTTCAGTAGCAATGTAAGAAGTCTAGCAATAAACAAAAAGTGGTTGTGTGTCTTGTGTTATTGTTACAGTACAAGGGGTCAGGAATCATGCATGTGTTTTTTGGCATGTAGTCAAATCTACAAGACTGTTATGGAAAGTTTATTTTCACTGGCTGCCTACACAAGTGACTACAGGTGGCGAGGCCAACAGGCTTGGATCAGCATTTCTGCACTACACAAAAAAGTGACCTGTAGAAGTAAGAAAGTAGCACTAAATTAAGAACAAAAAAGAGAACAAAAAAAGATTGCCTTTCACTAAAGTGTAGTTAACTAAAGTGTTGTGGTTTAACCCCAGCTGATAACTAAGTACCTGCAGTCCCTCGCTCACTCCCACCTCACCCAGAGGATGGCGAGAAGAATCTGAAAGGAATGTAAAACTCAGGTGTTAACAACAATTTAATTACTGAAATAAAATAAAACAAAACCAACAATAATAATAACCTTAACAGTTACCATGAAAAGGAGGGAGAACGGGAGAGGAATGAAATCCAAAGGGAAGGGAGAAAAGAAAAACAAATGATGCACAATACAATTGCTCACACCTGCTGCCCGATGCCCAGCCAGTCCCTGAGCAAGGATCGGCAGGCCCTGGCCAGTGCCCCCGGTGTCTATACCCAGCGTGATGTCCCATGGTACGGAACATCTCTTTGGGAAGTTCAGCTCAGCTGTCCTAGCTGCATCCCCTCCAACCCTTTTGCTGCCAAGGCCTGAGAAACTAAAAAGTCCTTGACTTAGAGTAAACATTACCTGTCAACAACTAAAAACATCAGTGTGTTATCAACATTGCTGTCACATCAAATCCAAGACACAGCACTGCACCAGCTACTAAGAAGAAAATTAACTCTATCCCAGCCAAAACCAGGACATAAAGCAAGCACTATCAGAATGCTCCAAATGTGAGAGTGGCCATTTCTTTCAAGAGCTTCTAACATATTATTGAATAGGACTGTTGAAATCTTTGACATTTTCCACCGAAGGGAAGTTATTTTATAATGCACTATCGCTATGGAAGCAGTTTAAAAAAAACAAACAAACCCAAACAAACCCAAGAAAACAAAACAAAGCAAAACCACCACCACCTGAAAAACCAACTCCAGCTTTAAATAGAAAAAGAACTGATTGTCCCACATTTCAAACTCTGGTTATTTGCTTGCTTAGCTAATTTAGCAATGAATTCAAGCATTTAAAAAGAAAGAATACATCTAGTTTTTAAGGAGGGATACTATCAAGGCTCCAAGTGTCAGAATGTGACTAATTTTATCATCCTCTTTTACCTCCAAAGTCAATATACAGCTCTTTACAGGATTATTTGCAAGTGCTTTTGCCAGGAAGACCAGCAAGAGTAACTCAAAAAGAATGTTTGGCTAAAAAGTGACTTCCATTATCAAATTCTGGGGATGATATAATTATTTTTGAATAATTATATACTGCAGTCACTTTCCCTTCCTTCCTCTTCCAAGGTCAGGGGAAATAAACCTTAATGAACCAGAAGTTTACTTCTTTCAAACAACTTCTGTATTAAATGGAAAGCAACTCATGAAATTGTCAGGAAATAGGAATGGGTAGGTGAGCCATGTACTACTGTGTACTACTTGTTACACTAAATTGATACGGAGGTTTTAATAATAAGACACTATTTACCTTGAGTAAATTAAGTAATTTAATTCTTTAGAAGTAGATACGTTGAGCAGCTGTTAAAAACAAAGCTGCACCAGTATTTTCCTTGATATGGAAAAAGAGAAGTGGCATTGCACAATGTGGACTCCGTCCTCAGCTTTAGAGTTCTGCCCTACAAGCAGCCACTTGCGGATTTCAGAGCAAACTGTGCTACCGAAACAAACAGCACAGGCTATAATTTATTTCAGAACAAATGATCTTACTGTACCCACAATCTTGAGCCTTGTGGAAATTTTGAATGGCTCCGGGAGAATCATCCCCCAGAACACCAGGTGCTGGCCTCATTTTCCACTGCTGAGAGCCTGCTTCTGCTTCCCCTCTCTTCCCACTCGCTCTCCTTTGCATAGTGCTCCCTCAGACCCTGCCTTCTTGCCCCACACCTCTGAGCTGTCAGCAGCTGCCCACCTTCCTGCTTGCCTAACACCTTGCTCACCCTCATCTAACAATATCTGACACTCATCCTCAGCCTGTAATTTCTAGTCCGCTCTTCCATAAAAAACCATAACCTTCAACCTTGTTACCCTCCTCATACTCATTTTGTTTTCTTTCCACTCATTAAAACTCCCACTCATTACAAAACAGACAGTCCCATAACCCAGTTCTCCTTAACCCTTTAACAACCGTTTCATTCCTTGTAACTACCTCTTCGTGCAACTGCTTTGCTCTCTTGGCTTCTGTGACCTACTCGAAAAGGCCCCCACTGCTCTTCACAGAACCCCAAGCCCTCCAGTCTCTTCTCTCAACTATTTTGTCTCTACTTTCCATAATAAGACACATACCAGCATTCCCATTCTGGATCTTCAATATGACTCAACATCACTGAATGCACTGACAAAATATCCATAGCAAAATTTCACCTTCATATCTTCTGCTATAATTGTCTTATTTTTCTCTTCACCTCAAGAAGGCTGCCGCCTCCACCTGTACGGTACCAGCAGCCACAAATCCACTGTCTGCTCCCCACCTGTTACCTCGAGCCTCCTCTTCTTGTACCGAATGGATATTCCTGACTTTTTCAAAGAGAAATCTAAAAAGATCTGACAGGACTTAGTTCTTTGGCATTCTAAGCAAGTGACCATATCTTCCATTATCTCCTGTACACCAATCTTGCCCAAACGCGGAAAATTTCAGGCCACCCGTTTCTCCTTTTCCACTTGACGTTACAGTTTGGTGTAGACATACTGACTATACCTTCATAACCAAACCTTGGCCTCGTATTCTCCTTTGATCGAAAATGCTATAAAGCTGTCAGGTGCCTTTACAAAATGCCTAATTTCCTTAAGAAACAATGCCAGAAGACGGGCAATTATTTGCACAAAGTCCCATCTAAAACAACTAAGAATGTCACACTGGGCTGACTCAGAATGATACTAAATCTCCCCTTTATGCACACAAACCTTACAGGATCTCTAAGCTTCATTCTCCACTGCATCAACACTGGTTAATCATAAAAACCACTGCAGAGAAGGTACAGAGTTCACATGGAAGAACACAATCTCGTGCAGCCATAAATGACACTATTCTTTTTCCACTAGTGAATTTCTTATGCATCCACATGGGTCCCCGTCTGAACTTTGGATGGAGTCAATTCAGGCCTGCTTTATTTTGATTGTTGCACCAATATCAGATTGAACTGTGAAGATGTATACATCGAGTCTCTGTCACAGAGGCAAGGAAACAGTGCCTCACTCTAGAAGCCTGAAATCAAAGCTCCCAAGAGTGAGAAAATAAGTGCAATTATTTCTGATTTACAGATGAGGAATGCAAACACACAGATGGGGACTTCCAAAGAATCTACAGGCTGAAACAATCGGCGCATACCAACTTCCTTACTCTGCTTATGACTTGTAAAACAACTTTCATACTCTGCAGTCTCACTATTTTTAATTTTAAAGGCTCCAGAGAAAGGAAAAAAGCCTAGTAGTAAAGTGGATTTGTACACAGAACATCTCCCAGCTCACTCTACAGAAAAGCACCTGCGCTTCTTCAGCTGTTCCAAGCCAGCAGGTATAACACAGGAAAGAAAAATCAAAGAGACTATGCTGACAGCCATCCAAAACAATGCATTCTGCAGCCAGGGCAATGAGCCAAAAAGAGAAAGTAAACAGAGGCCTTCAAAGAGCAACATGGAGCTGGACCAAGAAAAAATGTGGGCTGAATGGTAGTGGCTCCACCATGCAGGATTTTGATGGCATGACTCAGTTGGCCATAAATTTGTAAGTTCCCACGTTAAAGAGTTTTTTTCCCCAACCTGAAACAGTTTGTGGTCTAGGGACGGGACAGGGAGCCAAGGACTTGTAAATTCTCTGTAGCCTCTCCAGGCTACTCCATTGCCCTCGACTCCCATGCCTCAATATCCCCACTATCTATTCCACAGTGGTACTGTGAAAATTACTGGAAATTTGTGGAAATTAAGAGGAACAGAAAGATGGACACATATGAACTATGATGGCTAATACTTCATTTGTTATCAGGTGTTAATCTGTAGTGATGTGCAACATGCAGATTTTTTCCCCACAAATTAACTTAAACCAAAATGACCAGAGCAGAAAGGAAAAGCACATGGTTGTTTAGATGCTCTACCTCCTCTCTCCAAAATACAAGTAATTTTGGGAAAGTATACGCTTCCATCCTTGGAGAGGGCTAAAAGTAAGTAGTACATATTTTTACCATTTCAAATAAATCACTGCCCACTCCGTATTTTAAATAACGGGTAAGGTACAAATGACTATTTACAATAACACCAGTTTTAAGTTACATTTTTGAGGACACTGCTTACAGTTAGCCACATTCCCCACTTGTTACAGGTTTAAATAATGATTCAATATTCTTGAGAATTGGCTGCTGAAGAGGCTGTTCAGAAGTTGCAAGACATGCTCATGAGCTTTCAGGATGAAGTAAATTCAAAGTAGATGATCTCTTAACAATTAAAACCCATTAAAAGAAACACATTAAAACCAAATCTCTCTTACCTATTAGTATCCTGTTCTTTGCAATGCCATTTCTAATCTCATCGTTGATCAAGTCTGTAAGTCCCCGGCACATAGAATCAATACTTTCGATGTGCTCTGGACAGTCATTTGAGATCTTATATCTGTCAAACCACACAGTGGAAAAGGCTCCTTTCATAGGTGTATACGGCCTGGAATGGTGGAAGAAAAGAAAACAAATGATTAACCAAGCATAACATCACAAGCCTTCAGTGTACGTGATACATAAAGACAATTCAGTGTCTCTCCAGCAATGGAGAGAAGGAACCTCCTTCAGATCTAACTCAATTTACATCCAGTCACATTGCACTTCTTTGCATTCAAAATGTGGTCCTTCAAGAACTAAGACAGCATTTTTAAGCTATGTAAAATGCAAGTTTCAGTCAGTGTCAAGGTTGGTCAGCTCAGCTAAACTTTTTTTAATTCTTAACCCTGTGAAGAAGTTCCTAATCCCAAACAAAGGTAAAGTTGTAATCCACCTTGGAATAAGACAAACTGAATTAGCTGCTAAACAAGACACCTTTGTTGGAGCTAGCTTTATGCGATTCAGTTGTCTTGTTGTCAAAATTGACAGGAGATAGGTATTATGAACCACTAGGTGTTTACAAAAACTTCTTCCTTCTCTTGATTTTTCTTTTTCTTAAATAAATACAGCCATCCTCACCTTAATAGGGCAGGTATCTTCATAGAAATAACATGAAGAAATGCCACGTGCTTATTGGATTGGTGCACAGATCAGAAACATGATACTCCACCATAACACTGTGTTGTCAGATTAGTATTTTAAGGGCTTTAATAACATGTTGCCCAAACCTCAGATAATCAAGGAAGCTACAATTCAAAGGAGCCTTTTCTTTGTTTTTAAATAAATATGATGAACAGAGCCCTGAAATCCCAAGAAAGGTGATCTAATTGCCTTACAATGGCTCTAAAATTTAATACCAAACATACTGCTATGAGATCAATGCTTCACCTCAGAACCAAGCCCCCTAAAATCCTTAATTGCAATGTTTAATCAGGGAGAAAATTTTTCATTTTTACTTAAACTCAGATGAGCTCAGATCAGATGACAATCACTGCCTACAGACAGCCCTTGATAAATTTGTCTGGATGGGAACCCACTGAAAACACTAACATTGACTTCTGTGCTCTCTCTGGATTTTTTTCAGTACTAGGATTAAACAAAACCACAACTAGCCTAAAAAGAGAAAGCCGCTATTTTAATTGTTCTTAATGAAGGAACAAATTCTGCCATTATTAATACCAGAGAGGCTTCACATATGTAAATGGCTATTTCTAAAGCAGAAATACCGCCACCACTACACACATACAAAAGGCAGTATACTATTTGCATTGCTCAGACACGAGTCACATATGAAAGAACACAGAATTTCTTCTGCCTGGTGCCATGAACATGAAATAAAGTCCATGACTGAAAAGCTGGCAAGCCAAATCTGAAGAACGAGGCAGCAAACAGCAACAGATGGTTACAGGCAGACTACACTGCTTCATCTTTTTGATGGAAGGAGCACCTAAAATCTACTGTTACTCAAAATGACATACAAATATGTCAGTGTATACAGTGTGTGCCTTAAGTAGCCCCTGATTTGCTTAATTCCAAACAAACCATATACTTAAGCACCCGAATTAACAGGTTTCTTTCAAGTTAGCCCTTGTCTTTAAAACAGAAAAAGGTAACTCCTAAATTAAAGGAAATTCAGTAGAAATATGTTGTACATGCAAGAAGCCAAATTTTAAAAATGTCATTAAAATGCCTTCTTTTTTTTTAACTTCTCTTTAGTATTACCACTGTCTCCAGGATTCTTCCCAAGTGAATTGATCAATACCTAAGAAACAAAATTACAGATCTCCAATTCACAAAAGTAATTTTTTAAGAGGAGATGTTCCAGTCAAAAATATCAACAACAGCAGAATCAGTGGAGTTTTTGGAAGTCACTTGGACAATGTGATGTACAACAGACTAAGCGCTGGGGCAAACAGCATTTAATTCAGTTTTAGCTTCTCTCTCAAACACTTTCACATCAATCCTGGTTAAAATGCTTAGCAGCCAGAGTGCTTAATTTTCTAGTAAAACCAGAGTAACTTACATTTGTCTGAGAAAACATGCATAAGGTCTTAGTATTATTACAACAGGTTCACCCGGGATTTCCATGGAATGAAGATACATATTTGTATTACATCACAGAAATTTGCATTTACATTACAGAAATATAAAAACAGATTTTCCCACAACCGAAAGTCAGAATCAAACAATTGATAAAAAGGAAGAAATCCATTATGAGATTGTAATACTTGATCAGATGATGAAAATCAGGACTTTTAACTTTTGTCTTTGCAAATTCTTCAATAAGACAGATGAAAGACTAATGTGTCAATAGCCCACAGGAAAAGATCCTCAAGCAAATAGACAAGATGCTTTTAGCTGTCTCAAAAACATCTTTGCAACCACTCTTAATTTCTCAGAAATTCATTAAAAATAACCTTTACATAAAGCTGAGAAGTAAGATTCTTTTAATGGTTCACCCAACTGGCACATCTGTTTTAGTCATTCACCTTGTTCCTTAAATAAATCCCTTTGTTAGCTGGCACACTACAACTCAGACATTACCATGGTAAACAAATATGTTTGGCATAGAACCATCTGTACAGATCCAAGAATACAGCACAAAATTTTTTCATACAATTAAACCACAAAAGAAAAAAAATAATAGAAAAATCCCTATATTACAGTGACATGAGAGGCTGGACTGAAATACACAAAAGCAAGAAGTACAAAGTGGAGTGAAAACCCCATCCAGTAAGACCAGCACGGTCAGTTAAGGACAGCATCAGACCAAACGGTCAGCTTTAAATTTGGATTTTTTGCTTTCCCATGTTTAATCAAAATTTGTAACATTAGTCCTGATGTTTTCTTCCTCTGTATCTTGCTTTCTTTATATTCTTTTTTAAGTGATTAAAAAAAATAAATAAAAAAATAAAGCTCTGTGTCTCTAAAACACGTGTGGTTGAAACTTGGAATGAAAATACATAGCCGCTCAAGTTGCGTGGGGTTTTTTTTTTGTTTTTTGTTGTTGTTGCTCGTTTAATGGTGGGAGCGTGTATGTTTTGCTTGCTTTGGAGCACACAAGATTCAAATCTATGTAAGAAAACAAGAACCAAGAACCCTCTCTTCTGGGTACACCTGACTTTCAAACTTGAACACATTTTTAATAGACATTTGAAACACTATTTCCTAACAATTCAACTAAATCTTAACATACGAAAATAGAGAGAAAAGATAACATAATGGAGACATGGCTAAAATCACAGACCGTTTAAGAAACTGCAAGCACCCTGAGGAAAAGAATCTTTAAAATGCTTCCCAACATCCTCAAATCACTCTAGATCATGTTTTCTGATTACAGGTTTTATTTTTTAAGGGTGTGCATTGATCTACAATTGTTTTCTCACACATACACTTCTTGCATGAGACAGCAGTTTCAAGAAGATCCTACACACTTAATATTTGAATGTCTTAAAAGGAAAATATATCCTGTAATATCTCTTGTCAGTTTTTATCAATCTTTCAGTCTTTTAAACATGTTCAAGTAGAAATAATTTTCACTCTTGATTTCACTGCAAAGTCTCAAAGTAATATGGATCACACAAGTTTTCACAAACTCAAGATAGGGTAGCTTCTGCCAATGTGAGTTATGTACTAATGATGAAAATATCATGAAAGCAGGAAGCAACAACACTATCTTCGTCCACTTTCCTTGAGCACATATTAAATACTCTAGACCTTAATCACATTTAGAATTGTGCTAAATAGTTTGACATTCTCGTAACAGAAGTGGAGAGCAAACAAATGATGCTACACAAGGTTCAAATTCAGATCTAAAGCCGCACCAAATTCTGCCTCCAGAATGATGCTATTAGCATAGCAATTCACATAAAACTACAGGTGTTTTTGTTCATTATCCAATAAATCACTGTCCCTGTGCAACGTTTTAAGTTAAAAGACAAGTGAGCATTGCTAGCTGCTTTAAATAAGAAACATAAGAGTAGCAGACAGCACATTGATAAATAGTAAATATTCTTCCCCCAGCAATTTCTCCTGATGCACAATGGTATCACTGCCTTCACATTCAGCACTGTGATCACCCTGCTAACGCAGTCGCATAAACCCCAGACCACTGGAGCTGGCTTACAGCTTTCTTTAAGTTCCAGACAGAACTTCCTGAGATGTCAGACAGAACTCAGAATTTATAGTGAAGTTAGGCTTCAAAATTCAAAGAAAGAAAGATCACATTTTTTTAAATTCTCACTTTTGCTTCCTTCCCAAACCCATCTCCTCTCAGGAGGCACAAAGTCGCATGAGACAGTGTAACATCATCTTTTGGAAGACTACGTATCCCTTTGAGGAAATCTACAGAGCACGCTGCTGGACTGCTTAAGCTCTGCTTTACTCCACTCTGGTCAGACCCCACCTGGAGTGCTGCGTTCAGCTCTGGAACCCTCAGCGCTGGAAGGACATGGACCTGTTCAAGCAGGTCCAGAGGAGGGCCACGAAAACGATCAGAGGGATGGAACACCTCTCCTATGAAGACAGGCTGAGAGAGTTGGGCTTGTTCACACTGGAGGAGAAAAGACTCTGCGGAGACGTTATCACAGCCTTTCACTATTTACAGGGGGACTATAACATGGGGACAAACTTTTTATCACGCCCTGTTGCGATAGGACAAGAGGCAATGATTTTAAACTAAAAGAGGGTAGACTTAGACTAGATATAAGGCAGACATTTTTTCCAATGAGGGTAGTGAAACACTGGAACAGTTGGAAGGTTGCCCAGAGAAGTAGTAGATGCCCCATTCCTGGGAACATTCAAGGTCACATTGGATGGAGGCTCTGAGCAACCTGACCTAGCTGAAGACGTCCCTGCTTACTGCAGGGGGGGTGGACTAGATGGCTTTTAAGGGTCCCTTCCAACCCAAACCGTTCTACGATTCTAGAAGCAAAGCTTGACTCCCTTACAGCTGATGGGAGGTTTTTCCAATGAAAGCAAAGTTACTCCCCTGTGACAAATTCTCTCCTAGCATATTCTCACTGCTGATACTAGTACACTGCAACAGAAAATCTAGTTCATAATTCTGCTTTTTAATTCTCACTGTCTGCTTGAACCAGAAAATGTTAAAAGAAAAAGGAGGGAAGGCAGAGAATCCATCTACTCAAATCAGAAGTGTAATTCAAAGCTCTAGTGCAAGTTATATCTTATGTTAAAACTGATGTTCAATGTACCTTAACAATGAAGTTTTGCAATATGGTAACAGAACATAAGATGCAAATTCAAACAGCTTAAAATTGGAAGTACACTTAAAATTAAAAAAATGAAGGCAAGAGTCATTTCCATGAGGAGCAATTTTGGCTGTTCCGGAGAAAAGGCTGTGCCTGTTCACACAACCACATACAAATGCTTTTGATAGTTGTTCTGGATGTATATTGTGTGAAATGACAGCTAACTGAGCTGGTGCAGAATGGTTACCTGAAGAAATACTAAGTTGATAGTTTCTGTTACTTGGGACAAGGAAGCGCAATAGAAGCCAAAACAAGACTCAGCAGGACAAATTCTGCGTTTGCTCCGGTTTCTTTGTTGGGTTGGTATTGGGGTTTTTTTGGGGGTGTGCGTGAATGTAAATTGTGGGGATTTGTACTAATCATTGAAATAGCACTATTGTTATGGTTGAGAAGACCATAAATGACCTTTTCTGCACACTTCCAGTTCCTCAGCAACCAGCAAATAGTGGCTGCTTTATGAATTCACTGAAGGTAAGTGGCAAGAGGCAAACCAGGGTCCAATGTGAATCAGTTCTCCATTATGGGGTTTGTAAGACACTCTGGGATTCAAAGTGGTATCTTTCACACAGTGATGGCAAACAACACTGAGGATGGATGAATGACAGTAGGTAAACACCCCCCCCCCCAAAAAAAAAAAAAAAAGACAGCAAAGCGAGAGCACAGAATGACACAACTCAGAACACCCAACTGCTTGCTGGAATAGCCATATAAAAACCACTGTCTCCAATTCTGTCCTGGAAAACAGTTGAGAGAAGAAAAACAAGAGGAAAGATGTCTAAGAGCATGATGTAGTTAATGGGATCAGAAATCCAAGATTATTGCTATTATGTTCTACTTTGTTTTCCCCAAGCATGACTGAAGTATCTCTGACAACTGTTTATTGCATTCCACATGTTATTTAGAATATGATGTAACCCTTACATGTATGCATATTCATGTTTTCCTCACCTAATGCAAGAGGAAAAGTAAAAGGAAAATATGAAGTTCATTCAAGCATGCTTCCATCATTATTATGCAAATATGTTAAATTTCTACTTACAAAAGGAGATGAAAGAACCACCCCATGACACCAACCAAAACCCTTTCGATTTGTCCTTCAAACGTCCACCTCTAAAAAGACTTCTTTGTGTGAAATTTATGAATGAGGTTAGGGCTTACAAATGTGAAGGATTAATAACATTCGCTTGAGCCAAAAATAGTATGATAGGCACCATGCACGCTCCCCTACACAGCTCCACCAATCCATCTCCAGTCTGACCTGCAGTACCCCTGCTGCTTTTCCCGTCCTGGGCCTCTCACAAGTAGAGACTGCCAATGTAGCTGCATGGTGCCAAACTGTCTGGTGGTTTTGCAATATAGCCAAATGGGGACTACGATGAGATGAAACTCATTTCCACCCATATGCTGAGCAAAGATGTGAACTTAGGTGAAAGGATGGAGTACCAGGCCATATAATGCTGAGCAGTCCTTACCAGCCACTTACTTAGAGACAAGGGAAATTAGAGTAAATTGGGAAAAAACCCCAACTAGACAACAAACTCTGCATAGAGACTTATTGGCCACAGAAAGATGTGTTGAGTGAATGTCAAAAAGATCCACAAAATAGCCCAAGAAGTATTTATAGTTTACTTTCTGACTTGCAGAAGAGGAAGACTGTCAGAATGGAATGCTAGACAACGCAAAGAATCTTTGACCTAGATTTTTTGAGGGAATTATAGAAGGTAAGGTATACTTATTAAAATAAGTGGAGCCTAAATGGTTTTAACTTTACCACGTTAGCTCCTGCAATGCCAATTTAAACTATCACTTTCTATTAAAAAAAAAAAAAAAAAAAGGAGGTTAAATTGGGTGGTATTCAGTTCTGATTTAGACACTCAATAGAAACCTAATGTTTAAGTCACAGTTGTAGCAGCTGAAACAGTATTTAAAGCTGCAGCCATCCTGACCCAAATAAAAAAGGAAAAAGGAAACCCTTTCCTTTAAAACTATTACTGTAGACGTGGCTTTAGGGATTGCATCAGCTGCTAGGGCTACAATTTGAGCTTCTTATTTTTAATTAAAGATATACATCAGCATTAAAAGGGAGAGGAAATAGAATTCTGCTGTGTTTAACAAGTTTAATCGATGTACAGAAGCACCGATCTTAAAAGAAAGGTGAAGTTAAAAGAACAACCTATTAAAACAAGTTCTCTACTCATTTTTTAGTATTCCAGTTGCCTACATTACAGAGAAAAAACAAAACCTCCCTAAGAAATGTCAAAAAGTTTTACTTGTAAAAAAATGTGCATGCCCCAGCTACATGAACTTCCAAACATATTCCAAATTCAGTGTTCACTACTCTGACTACATCACGCTGAGACTTCAAATCCACATATTTTTTCCTTTTTCATCTAAACATGCTTTTTACCATAAGCATTTTAATGAGAAAGTTTGCAAGTTTTTCCTTTTTTTTAAATAGTAAATCGTACTATCTACATTCTGTTATTTTTGCTCAGGAAAACCAAACATGAGACTCACAGGACCTTCCAAAGTGATGGGGGCAAGTGTGAGAAAGTGTTGCAAATATTTTACCTGTCCAGGGGACATCTGGTGATCATTCTCTACACAGACCCTGCACATTACAAAAATGATTAAAGAAAATAAGTCTTTTTTTAAAAAAAAAAAGTGTAACTTTTTACAGAAACCTAGAGAACAGTAAAAAATAGTTTTATAAAAGTAGTCCAGTAGTGTTCTAATGCTTTTACCTTTAAAATGGAAGTATCCTCTCAAGTGTTTGCCAAAATCAATGCTAACGAAGTCAGTGAATATGTTTGAACATTCTTCTAGGTTATATGCTAGGCTGATTTTCCAAAATAATTTTCAAACATATTGACTCTTCAATCAAAACATGTCTGAACCCCTGATGTTGTAGTAAACGAAAAATATGTATGCTTCAGTGCCTGGGATAAAATCTAAACAAAACATAAAGAGAAACCCCAAGCATCCTCCACAAAAAAAAAAAAAAAAAAAAATAATGTTTAATTTGTTGAAAAATGTGAATCCCACTGCTTTACAGAACTCCAAGACAGGTGAAGAATGTACAAGACCAAATCTATAGATCTATCAGCAGAATTATATCCATCAAAAAAGTGAAGAGGTATTCCTGACCTGCAGTTTATCCTGCCAGAGCCTCTAGTGTTGCAGTTATAGCATCAAACCTGCTTTTACTGGCATAACTACTTTGACAGAAAGCATTCAATGTGTATGTGGTAAGTTATGCTGGAAAAGACAGGAGTTTATAAAGTATGAACTACATCCACATGAACAGTATTATGCCAGAAGAGCACATTAGCCAAGCAATCCTAGTATGGTCTTGCCTAACTTCAGGCTTTTCTTTGATTTCATCATCAGTGTAAAAACCTGCTGGCAAGCTTTTGCACTCTGCTCCTATAATTGACAATGCAGTGGCAGGTTGTGCCACCCACAGAGTCTCTCACTCACATCAGTGTAGCTTTCCACCAGCATATCACTCTGTCTCTGCGCAATTAAAGACTGGATCAGAAACTTCTTCATCATATCTGCACACTCATAACTGTGTATCTATAGGTCTCATTATCAAGGACTCTGAATTTCCCTGCTGGTGCCAGAAGCATTTGGAATTCTTATCAAAACATACACACACACAAAATCAGACCATATATTCAAGTTCCTAATGCAGATACAGCTATTTTAATGTCTGCCATTCAAGCCTGGATGTTCTAGGCCCCGTTTTTCCTTTCTGTGGAAGAAAGGAGAGCAACCATTACAAATGTGTCAAAAAGCATAGCGTGTTTTGGACTTGAATACCAAAACAACATGAAATGGATCTGTAAAGGCTTGTTATTTCTGTTTCAATCAATAACACGTATCTTCACAAACTTCACTCCAACATCGCTGCAAACAGTGGCACATTACTGTAGTTAAGGGCATCTGTTTTATTTCATTATGTCAGCTAATGGTGCTTATCAGCAGAGGGCTGTACACTAATACTCCCAACGTACTTCATATTGCCAGTCAAAGACAAACAGTGTGGGTATTTTTTGTTCCTCGAATATACAGCTTTTCACAGTTTTGCTAAAAATCACTTCAGAATCACCTCATACATGACCTCTATCTGCTCTAGTGAAGAACAAGAGCAACCCCAACTTAAAAAAGAAAGAGTATGGAACTGTTTATTCACATCTTTTAAGTACAACACTACCTTTCTTCCCATTTGTTTACCAAAGTATTTAAATCCAAAGTCTTAAGATATAAACAAATTACCCACAAAAGCCACTCACTTGAGTCAGGAGATCTTCCTGGTTAATCATTTATACATAGTTTACATCTGTAGTTATCCAAAGAAACCAAAATAAATAAGAGAAGGACTGGACCCCAGAAATGCAGTGAAATGGAAAAGCAAAGCACTGGCCTAACAGATGTGGTCTGAGGTGTTCTGGTAACATGAAGAAAAATCATTTCATAGGGAAACAAAACTTCCTGCATTTCTCCAGTACCTGCTGTATTGACAGGAAAGAAATGGGGCCCATCACTATATGTCATGTGCCACTGATAACTCTAGCATTACTTTAGCCTGTCATCAATAAAGTAACGATCACGTTATTTACAGAAAATCACATTCCCTACCTAACACAAACCACACTGCTTCAAAGACTTCCACTCACAGGGTTGATTTTTCTGGAACACAGTGACTACATTCACACTGCAATCTCTCAATTGCTTTTCCTGCCTAAGTAGATCATAAAAATACATGGTCAAGGAAAGTGTAGTGAGTGCCAGACAAAATCTGCTATTATACTCGTTTATACCCTCCAAGAAATTTCTTCTGACTTTCAAACCTCTGTACCTCGAAAGTCTGTGTAGAATGTCACAATTTCCTTCTCCTTTCAGCATGCATCCACACTTACGCACAAATTCAGAGAGAAACTTAAGCCCCATTACCTTTCAAGGAAACATTTTCCTAACATAGAGCCACAGACACCTTAAAAATGAATTTATAGTAAGAAAAATCAAACATCTCTGAAATATAAGTCCATGTCTTTAACAGCTAATATGGAGGTAGGTGTCCAATTTTTAGCCTTTACATTTGACCTCATTAACTTTCCGATTCCCAGGGGTAAGCATTTTTATCTGTATTTCCAGTCTACCACTGGACATACAAGTGCCATTTAATAAGAACTGTTCCTACAGCAAAAGTTGAACTAAATTCTCTTTGAAACAGTTGGGTCAGGATTAAAAGTAGAAGAAATGTGTAATTTTAAACTCCCGATCCTTTCTCCAGCAGCTGAAGATCTTTCACATCCCACTTGCCAAAAAGACCTACCACCTTCAGAACTGAAACCTGGCATTAAATACAAAAGAATAGTTTAGTGGTTAATAATTTATGGATGTTAATGTAAGTCAGACTGTGATCCAGAACATGGCTCTGTAATGCCATTACAACACACATTGGAGTATCTTCTTCTATTTATATCAAGGAGATGGAAAGACACTATGAGGACAATACCTGAAATTGAGTTAGAGACTGTGACTTCTACAAAATCTTAACCATTTAGAATCTTAACGACCTAAAATCATAGCACCTGGGCAGCAATGCACTGCTGAGCTTCAGTTTTGCCAAAAAGCACACACATGAAAAAGAAGAAGGAAGTGTTACAACAGTCTGTACCAATACTCACAAGCATATTTTACAGTACTGGAATAGAGAAATTTAATCCTACAGTTAAAATATATTAAACAATACCTGGCAGGAGCCGTTGGGTAAATTACTTTTATATGTTGGAAAGCCATGTCTTGATTCAAAATTTGTTTTATCCATGCTCTTGCTCCTTGGCCAGTATCACCTGTATCACAGAAAAGAGTACAACAAGAATTATTCTGTGCATTTAGCAAGAAAACTAGACAATGTCAAATATATTTACATGAGACTGACCTGATTTCCAAATCACAGTGTAAATCCTCCAAAATGCTAGAAGAGAACTTTCTAGAAAACCTTAACACCCTTCCCAATGAAGATGGACTCAAAACTTCCTAGAAACAGACTACTTTAAAGGTCCCACAGCATTAAGTTTAATAAATGCTTTACTACATCCAATGGCTTAAGCACATCCTAATCAGGCACAAGGCCTTACCTCTTACTTGTAGCTCACCTTATTTGCTGGTAACAGTGATATAAAATACTGATGAACATCTTAAGAAGGAAGATAAAACCTGCTGCTCCCATTAGAAAAGATAAGTTACTTTTAACACAGAATTTTATTTTAACCCACTTCAAAACCTAGTCAAGAGCAAGACAAAGGATCTTCACATTATTGTAATTATGCTGACATTACACACAGGCTTAAGAGAAGCATCAAACACTCCCAATGTTTTGTGAAAGTGATCAAGAGATGAGTTTGGGTTAAAAGTATCTGGCAGGCTCCTCCAAAACCTTAGTCCCACAGTTCTGTTTGAAAGCTTGTTGAGATCTGACTGTGTATTTTTTCCTAGTCAGATTATAGCCTAGACCAAGTCAGATTATAGCCAAATCCCTGCAGCCTGAAGTGCTATGCGTGGATATACAGGATAAATTCTTATGCAGACACTACATGTTTCTTTCAAACACACGCACACATATGTACACCAGAACTCACCTCTGCATCACTGTATCCTCAACCGTAACTTGCCACCCTGCTTGAACAGCATGCACACACAAGTCTCCAGTAAGAGTTAAACAATGCTTTAAGCTTGAAGAAACTGGACCATCAAGGAACATGGTTTACAGTTGGCAGTAATACAACATGTAGTAATGTTCAACCTAAACATTTGGTAGGGATTCAGCAAACAGGAGCTTCACTCCTGCAACTCTTACCATAGGGCTTTAGTCTTGTTTGAAGTTGGGGCTCCCACATATTATCAACTCATGTGCTAATCCGAGTTAAAAGTATTCTCTGTTACTTGTTCTCAAGTTGATCAGTTTGACTTTAGAACTCACCCTATTTTTTTCAACAAAATCACTGAACCACAAGAATTAAATGTCACTGCCCTACACCAGGCTTACTGCCACATCACACGGGTTCATCTGAACAATATCACATAAACATGATTTACTGTTATGATTGTAATTCCCCAACAGAGAAGATGAGTCTTTGCTTTAGCACTCAAACAAAATTCAGCTATCTTTATTTACACATACATTTAATGAATCTTCAGAATTAAAATAGAAGGCAACAAACGCAGCATTTTTTTCCTTTTGAGCCCAAATGGCATAACAATTAAGTTCTGCTTGACAAATACTCCGTGACAAATAAGCAACAGGGTTGCAAAACTGACACAAATCTTATTCTGTGCTAGGTTAAGCAGTAAAACCAAAGTTACATCTTTAACTGGATGCTTCAGAACACATTCCCATAACCACTTTGTTTATGTGAGTAGTATGGTCTGAAGTCCAAATAAACTTCTGATTCTTAGTAGACACTTTTCATCTGGAAGGGTTTCTTCATGGTTCCTTCACCAAATTTACGAATGATGCATCTTAAGGAGACTTGAATAAACATTTTTTTTTGTATACACACCTCTTTTTACAGTTAGAATACAGAAGTCTAGGCTTTGCAAATACTTGCACAGGACCAACCCTCAGGTAGGTCAACCTAAGCAACTATCTGAATGCTGGGACTTTGGTCTTTACAAACTCCTTAATGGTGCAGGATACATCTGTTATCCCAAATCTAGGTTTTTCACCCAGTATGCAAGAGCCGATCCACACACAGAGAAGAAATATTCGTTTATTGCATGTTTGTGCAGAGATGGGTTATAGGTGGTAATCCACAAAGTTAACACACCTCTTAACACACAGCATAACTTTTCATACACTTCAAAAAATTGTTTACAATCATGTTTAGACACACTTAATTCTCATTGATTCTCCTAAGTCTCATCTCCATTAAAAGTACAGTGGGTTTTTTTTTAACCCTGCACTTCTGTAATGAGGGGGCTTTGTTAGTAGTGGGCTCTCAAGGGTGGATCTTTAGTATGCCAATTAGAACAGCTTACACATAGTTCCAGTAATTTTCTGTTTAGTCACATTAACCATTTGGTTGTCCTTGAGCTTTTCTTGTTGTGCCCCAGCTTGACATATTTATGGTGTCTGTTCCTTCTCCCAAGGCCATGTTTTGTTAACTGTTTGTAAGGATTTAAATATTATCCTCTTTTTTTTTCAAATTCTTTCTTTTCATTATAGATGTTTACTTTTTTGTTTTTCCTTCTTTCTTTTTAAATTAATTCTGATATCACATCTTTTATTACTCACAATTCCTAAGCTTTGCCAGTATCAGCAGAAACATTTACAGTTAAGGAAGCTACTTAGTCCATGAAAAGTTCATAGAAAACTCATTAAGAAAGAGAAAATTTAACTATGACCTTCTGTGTGTCAAGAAGGTCCCATGGTCCAAATGTTCTGCAGCCGCTGTGAGCACTTGCATACAGAGGTAATGCATTTTGATTTGGTAAGAATAGAATTTGGAAGTGAGGAAGAAATGAGAGGCAACTTTGACACCAAAGAAGACCAAACAACTTTCTGAAAGGTTTGTCTTTCAGTTTGTTCTTAAGATTCTGGCATCATATGCTTTCCTGGACTCTACTAAAGAATGTCAAACAATGCACAGACAGTTCTGCTTAGTCTGCTTACAAACCTGAAACAGACTGATGACAGAATTATCTTTTCCCCTTCCTCAAGTAAAATATGAATTATTTTCCTTTCAAATATAGCTTGAATTTATTTCTATACAAAATTTAAACTTAACATGTAACACGTTGATTGGATATTAGGAAAAGTTTCTTCAACAAAAGGTGGAAGAGGCTGTCAAGCACTGGAACAGGCTGCCCAGGGAAGTGCTTGAGTCACCATCCCTCGAGGTATTTAACAGACATGTAGATGTGGTGCTTCAGGACATGGTTTAGTGGTAGACTTGGCAGTGCTAGGGTAATGGTTGGACTTGATGATCTTAGAAGGTATTTTCCAACCTAAACACTTCTATGCAACATGAAAAGTTGTAAACTTAAGTCTAAAAAATTATTATACATTTGTTATGTCCATCTGCCTTCCCTGCTGAGCTACCAAGTGGATCCTCTAACTAAATTTGATGTACAGTACCAGAAATCTTCTAATATTTTTCTATACCGTTTTGCATTCACATTCTCCACTTGTTATAATTTGTCTGGAGCAAGCATTATGAACAAAATGGATCCATGCCATTTGACTGCCACTTTCCATCATAAGCGCTCTACAGAAGGTTTACAATTCAGGTTTACAGGCCAGCCCACAGCAACAGCACTGTGGCTATTTCTGTTTTAAATTTTGTTCTGCGGAACTGCTAAACAAAACCAAATAAAAGCATCCTTGTACTTCCCCACTGCAAACATTATGAATGAAATTGTATCAAAAACGAAAAATTGTAGAGTACTTTAACCACATGTGGAATCAACCTCTAACCATAATCTTCCCTTACTCCTCCAACATGAGAGAAAATCATTTCCTCAAGCATTAAAGCATTAGCATTAACAAGAAGGCTGAACACATCTTAGGAACTCTTTCACTTTCATTCTTTAAGTCACAGAATTTGAGAAAAGCAAATTATAAAAATGAAACTAATAAACATATCCATCTTTGTTAAACTAAACAGAAGCATCAGCTTAGGAGAAATGCACTGGAAGAGCTGAGCATTTGCCACACACACGTGAACAGCTCAACAAAACTGATTCCCAAGGCCTTGATCTGATAAAGACCAAGTATTACTGTTGTTCTTTAAGTCGTGTGGGCTTTGTTGTTGTTATGTAGCAAGTTAGAAATAACCTTTTAAGAAAAACAAACAAACACAGCACACAGGCCCCTCCTGCCCTCAGACCAGTCCCCTTCTGCAGGTGGTGGCCACTCCTGAGAGCAGCCAGCCCAACACCGGCTCTCAAAAGGTGACAACAGTGCTCTCAGTCTGATCCTAAACACGCCAGGAGCAATTTTAAGCGTGAAAATCACTCTTCGCTTGTGGCCGCCCTTAGAGGGGAGGAATTAAAAGGGGTCTTCTGGAACAGGGCCGTGCTCCCGGCAGATCAAGCCAGGCTGGTGTCTAACGGCACCGCCCTCAAACACGCCCCACAGACCCTCCCGGGGCCCAGGGCCCCGAGCGCCGCACACCCCCTGCCCAAGGAGGGCTCCTTCTCACGGCCAGCGCCGCGCCGTCCCCCGGGCCGGCTGCAGCCGCAGGGACAGGGACCCCTCACGTCCCTTCCCCTCGCCTCGCAGCCGCGCCGAGCCCGACAGCCGCCGTGGCGGCCGGCCCGTCCCGCTGACCGCCTCACGCAGCGCCGCGCACCGAGGGGTCGCCCCGGCCTCCCCTCTGCGCACCGGCGGGGGCGGCGGCAGCGGCAGGCACCCCGGCCCCGCCGGCCTGCCCCGGGCGGCGCCCTGCGCCCTTCCCCGGCGCCAAGCCCCGAGCCCCGGCCCCGCCGCGGGGTAGGAGGGGAGAGAAGCCACCTGAGCCGTGCAGGAAGATGAGGGAGGCGGTGTGCCTGCCCGCGGGGGACACTACGCTCCTCTGCAGCGCGCCCGGCGCCGCCATACCCAGCGCTCTCCTCCTCCTCCGGGCCCGGCCCTGCCGGTAGCGCGGCCCGCCGCGCCGGCGCAGAGCGGCCCGCCGCCCGCAGCGCCCCGCCGCCGGGCCGGGAGGGACCCCGGGGCCGCCTCCCGCGCCTCGCCCCGCGGCCCGGTCCCCTGGGCCCGCTCTGCTCAGGCGCCGCTGCCCTCAGGAGCGGCTCCCAGCCCCAACCCAGCAAGCTGCTCACGCTCAGTGCCGTGCCCTGTCTCCAAAGCCTATTTATAGAAAACACTGTCTCTCTACAGACCCCATATGTAGAAATGCCGTATGGTGGGCAAACCGCGGATCAAACCGTAAAAGGGGGGGGTCGACCCTCTCATCTTCTCATAGGTGTTTGGAAAGCCGATGAGGCTGCAGCCTCGCCAGGTGCAGGCCTTGGAGAATAAAGACCTGGCTGGTGAGAGAACTGAGGGGAGGCAGGTGGTGGGGGCTCGGATGGCTCCTTCAAGGCTCTTAGGAAAGTGCAGGGCCTGTAAGGGTGGATATAAAAAAAGTCCAACACAAAAAAGGTCCAACAGACTTGCAAGAGCTTGTCTGACCGTAATCCACGTCTGAGCACAGCTACTCTGATGATCCCGGTAGTTTCTACTGAACTGCTGTAGGGGAACGAGGAATAGGAACTTTCTTTCACCCTTTTAGATGACCTACACACATTCAAGGCCATAAGACCTTTTTTTTTTTTAATCCTAGTGAAGTCTAGATTAACCACCTGCCTTGGTGCTTTGAGGTCTGCGGCGGTGGAACAAGGATGACCAGACATAAACGCCGCTGTTGCCATTTCACTAGCCAGGTGCAGCACGACCCAGGGGGTGAGCAGCCAGTTTACAGATTAGTTTTGCAGTTCATCATGGAAGTTTTTTGGCAAGCCATAGGGGCACACCTGTTAGTCCTTAAAAATGTAATGAAACCTTAGCCTCTTGAGGTAGCATGTTATTACCTTCAGAATGGCCTGTGGGTTAAGTAGATGAAACATCAGCATGTATGTAATATGAAGAGCATGCTGTGCTTGTATTTCTGTTCAGATTACTGTCCTGACTACTATTTTCCTTTATATTTAGTCCATGAAATCTTAGGGCACCAGTTAAACGTAGACTGTCAAACAGCATGTTATGATGCCCCTTCAGAATGTACGCAGCTGTCTTTTTAATGTATCTAGAAGCATTCTGCAGCGGGTCTGAGAAGCAAATAAAGAGAAAAAAAACCCCACCCTGATAGATGCAGAAGTG